>NC_056727.1:212826314-213143814 GCF_019279795.1 Protopterus annectens
ATATATATATATATATATATATATATATACACACACACACACACACATATATATATATATATATATATATATATATATATATGTATATATATATATATATATATATATATATATATATATATATATATATATATAGACACACACAGAGTATGAGTGGGTACCAGTGCTGGCAGGGGCAGTCCGGGGCAATAAGCATTGTCCTTGGTTTGTTCTGTTTGATCTTGAGTAGTACTTTTGGAGGAGGGGCAGAGGGGGAAAGGCATAAATTGAGAGATTTTCCCATGTAAAGGATAGGGTATCCACTTTCCATGCTTTGCTGTGGGGATTTCTGGTGCAAAATTTGCTCAACTGACGGTTTTGGGGAGGGAGGCAAAGAGGTCCACCTCTGTTATCCCCACAGAGAAGTTGGAATGAGTTGGGTTCCATTTTCCAGTCGTGTGGGTCCAGTGGATTTCTGCTTAAGTCGTCTGCCAGTGAATTTAGTTTACCTGGCAGGAACTGAGCTTGCAGGTGCACTTGGTTGCTCAAGGCTGTGTTTCACAGGGTATGTCTAACCTGCAGAGTGGGTAGGAATGAGTTGCCCCCTGCTTGTTTATGTACTACATAAGTGTGGTGGTGTCTGTCTTTAACAAGAGCTGTCCTGGAAGGATAAGGTTTTTGAAGGCTGTCAGAACATTCTGTACAGCTAACATTTCTTTTTGATTGATATGTAGGTGAAGTTGTCCTGGGCTCCATTTGCCTTGAATGCATTTGCCAGCCATGTGAGCCCCCCATGCATAGTCTGATGAGTCTGTTGTCAGGGTTTGGGTGGAGACAGGTTGAGTGAAAGGGAGCCCCTTTGTTTTGGTTGCAAGCCTCTGCCCACCAAAGGAACTCTGCCCTTAGACAGGGAATGATAGGAATAATAGTTTCCAGGTCCTGAGAATGTTGGCACCAGAAACTTTTTAAGTACCACTGACGTTTCCTCATTTGCATATGGAATTAGAATGATGCATGAGGCCATGAACCCTAGGGCTTGCAGAATTTTTCTTGTACACAGCTGGGTTCTGATGGCCATTAGTTTGAAGTAGTGAGATGACTGCAACAGTGAAACACGAAGAACATAGTACAGTTGTGTACACTTACCATAAATGTAGATGTTGAGTGTATTCACTGTTGCAGTCCTGGTTATCAGAGGGATCAGAGTCATCGGACTCATGGTCTGTTGAATCAGAAGGGAAATCAATTCTTTGTCTTTTAGAGGGGGAAGGCTGGCTTCCCCTAATTAGAGTTATAAGGTCTTCAGCCATTCTAAGCATTTGTTTCTGTGGCATGGGAGCTTGAGCATGCGCTTTGGTCGTCGGTTTTCTAGGCATAGTGCGAACTCTGGGCCTGAGAAACTTGGTCGTTTTAGTCTGAAACGAAGTAGTCCGTTTAATACGAACATCGGAAGGTCGGAATACACCCTCAGAAGCTGGTGCCTGCACAGCAGCTCCAGACCCATCCAAGGTAGGGACATCTGCAGGTTCCATAATCGAAGAAGCATCTTGCGGCACACCAGACTCTGAATGGGTCTCAGCAGAGGCCTGCGAATCTGTAGAAGTGGGTATCAGGGGCTGCAAACATGCCTCACTGAGTACCGGCAGACTGGTGACTAGCTTAACGGAAGAGACATCAGCAGTTTTGGACCTATGCGGTCTGTCTCTGTCTTTATCCTTAAGTTTTTTCGGAAGATCGGTAGTCAGATGGCTTACCGAAGCCATTAAGGAATATGGAGAACGAGAGTGAAAGAATTTAGCAAAAAAGATAGACTGACGATGAATAGTTCGGGCGTTAAACAAGGCACAAAACTGACAGCGAGGGACATCGTGGTCTGGGCCTAAATAGGTGACGCAGTAAGAATGAAAATCTCTGTGAGGTATTTACTTTCCACAGGCAAGACAATTGTTAACTTTTTCTGACATCGGTTAAAGCAAGTAAAAAGAATCCCCAGTGGGTTACTTAGCTTTAGAAGACTTCAGGTTTGAAACTTCAAAAACGAAAATTTCAGGTAGCGGCAGACCGGCACTTGCAAACTGCTTCTGCTTTGGGCTCCTGCATGGCAAGAAAAGCTGATGTAATGGCGTCGGCTGCATGTTTTATACCCCTGACATAATGGAAGAGGAGACAGTATCCGACACAGAAATCCCAAGACTCTGGTATTCAGGCCGACTGAGGGCTACTTGCAGGCAGATAACCCAAGTGTGATGACTGCAACAGTGAAACACGAAGAACATCTAAAGGAACTGAACATTTTCATTGCTTGCCATCTTACTATCCATAGCCATAAATAGGTCTCCAGTTTCTCGGTTTTTTATGTTTAGCTTCTTCCCAAATACCCTTACCTGCCATAACAGAAGCAGTTTTAATCATCACTCCTAAATACTTCATTTTACCATGTCTCCATAAATATGGGTGCTGCTAAAAATATGTGAGTGGGTATGTAATTTACGGCTATTCAAGTTGTTTTATCTTCATTAACTTGTATCCTGAAAAGACTTGAAACTGTCTCAAAATGTTCCACACTATGGTGATTTCAATTTCTAGATTCATCAGTTACAAAATAACATCTGAAAATAAAGCCAACTTTTTCTTGATTACCATACTGATTACCTCCTTGCATTTCTGACTCCCTTATTCTCTTTGCATATGGCTCTAAATATAAAGCAAACAACAGGGAAAGAGGATACCCCTGCCTGGCCTTCCACTTTAACTCTCACCTCTGATAGTTCACACATCTTCCAAACTAATATTGTTACCAGGGAATGCAAATGCTTCCATTACCCTACTCATAACATCCCAGCTCATTCTGCTGAATGCTTTCTCTGCCTCAAGACCTACTAACAACCGTAATATTTTCCTGCATTCTGCTTCCCTTTGATCTTCATTTTTCTATTAATGATGTCAAATATTTGCCTCCCCTACACAAAACCATTTTGATCCACATCTATCAATTTTGGCAACATCTTTGCCATTCTTTTAGCTAGTATAGACAAACACTTAATATGGTTTAAAAGTGAAATGGGTCTGTATGAAGCTAGGTCTGGTGGATCTTTACCATTGTTAGGTAATGTAGCCACAACAGCTTTCTTCCAAGATGAAGGTGCTTACCCTCTTTTTAAAGTACAGTTAAACAAAATCTTCTACATCTTTATCACATCTACCTGTTTAAACTCCAAACATCCACAGGAATGCCATCTGTTCCTTCAGACTTTTCTAAAGATGAATTATACATCACTGCTTTTATCTCATCACCTCTTACCTTAAATGTTAGTTGAGCCTAACCTACCTCTAACCAAGGCATAACTATTGTTCCATAAACATTTCCATTTGTACTTGCTCTTTACTTCCACACTTCTCTGCTTCATACAAATTTTCATAAAATGTCTGTAGTATTTCTAATACTCTATAATATCTCTAGTTACTTTTCTTGTTATAGGCTCCCTAAGTCTGTGCTCTGGAGAAATCATCAAAAAATAGTTGCTTAACAGCAAGCTTTCTAAACACATGAAGATTATCCAGATACTCCAATTCCCCTTTGGTACTCTGCATTTGTGCCACTTCTTGTTCTGTGAAATTCCCTTTATTCTGCACCACTTTAACCTTTGTCAGCCTAAGTAATTCATATTACTTCTTAACCATCTATTTCTCTCATTTCTTCCCTATTTTAAAAGTAGATATTCATTCCATGCCACTCACTAGCTACAACCTCTGAAGATACTTCTATCTTCCCTAATAACTCTAAAATAATTTCCACTACCCACTCCTAAAACCCTCTCTTTTAAACAGTTAAGTGGGAAAGCACGAATGTCTCCTTTTTACCTTGATCTTTATTGGCACATGATCTGAAGCAGTTACCAGATGTCTGTCAAAGCTTTCAATTAAATGCACAAGTTCTTGTGAAATATAATTTCTACTTAGTTTGGCCCAGTTATTGTACCTTGAAAAATAATATGCAAATTCTGCCCAAGATACTACTACTGAATTCACATCTTCCATATGTTTTTTTCATTAATTTCTTCACAAATCTGCCCTCTTTTGTGATACATCTTCACCATTACAAATCAAGTTCCAGTCCCCACCTACAAGTAATATTCCCTGCTGAAAGCAGATTTCTCCCAAATTTTTCTTAAGCTCCATAAGAGCATAAAAGCAGTGTTTTGTGATATAAAAATACATGCTAGCTTAATCCTCCTCTTTTGTCAAAAGCCTCTTACTATCACAAATCAACCATTATTGTCTTTTTGTTTCTCACCTGTCACTACCGGAGCCCTTCAAGCAACTGGTATAATTATTCCTCTTTTCCTTTGTTTCTGACATTCTGCTGAATATCCATCTTGAAAATATTTTGTCAAATTCACATGTTCATTTCTTTCCAAATGTGTCTCCTATAGCAGTGCTATCTGCATTCTGCATCTAGTAACATAACTAAATACTCTTTCCTTTTTGTCTATACATGTAAGGCCATTTATGTTCCAAGTTAGTATGGATAGTGCAGCCATTCTGATAAAAAAGATACTGTATCCACCCAGTACATGTCAGTTTTTTTAAAAGTGCATTTACTTTTGTGTTAAATGCACACATTAATGTATGACAGACTGATTTTTTTATCAGTTGCTTCTTCTCAACACAATTTGAACCTATGACATTTTTAAGATTTTTTTTTGTTTTAATGAAAATAAGCAAACAAAAACCTAAAAACATTTGCAGAACCCCCTCCCCAATCCCCTCTTAACTTGGAAAAACATACAAAACTATGCATCTTCAAAAATGAAGTTTAACCTTCCAGATAGGAACAACTGCCCCAAATAGACAGCTGTACCCACAGGCATTACCCAACCTAAAATTAAGTTTAACCATGATAAAGTACATACTACAGCCTACAATTCCCGCTTAGACCAAATGCTATCTGTTCTTTTATCTCTTCTCTCCTCCCAGATGTGAAAAAAAACAGCTTGCGCGCTTTCAGAAAACATTAACTTTTAGCCTAAAGAAAAACTGCCTTGGTTATCATTAAATAAAACTAAATTGTACACTGTTTTATTAAATGCATATAGTATTAAGGCTGCTAGAGATCCAGCTCTCATATTCACTTCCCACAGTTTCAAACTATTTTCCACTAAATTGCTTTCTATTGTACCTCTACATTTCCTTTGGTAAATAATGGTAAAAACTTCTCAACTTAAAAATATTCAGCAATGAATCTTTGTAAATTTCACTCAGAACAAAATGTTCAAGTCCCTTCAGCTGCAGACATCTTGGCTCCCAATGAACATTTGCTAATGGAAAAAATAAGATAATATATTTTGTCGATGTTAAGAAACTTACTATTTTTCATGCCTAATTGCTTATAAAAAAATACTTGTTTATAGCTTAAGCCAAAGGCATTAATCTAGACATTCACTCTTGTATAAGCAAGGCAAAATATCTCAATTCTACATATAATTATTAGTGCAAACTACACCCTAGCAGCCCCAGATCACAGCATATTAACATTAAACTTCCTTTTGTCATCTTTCTTCACTTGTTATGCTGTAAATTGTACATTTCTTACAATTAAAAAAATACAGTTGTATGAAATCTTACCACGACAGTAGATGTCTTTCTCTTCACTGCTGCAGTATTCTTCACCTAAGGGATCTCCTGCCAAGGATAGTTCAACATCCAGCCAGTTTACCAAAGCCTTCAGCTCTTACAGGCACCATATGTCACATACATGCTCCCAGTGCTCGATGTACTGAAAAAAATGGAATACAGGCACAGATATACAGAACTGAAAAAGCCCAAGGACAAGCAGACTATCCTTGGGGACAAAGAGGAGCACATCCATCCAGAAGGGGAAAAAAGAAGGTAAAAGCGCCCCTCAGGCAGGAGGGCAACCATAACAAAGGGCAAGTGTCAGGGCGGGGGGGGGGACTGAATATAACCACAGTGAAGAGAAGGACATCTACTGTTAAGCTAACATTTTACACAACTGTACTATGTACTTCCATATCACTGTTGCAGTACTGCTCACCTAAGGAAGAGTACAAGAGCTTAAGAGGAAGTATGGGAGGAGGAAGGCAGAGAAGAACCCTCTACGAACCCATGCAGCATAACCCTAGCAAAGCCTGCTCTGGCCCTGGCAACAACACCCAACTTGTAATGTTAAGTGAAAGTATAAACAGAGGACCAAGTAGGAGCCTCAATGATAGAATTAGTATCCAGACCCTTGAAAAAGGCACCAGAGAAGGCAACTGACATAGTAGAATATGCCTTTGCAGACTAGGAAAGACATATGCCATGAAAAGAATGACAAAAGGAAATTTCCTTAGAAATTCAGGAAGAGATGGTTTGCTTAGAAAAGTACAGTTGTGTACACTTACCATAAATGTAGATGTTTGAGTGTATTCACTGTTGCAATCATTACATTTGGGTAATCTACTTGCAGGTTGCCCTCAGTCGGCCTGATTAAAGTCTTGGGTCCTGCATCAGTTGCTGTCCCTTCTTCCATGACGTCAGATCGTCAGAGATATAAAACATGCAGCCGACGCCATTACATCAGTTTTTCTTGTCCCAGATACCAGGTGCCCCCTAATGGGGAGCAATTAAACATAAAATCACAAAGGTATACCTCCAACAAGAAAGCAAATACACCAAAAAGGCTTTTAATCATAGTAAAGAAAAGTAGAGGTATAGCCAAAAGAAGTTAGGGGGCTGGAGGGAGGGTAACCAGGACTGCAACAGTGAATACACTCGAACATCTACATTTATGGTAAGTGTACACAACTGTACTATATTCGTCATGCTTCACTGTTGCAGTCATTACATTTGGGTAGATTCCCAAAGCTATAGTTGGGAGGAGGAGTTTAGATAGCATTACGGCCAGCTATAAGGCCCTGCAAGACTGCAGTGGCGAAGTCAGCTCTGGATTTAGAGAAAATTGGCAAATGATAATGCTTGGTGAAAGTATGTGCAGAAGTCCAGGTAGCATCTTCTAGGATGTCCCTGGTAGGAATGCCTCTGAGAAAGGCTGTAGAAGTAGATGCAGCCCTGGTGGAGTAAGGTCTGATCCCCTGGGGGATAGGTTTTCCATGGTGCTTATAGCAGAAATGAACGCAATGGCTTATCCATTTAGAAATGGTTTGTTTTTAAATAGCCTTCCCCTCTGCCCCTGCAGCAAATGCTACCAACAGTTGTTCAGATTTTCTTTGAGGTTTAGTCCTGTCCAAGTAGAATCTAAGCTGCCTGTGCACATCCAAGGAATGCAGAATCCATTCCCCTTTGTTCTGTGGATTGGGAAAGAAGGTTGGCAAATGAATGGACTGATTAAGCGCCACACTGGATACCACCTTGGGCATGAAGGATGAATTGGTTCTGAGTGACACCCTGTCCGCATGAAAGATGATGAAAGGCTCCACTGCCATAAGGGCCTGTAATTCAGATACCCTTCTAGCTGAAGTGATTGCTAAAAGTAAAGCTGTTTTCCAAGAAAGAAATTTTAAGTCGGCAGTAGCAGCTGGCACGAGAGGAGGTAGAGTGAGTTTCTCCAATACAAAGTTAAGGTCCCAGGCTGGGGTTGGAGCTCTCCTGGGTGGTCTCAAATTTTTGGCCCCTCTGAGGTACTGCTTGAGCAATGGGATGAGAGAAGAGGTGAGGTTCTGTGTTATAATGAGCTGAAATGGCTGAGGTGTGGATTTTAATGGAGGAAAAAGACAGGCCCTTGTGAAGCATCTCAGTTAAGTATTGTAAAGTTTGAGGTAAATTGGGTGCTGCTGTGCTCATCCCTTGAGATTGGTTCCAGACACCGAATCTTTTCCATTTTTCAGCATAAGATTTTCTAGTACTAGGCCTCCTTGCCTCTAAGATGACATCCATCACAGGTTTGCTGAGGGATGGTAAGGGAGAGTTTAAGTAATTAGCCAGGCTGCAAGGTTTAGTGTTGGAAGCTGAGGGTGCTGAATCTGGTTCTCCTGCTGAGACAGCAAGGAAGGAGTCTGAGGCAGGTGCCATGGAGATAACCGTGACATGCTGCGCAAGAGGGGGTACCAGTGTTGGCGCGGCCAGTCTGGAGCAATCAAAATCATCCTTGGTGTGTCCTGTTTGACTTTTAGTAGTACTTTGGGAAGCAGAGGCAGTGGGGGGAAGGCATAGACCAATAGGTTTTCCAGCTGAAGGACAAAGCATCCACTTTCCATGCTTTTTTGTGGGGTGTCCTTGTGCAACATTTGTCCAATTGGTACTTCTGGGGGGAGACAAACAGGTCTATATCTTGGCTCCCTAATTCGCTTGTCAACATGTTGAAAATCCTTGGTTCCAGTTTCCACTTGTGTGGGTCCATGAAGTTTCTGCTTAGTCCGTCTACCAGTGTATTTAATTTTCCTGGCAGGAATTGAGCTTGTAGGTGCACTTGGTAGCTTAAGGCTGTGTTCCACAATGCCATGGCTAGTCGGCAGAGGGGGTAAGAATGTGTACCCCCCGCTTGTTTATGTACCACATAAACATGGTGTTGTCTGTCTTTACCATTAGTTGTCCTGGAAGAATGTATTCCTTAAAGGCTGTCACAGCATTCTGTACAGCTAACATTTCTTTTTGATTGGTATGCAGGTGCATTTCACATGGGTTCCATTTGCCCTGAATGCATTGCCCTGCCAGGTGAGCCCCCCATGCATAGTCTGATGCATCTGTTGTTAGGGTTTGTGCGGCAGGGGATGGTGTGAAAGGTAGTTCCTTATTTTGTTGGCAGGCCTCTGCCCACCAAAGGGACTCTAGGTGTAGGCAAGGTATGATAGGAATCATTGTTTCTAGGCTGTGAGAATGATGACTCCATAGGCTTTTTAGATACCACTGTAGTTTCCTCATATGTAGTCTTGCATATGGAATTAGAAGAATGCAGGAGGCCATGAACCCCGAGGCTTGCAGTATTTGTCTTGCAGTTATCAAGGTTTTTGTGGCCACTTGTTTAAAGTAGGTTGTCAAATGAATTTGCTTTTCTGGCATGAGGTAAGCCATCTGGGAAGTTGCATTCAAGCTTGCTCCCAGGAATGTAATTTGTTGACAGGGTACCATTTGTGATTTCTTTTCATTTATGGTGTAAACCAGACAAGTTAGACCCCTTTTTACAAACGCCAAATGATTCAAAAGTATGTCCTGGCTTTCTGTCTGAATTAGACAATCGTCCAGGTATGGGTATATTTGAATACTTCTTTGCCTACAAAATGCAATAACTGGAGCCAGGCACTTTGTGAATACCCTAGGTGCAGTAGATAAGCCAGAAGACAGTGCAGAGAACTGATAGTGTGTGTAGCCTGCTTTGAAGCATAGGTATCTTCTGCAAGATTCCCTGATTGGGATGTGCAGATATGCTTCTTTTAAATCTAGTGTTGCCAACCATGCATCTTTGCCTAGCATAGAAAGTAATTGGTGAAGAGTCAGCATCTTGAATTTTGGAATCTCCAGAAAGGTGTTTAGAGTAGACAGGTCCAGGATTGGACGCCATGTTTTATCTTTTCTGGGTACCAGGAAAAGTCTGGAGTGGAAACATTGTCCCTTTTCCTCTTCAGGTACTAGCTGAATAGCCCCCATGCTTAAGAGAGAAAGCACTTGTTTTTGAGCCTCTGCCCACTGATATAGGGGTAGGTCCGGCCACCTACTTGGCGTTGGCAAAGTGTAGAAGTGAAATCTGTATCCCTGGGACACTATATTTAAAACCCATTTGTCCTAGGTAATGACTTCCCAGTTCTTTGCATGAAGAGCAATCTTTCACACAAAGGGGCAGTCAGAAGATAAGTGCTTGGAAATTTTAAAAATAAGTCATTGAGACAGTTTACCATATGGGGTTGTCTTGTTATTCCCAGACTTGGAAGTGGAGGCCCCCCCACTGCTTAGTTATGTGAGTCCCCTGGGACTGAAACCTGGGGTTTTTGCTGTGTCTGGGTTTGGCTTGAGAAGACCTGGAAGGGGCTAGAAAGGACCAATTCTTAGAGGGCTAGTGCCTACTAAATCTAGGAGACTGAACTTGTAAAAAATCTTTAACAGTTTGCACAGATATCTTCCACCTTTTTAAGAACTTCTTCAGCCTTGTTGCCAAACAGGCGGTCCTTATTTAAAGGAGCATCCAACAATTTAGCTTTAACATGATCAGGCAAAGATTGCTCCTTAAGCCAAGCATGCCTTCTAAGCACAGACCCAGTAACAGCAGCCCTACAAGAGACCTCTAAAGAATCAAAACCACATTGCAAAGTATGTTTTCCAACTTGTTCAGCAGAATGCATTAAATCCTGTAAGTCTATTTTCCACACAGTCAGGAATCAACATAATTTTCTGTTTAAGCAGTCTAATAACATGTTGCTGACATTTTAGCATATGAAATTGGCAGTTTAAAGCTCTAATTGCAAAGGTTGCTGAAGTACAAACCTCTTTACCCAGTCTATCCAGTGCCCTGGAGTCTCTATAAGAAGGGGTAGGATTTTTAGCAGTAGAAGCCTTAATGCCCTAGGGCCCCTGTGAAATAGTCTCTGGATCTGCAATAGGATTTTTGAAAAGGAACTTGTGGGACTCAGGGACCCTGTAGTATCTGTCAGGTTTACTGGGAGCAGGAGGCAGGGAATCAGGGGCCAAACTGGATTCCGAGAAAGCATCAACAACAATGTCTAGCACAGGAGGAATAGCCAAAGGCCTATGCTGAGGTAGGAGAAGGAAATCCCCAAGCATCTTTTTTGAATCAGAAAATTCCTGGCTTTCTCAGTGAAAATGCTCCCTTAGAGTATGTAAGGTTTCGCCAAAAGAAAAATCCTCAGGAGAGGAAGCAGAGGGAATAGAGTCCTCTGCATCAGAATCCTCATAAAATAGGTAAGGACAAATCCAGGTAATCAGAAGAGTCAGAAAAAACAGAATCCTGACCAGAAGATTCACAATCAAGCTCAGCCCTAGGCCTCTTAGAGGGGGGGGGGGGTTGGCTACCCCTGATTAGAGTTATTAGATCTTCAGCCATTTTTATCATTTGTTTTTTAGGCATCGGGGCCTGAGCATGTGGCCTGGACGTCGGTTTTTAGACATGGATTGAGATTTAGGCCTTAGTAATGAAGGAGGTGTCGATTTAATATGCAAGTCCGTAAGCCTGAATACACTCTCAGAAGCCAGTGCCTGCACAGTGGCTCTGGACCCATCCAAGGTAGAGACATCTGCGGGTACCATAGTTGAAATATCTCATGGCATACCAGACTCCGAATGGGTCTCAGTAGAGGCCTGCAAATCAGACGTAGCAGGTATCAGGGGCTGCGAAAGCCCCTCACTGAGTACGGCAAACTGGTGACTGGCTTAGGAGAAGCGTCGTTGGCAGTTTTGGACCTCGACGGCCTGTCTCTGTCTTTATCTTTGCATTTTTTCAGAATCCCGGTAGTCGGATGGCTAACTGACGACATTTCTGGATAATTATGCTGAGAACCGAAATAGTTAGAGGCAAAAATATACAGACGACAGATAGTGCGCTGATTAAATAAAGCACAAAACCAACAGCAAGGTATGCCGTGGTCAGGGCCTAGGCAAGGAATACAGTACAAATGAAAATCTTTATGAGGTATTTGCTTTCCACAAGTAATGCAATTATTAACTTTTACTGACATCGGTAAGGAGCAAGAAAAAGTTTCCCCAACGGGGTACTTTGCTTTTAGTTGAAGACTTCGGTTCTGAAACTCGAAAATGAAAATTTCAGGAGTCGACCGACCAACACTTGCGAACTGCTTCTGCTTCGGGCACCGCATGGCAAGAAAGACTGGTGTAATGGCGTCGGCTGCATGTTTTATAACCCTGACGACCTGACGTCATGGAAGTAGGGACAGCAACCGACACAGGACCCAAGACTTTGTTAATCAGGCCGACTGAGGGCAACCTGCAAGCAGATTACCCAAATGTAATGACTGCAACAGTGAAACACGAAGAACATCAGTCAAACCTAAAGTCCTGAGATGAAAGGAAACAAAGCTGCTCAGATATGTGAAAAAAAAGTTATGTTCTTACCATAACATTCCATCTCTGTTGTTGATCTTCATTCATGATGAATGGGTTTTGGTTCCATCCTTGGAACCGACTCAGCCGATATACAAGCTCACACCAGCCAAAAATTCTCGAGCTAAGAATACCTATAGTGCCCCTTTCCTTATCTCCTCAAATCGAGTTTGCCAGTAAGAAGAAAAGTGGAGGCTTTGTCTGAGCAAATACCCCATTAAGTAACCAGAACCAAGTCTGAACCTCCAGGAGTCCTTTGAAGGGGGTAGGAGGGTGGGATGCCATGAATGAATGAAAATCAACAACACAGATGGAATGTTATGGTAAGAACATAACTTCTTTATCTGATGTTAATCTTCATTCATTCATGATAAATGGGACAGAGTCCCTAGCTATTTTATGTCCCAGCAGGCCCTATGGAAGGATATTCCTGAGCACCACTGAGCTGACAGATGCTCACCCCTTGGAGACCAAGTCTAATTTGTAATGAGTGATAAAGGTATGAGGGGTAGCACAGGTGGCTGCTGCACAAATATCATCCATAGAAGCTCTGGAGTGGAAAGCTACTGAAGTAGCCACTGATCTAGTTGAATGAGCTTTGATTTTAGTGGTTAAATGCATTTAGTTCTGCTGATAAACAAAGGAAATGCAGTCTCTCAGCCATTTTGCCAACATGACTTTGGCAACAGAATTTCCCAACTTAGGTCCTGTAAAGGACAGGAATAAGTGATCAGATTTTCGGAAGGATTTAGTTCTGTATAAATAGAATTATAATTGTCTATGTACATGCAATAAATGCAAATAATATTCTTCTTAATTAGAGAAATGGAAGAAGACTGGTAGGTCAATGGACTGATTAATATGGAAGTCGGAGACAACACTGGGTAGAAAAGAGGGGTTAGTCCGAAGTGATACTACCTCTTTGTGGAAAACTATGCAAGGACATTTTACACACAAGGCCTGTAATTCAGAAATCCTTCTTGCTGAGGTAATGGCTACCAGGAATAAGGTTTTCCAAGACAGGAATTTCATATCGCAAGTGGCAGAAGGCTCAAAGGGATGGCGAGTGAACGTTTGTAGGACTAGATTCAAATTCCAAGGTTCAATGGGGTCTTTGAAGGGTGGTTTAATATGTATGACTCCTTTCAAAAAGGTTTTACAGAGACGGTGGGACATGAAAGAGGAGTCTTGAAAACAATTATGGAAAGCTAAATGGACCTGAATGGTAGAAGTTGACGCTCCTGAATGGAGCAAAGTTGATGAATACTCCCACACTGAATTAATCGGAGTAGAGAAAGGGTCCAGTTCTTTTCCTAGATACCAAAGGAGGAACCTATTCCATTTACTATAATAAATTATTCTAGTGGAGGGTTTATGAGAAGCCAGATGGACAGGGGAAGATAAATTATTATGCCTGGCAATTACTGGAATTGGAGGTACCAAGCTGTCAGCTTGAGCTCATAAGGTTTGGATGGATCAACCCTTGAGGGTGCGACAGTAGTCCCAGAGTTGGATCCAGACTCCACGGTCGGTGAACCAGGTGAAGCCAAAAGAAAGGGAGCCACACTTGGGGCCAACAGGGTGCAATGAGGATCACTTTGCTTCTTAACTGAAGTGCATTCTTTAGAAATTGCGGAATCAGAGGAAAGGGAGGGAAAGTATAAAGCAGTCCCGGGAGCCAATCGTGTACTAGAGCTTTCCTCGGGGACTCCCCCTGAGGGAGAATTAGGGCAAAGTAGCTGCTGCATTTGTGGTTGAAGGGAAAGGTGAATAGATCGCAGTAAGGCTGACCCCAGCGGTGGAAAATCTCCACTGCTACGTCTGGGTTGAGGGACCACTCGTGGGGCAGGAGAATGCATCTGCTCACTTTGTCTGCAATCATGTTAGAATTCCTGGGAATGTGCGTTGCTATCAGAAAATGGTTGGAAGCTATCGCCCACTGCCAAACTCTCATGGCTTCTCGACACAAGAGGTAGGATCTGGTTCCCCCCATTTGTTGATGTATCAGATGACAGACCTGTTGTCCAACTGGATAGCAATTGTCCTGGGTGGAAGGACAGATTGAAATGCTAGCAATGCCAGATGCACTGCCCTCAGTTCTAGGACACTGATATGCAAATCGGCCTCTAAGGGGGACCAAGTGCCTTGGAATATCTGTCCCTGGAAATGCCCCCCCAACACCCCATCAGGGATGCATCCAAGGTCACTACGGCCTTGGGTTGAGGGAATGAGAAGGGATGACTCCATAGTTCCATTTCTGGCTTCATCCACCAATTCAAATCTTGTTTGCGGCAGTTTGTTATGTGAATTGGAAAGGACATGGGGTGCGTGTCAATGGGGATCACTGCGACGCCAGAAGCCAATGTAGTTATCTCATATGGAGTCTTGCTACAGGGACTTCGGTAATCGTTGCTGCCACAGAACCCAGTAGTTGCAGGACCGAACGAGCTGGGACTTTGTCTTGAGAGAGTATCACTCGGAGTTGGGATCGGTGTCTCTGAAGCCTGTGAAGAGGGAGGGAGACCAGACAAGAACTAGACATTCAGTGGGCTCTAGTTATGATTTCTCTTTATTGAAATCTCTAGGAGTCGTGCAATCTGTAAAGTGTAGTGTAAGGCCTGAAGCAGTAAAGTCATGGTGGAGGTGGTAAGGAGCCAATTGTACAGATATGGAAACACCTGGAATCCTTGCAGTCTCAATTGAGCTGTTAATACTACCATACATTTGGTGAGCACTCTGGGGCTGTGGAGAGATCAAAGGGCAGCACTCCAAATTGGTAGCAAATGGCTCCCAGCCGGAAGAGGATATCTCTTCTGGAGTGTTTGCCCATTTTTATACAGTAATACGCATCCTGAAGAACTATGAAACACATCAAGTCGTCTTTTTTCCAAAAATGGAAGGATAGACTGAACCGTGACCATTCAGAATTTGGTCTGTTTGACGAACTTCTTTAGGATGCTGAGGCAAATTGGCCTCCAGTCGCCTTTTTTGGCACTAAAATGAATGTTTAGTAGAATCCGGATTCTATCTGGTCTGGTGGGACTGTCTGGATGACTCTTTCTTGGAGCAGCTTTCGGATTTCTTGTGCTGCTGTGTCCCTCTGACTGAGTGGAACATCGAGGATTCACTATTGTGGCCTCGGGTAAAGATCGAAGGGGATGTGGTAACCTCTGGTCATTATCTTATGCACCCAAGAATCTGTTGTTATGGAATGCCAGGCTAAATGGTGCAGAGAGAATCATCCCCTGACTGCTTCCAGAGGTAAGCAATAGGGCCATTCAGGAACATTGGTAGGGCTGCCCAGAGAAGGAATCCTTGGACTCCTGGTTATGTGGGTCCCCTCTGCCTTGGGAAAGGCATCTCCCTGATGAATTCCCCCCTCTGTCCCAGGGGAAAAATCATCAAGTGTGTCACGGAAAGGCCCTTGAGACTTCTTGAACCACATCTTTCTGCTCCTATGATTCCTAGAGTAGGATCACTGGGGAATGGAAAAACATACGCCCATGGCAGAAATGGTCTTGCCATCCTTCTCACACTTGGCTAGCATGTTCTTAACTTTTGGCCCAAAAAGAGAGGAAGCATCAATGGGAGCATTGACGAAGGAAGACGTAAAGGGGTCCACATAAATCGCACAAGCACATCCAGGTAGGACGTCTCATAATGCCTGCACCTGCTGCTCTGGCCTCTCCTTTAGTTGTGTGTGCAATTAACCTCATGGAGGAGTTAAAAATGGACTCCAGGGTAGCAAGCTGTGAGGCAACTTTGTCACGCACCTCATCAGACACTGCTCCTGCTAACGATCCTGAGAGTTCTGTGATCAGGTCTCTCTGGAGGCAGGTGAAACGTGCCAAATAGTTCAATGGCCATATGGCAAAGGTCGCTGAGGTGAGGTGTAAAATCACTTCCCTAGTCTGTCCATCATCCGAGACTCCGTTTGGAAGATGGACAGCAGGACTCTCCTCTGCAAGTTATTTCTTTGTTGCTGTCACCACCACCACAGCATCCACTGCCAAGCCTTCGGACCAATGGGGTTGATCCTCTGGGGGTGACCATATTTTGTCCAGTTTCTGGCGATATGTTCAATGGTGTCAGGGGCCTTCCAGGCATGTTGCACGATGAGCTTAACTCATTCGCTAGCGAGGTCACCCCAGAAGTAGAGGGTCGACCACAGAACGCCTGCAAGTATACAGATTCCTCAGAGGAAGGGTTGGTGGCCTTCCAATCACCTCTCTGTTTCAGTATCTCCAATAGGTCTCCAAAGGAGATATCTTCAGGGGGAGACCATGGGGACCCTTCCCCATCGTAATCTGTATCTTCCGTGAGGGATTCTTCCAGTGAATCAATGTGCCTCCTCTTGCACAGTCTCTTATAGGGTGGCTCCTCTAAAAAGGACTCTGCAGAGAGGGTGCCCTGGGAAGGGTATCTTGCTGCTCCCGTGATCGATGTCCCTGTGTAGTGGACTGTGTAAGATATGGACCAGAGGACATGTATAGGTGACATTCCGGTGTCAAAGGGGCCAGCTGTGAGCCCGCTGAGGTGTGTGCTCTCTGCATAACCTGGAAGGCAGGCCTGCCTGAAGAGGGATGGGAGCCCAGAACCGAGGAGGACAGCCTCAGAACTGGGATCACACCCCACTTCGATGATCCTGCCTCCAGGAGAGGAGCTGCAAAAGGATTCTGAGCCATCAAAGCAACCGGAACCGTCGATGCTACCATAGAAAAAATGGGACCATACTAGGGGTCACAGAGCCAATGGACTAGTCACTGTCTCGCAGTGGAACCAAGGAAGCTGGCACTGGGATAGATGCTGGTATCGAGGGCTCCAATACCTGCAGAGAGGTTGAAGGAGGAGCATAGATGGGAGTCTGTGGAGAAAAACCCTTGGCTCTGGGTGGGTGGGAGGGAGGTCCTAGATGGAGTCTGGATGCCGCTGGCTGCTAGGAGCTGATCTACAAGACTATGTCGAACTCCAAAAGGCACCAGGTGGAAAGCTTAACATCCCCGATGGAGATTCAGGTCCGCTCAAGGAATGGACTCAGTTGTTGTCCAGCAAAGGGATCAATTGACGGGGAATATTTGGTCCTGGCCAGTGTCTCTACCTTTGGCACCATGGTCGTAGGACCAGATGATGAGAGGAGGGAAGTGAAAAATTTTAAGGAAGAGACTATTGTTGCTGCTGAGAGGGTCTGTGGTACCATGGATGGTGTCGGTACCATGAAAATGGTAGATGTAGTCTGTTTCGTAGACAGGTGCCATGGGTGGAGTTTTGGTCTCCAGTGCCATAGTAGGAGTAGAAGTAATTTTCACAAGTTTCTGTTTCAGTTCCGTATGAACCTGCGCTTTAACAGTTTTAGATTTATGGGTTTGAGGAGATGAAGGCAAAGAGTGGCTCCTCCTCTTTGACTCATTAGGTGGGGTTGAAACCTCTGTCTCAGATAAAGCCTCCGACAAAGAGGTTTTCAAGAGACCCTATTTAAAATCAATTTGCTTTTATGTTCAGCCAAGGTGCAGGTACTAAAATCCCTTACAAAGCTCGCAAGGTGGTTGAATCTTCAAGTGCGCAACTCCGAGACAATAAACACAGGACATGTGTCTGTCAGAATTTGGCATTTTCCTGACACATTTATCACACTGCTTAAACCCTGCAGTACCCTTTTTATAAGACATTATTGAAAATGCATTCTCAACAGACAGCAAAATAGCAACAGAAATATCAGCAAAATATGCACAAAATAGACAGCAGTTTTACAGCAGTATCTATCACAAATAATATGCTGACCCACACTCATTAAGCAAAGTATACACGTCAAAGGAGGGAAATTTTTTTTTTAATTTTTATTTTATTACCAACAATGGTAAAGAAAGTATACCCAAAGGGTAAGGAAAGGAAAGGAGGAGAATACCAATGATGGTACAAATACCAAAGGGTAGAAGGGAGGGGCCTGTACCAACGATGGTACAAAGAAATATCAAAAGATAAAGGTAAAAAAAGGGAAAGAAACTCACTCAAACAGTAAATACACCATCACTAACTATAGACAACTAAAGTTTAAGGAATAAAGATAATTTTAGACAGAAAAAGTTAAAAAAATTTTAAATAAAACAAAGCACTTAGCTTGAGAGCTGGCCTGACGTGTCTTGAACTCTATGTGGCAAACGAGATCTGAGGATATAAGGAGAGGGGCACTATGGGTATTCTTATCTCAAGAGTTTTTGACTGGCGCGAGTTTGTACATCAGCAGAGTCGGTTCTGAGGATGGAACTGAAACCCATTCATCATGAATAAAGATTAAAAACATCATATCTTTAGTTTTATCTAATATCCGAGCTATCTATACAGATCCAAGGTATGAAGGACCTTCTCACTGGCAGACTGTGGAGAAGCAAAATAGGAAGGAAGATGAATAGAATGATTAAGAGAAAACTCACTGACCACCTTGGACATAAAAGGATTACTAAGTACACCCTGTCTCAACGAAAAACTATAAAAGGAGGAATAGCCATGGGAACCCAAAATTCAGACACTCTCTTGACTTAAGTAAAGCCAAAAGTGGAGCAGTTCTTCAAATACAATGTTGCAAGGAAACTGAAGAAATAAGCTCAAATAGAGCATGAGAAGTTCTCAAGAACAAAACTGAGGTCCTAAGAAGGTGGAATAGGTTTCCGGGGAGGCCCAGTATAAAGGACGCCTTTAAGGAATTCCTTGACCTCAAACCTAGAGGAAAGAGGAGGAGGATTCAATCACAAATTGCTGACAGGTGAGATTTAACTGAAGAATATGCCAACCCGGCATGCAGCAGATCACATAAATAAGAGAAAACTATTGGAGCCCCTACAGATGAGGGATTTGGATGGTGGGAGCGGCACCAGACAAGCTTTTTTCCATTCGGACATGTAGGATTTTCTGGTAGCGGGTTTCCTAGCTTCCTGCAGCACCAGGAGTACGTTCTCAGAAAAATGGTGCTTAAAAGGGATCAAAACCTATAACCCACAGTATCGGTTAAACAGTGAACAGGGGAGGATGGACAAGAGATCCTTTGTTATGTATAAGGAGGTCCACCCATTGAGGTAACCTGTGGTAATTGCCAATGGCCAAGTGAGAGGGAAGGGGGAACTAATGCTGTCTGGGCCAAAAGGGAGTCACCAGCAAGATTATGGGAGAGTCTTGCTTGATCTTGTGCAGAACCAGAGATAACAGAGGAAGGGGTGAGAAAGTGTAAAGAATAATCTCCTTACAAGGAAAAGGCAGGGTGTCGACTTTCCAAGTCAGTAGACTTGGGACCCTGGAATGGAAAAGAAGTTGTCTGTTTAGACAGGAAGCGAAAAGATCTACCTGAGGAGTACCCCACTGATGGATGATGCGCAGGAACATATCGCTGTAACACATCCACTTGTGAGCTTGTGTTCTGAACCCGCTCAAGGAGCCTGCCTCTAGATTTTGCTCTGAGGGAATCTAAATCGTCTGAAGAATCACTTGATATTGGATAGCTATATATCAGACCTGAAGAGGTAGTCTGTAAAAAAAGACAAGACCTCACAAACCCCCCCCCCCCCAGCTTGCTGACATATCACACCACTCTGGTACTGTCTGTGAAAATTTTGAGGGGTCTGGAATAAAAAAGGGGAATAAAACGCCTGCAGAGCCAAAAGCAAAGCCCTCACGCTCTTTAATGCTGATATGGTCCTGTTCTGTGATAAAAGAGGCCAGAGACCCTGGACATTTAAGGAGCTACAATAGGCAATCCACCCCTTGTCTGAGGCATCTATAAAAAAGCTCCAGAGTGGGAGGTGGAGCTTGAAAAGGGATCCCCAGATTGAGAGAGAGTTGATGAATCCACCACTGAAGCTGGAGCTTGAGACATGGAAGAAAAGGAACCAGGGGGTGGCACTGGTAAAGCCACACTGACTCTCAAATCAGTGAGGTACAACTGAAGTTTCCTCATACGGGGCATGGCGAGAAGCAGCATGGGAATGGTGGAAGCCATGATCCCCAGGACCCTGAGAAAGTCGCTGGCTATCAGTAAAAAACAACAAAAAGTTCACCAGAATAAAGGTGCAGTGGTATAAATAAATAATAATCCCATCAAAACGACTGACACCAACGTAGGACAGCAAAACAGCAAAAGTTTTAATATAAAAGCAGTACATAAAGCAGCAAAGCTTTCAGGTATCCAGTACCCTTCTTCAGTGCTAATAACAAGTACCAAATGCACAATTGTTCTTACACATACCAATTAATTACAACTCAGATCACATAGCCAATAGAAAAAGTCATTCAATTAGTATAATGCAAAAAGAATATTAAGAGAAAAAAGCAGCAGCAGTTCATATAAACACAATTTAAAAAGACAATCTAAATTCTATAAAAAAAGTATATACATACATATATATACTTTATCTAAACATTCATTTGCTTGAGTTTTAATACCGGTTTAACCAACACCATTTGATTAATACCTGGATGATGTTCAGCTTGTAAACGTAAAATCCAATTATATTCTTTGTTTTCTAATTTTGTATTTAAATCACCCCTTATAATAGATTTCATCATTACTTCAATAAATCTGAATTTGAAACTATGGGTAGGATTTTCAAACATGTTTAGCCAATGAATTGGTCAAAACACCCCTTCTTATGTCTGAATTATGCTCTATAATTCTATCCTATAGGCATCTTATTGACTTACCCACATAAAAACATGTACATTTTAAGCATGTAGCTAAATATACACTATTACTATTGTTACATGTGGTAAGTATCTAAAGGCAAAAGTAATTTTGGTTTTAGGATATAAAAAAGTATTATTCTTCTCAATAAACATGCAACAGCAGCAACTGAAACAAGCAAAAGTACCCTGTTTAGCCCATCTATTTTGATTTCTTTTTCTTGCATATCCTTATAACATAACCTGTTTTTAAGATTTGAGCATTTTCTATATGTAAACATTGGTCTCTCATTAATAATATTATTAAACTCAGGTAAACTCCTAAGAATGCCCCAATTGTCTGCCACTATCTTTTTAATACCATCACTACACCTACTATAAGTAGTCATATATCGAACATCTTTAATACAATGACCATCAATGCCTATTTCATGATCACTTAGTATTTCATTGAAATATGGTTTGGCTGCCAAGGGTCTGTCTATTAGCTAATACAAAGTCTTTGGCATCTTCCAACATTTTATTCTCATATCCCCTGTCTAAAGGAGTACAGGGTTTCATCAACCTGCTTGACACATTTAGAATCATTAGTATTTAACCTGCTCATAAGCATCACCTGGGCTTTGACAACACCTTTATATATCTTTATATATGTGGGGCGGATGCATGCTTCTTCTATGCAAATACTTATTTTTATGAACTTTCTTTTTAAAAACTGATGTCTGTATTTGTAACCACTCATACTTAATACTGACATCTAAAAACCCCATCATTTGACATGAGTATTGCATAGAAAAACTTAGAAAGTTAGTCGTATTGGTCAATTATTCAACATATTCAGTAAGCTCCATTTCATCATCCTCCCAAATGAAAAAAGTATCATCCACAAAACTCTTAAAAAATGCCACCTTTTTAGCATACTAGTTTGGGCCCGAATAGGTGTGACACTCCTCCCATTCATTTAGAACTAATATTGCACAGCTATTAGCCACGGGGGTACCCATAGCAACCCCTGAAATTTGATGGTCATATTTTTTTAGCAAAAATTAAAACATTACTTTCAAGGACTATGTCCAGGAGTTCACAAATAGTTTCTGGTCCAGGAGTTCACAAATAGTTTCTGTCTCCCTGTTCCATAACTACATTTATTTAACAGTTGTCTAATAGCTGTGATACCGTATTCATTAGGTATCACAGTAAACAGCGATTTTATGTCAAAAGTTACCATTATAAATGCATCAATACTTTTTGTTCTAAATCATGCATTGAGCTGCTGTAAAAAAAATAGCCATATCCTTAATGTAACTCGACATATTTTAAATACTTGCTTAATTCACCCTCTAGGTACACAGATATAGGCTCAGTGGCCCAGCCTCACCCCGATACAATGAGCCTTATTGGTGTGTGAATGGATTTATGCACCTTGGGTATGCCATATAATACTGGAAGCACTGGATGAGAGACAGTTAAATACATAACTTTATAAAGAAATATCATTCATTACTTGCAAATCATACAATAATGTATTGACATTGGTAATAAATGCATCAACCTGAACACTATTAATTTCTTCAAAGGCTAACCTATCATTTACAATCTCTAGTACACCATTGTAGTAATCACTTTTATTCATTATTACGATTGCCCCTCCCTTATCAGCTTCCATCAATGCAATATCATTATTCATTTCCAGTTCATGTAAAGCTTGTTTTTCATCATTAAATATGCTTACATTTATCATTCTGATAAAAATTTCTAATCTGTACTTCACATGCATTATGGAAAGCTTGTACTAAAGGATGGCTATTAGGGACAAACGTACTACTGTGCTTATAAGCTACAGCAGCGTTCAATTGAGAATTACCAAACAGTTTAACTCCAAACTTCGTGTAAATAATTTCAAGTCTGTCAAAGCATTTGCAAGTCCGTCCACATTGACCGCAATAAATTTCAAACCTTTCTCAATTAATGACACATGCCTAACATCAATAGCCATATCAGACAAGTTAATAACACAACCATTTTCAATACTTAAATCCTTGTTTTGTTCCTTGTTCTGGGGCCACTTCAACTCCTGTCCTTGTTTCTTCTCTGCGAATGGCCGCGTGAGGTCGTCTGCTTGTTTACATTCACCTCCTAGGGTAGTTTCAAACGAGCAACCTGCCTGGACCTCTGAAAACCCGCCACTGGCATTTCAGCAGTATCCTCATTCATACTTGTTGATGCACCCTGAAAAGAGCCCAAAGTTGCACCAGAAACTTCAGAGGAGGCGGGGACATTACGTGATGAAACATTTATGTCCTTGGTTGCATAGCCTTCAACAGACAAGCCAGCAGCAACATCACTGGCTGAAACATGATGATTGACACTAGTGTCAGCCAATGGAACATTGAAGTTATCAAGTGCTCTAACAGAGTCTGTGTTAACAGTCTGAGAAGGCGTTGACATGCCAATAAATTTATTTTTCACATCTTTCGGCCATGAGAAAATATGACCGTTGTTAAAGTCATTTATGTCCCGATTTAATTTTTTCAGCTTGAGCATTTCAAGCCATTTATCATATGCCAATAGTTTGTGCAGCAGCTTATTATACTCTGCAACATATTTATTGAAGCACGGTGCTAGAGATATGTCACTTTCAATTTTTTAAATTTCTTCTTGCAAATCTGCCTCAACAGCAACAAAGTGGTCATTCATAAGCTGCATATATTTCAAACCCATTTGTATACTGAGCTCCTGCTACTTTTTTAAAAGGGCCGGATAGGTACAATACCAAGCTCTATACAGGCTAAAAAACTGTACCTTTGCCACTGAAAGGTTTTAAAACGTTGAACCTTTCATTCCAATTGTTGCAAAAGTTGTTGGAAGTTCAAACTTTGGACATTCTGAGTAGTTGTTCACATTACAGGAACCTCTTGCAGACCACTTAGAAGGAGGTTCTGACGATCAGACAATAGTTGACTCAAAGAAAGAGACATCAATATAGCTGTGTGTCAAACTCGAGTCAGGAAAGCAGCCTCACATTTCTGGTGAAGTTTAAACAGAAATTAGTAAAAAAACAACAAAAAGTACACCAGAATAAAGGTGAAGTGGTATAAATAAATAATAATCCCAGCAAAACGACTGACACCAACGTAGGACAGCAAAAGTTTTAATATAAAAGCAGTAAATAAAGCAGCAAAGCTTTCAGATATCCAGTACCCTTCTTCAGTGCTAATAACAAGTACCAAATGCACAATTGTTCTTATACATACCAATTAATTACAACTCAGATCACACAGCCAATAGAAAAAGTCATTCAATTAGTATAATGCAAAAAGAATATTAAGAGAAATAAGCAGCAGTAGTTCATATAAACACTGGCTATGACAGATGACAGAGGAAGAAGGGACTGAAAAAAGGTAATCGGAGACAGAGCCTTGGGGGCAGAAAGATGCCAAAATGGGAACTGTCTGAAACCTGCATCCAAGGAAAACATGATTGTGGAAAAGTCTCAGAACTGATTTCTGGAAGTTTAATGTGAACCCCAGACTGTGTAATAGGTAAGTAGTACACTGGAGATCCTAAAACAGACTTGCAGGGAGAAGGGGCTTGAATAAACAGCTCATCTAAATAGTGAAAAATGTGAATCTCCAAAGCCACTGATGTGAAAACTGGCCTCTGTCAATGACCATGTGGCCTGAACCATCTTTTTTTCATAATACCCCACCCCAAAAGGGAAGTGTCTGTGGTCATGCTGACTATCTAGGGTGGTGGGGTGAATGGTTGACCCCATGAAACTACTGGTGAAGTCAACCACCAATGGATGTGGTTCCTACATATTAATGTAAGATGTACTGGGGGCACAAAGGGTTTTAAATAAAGACCATTGTGCTGAAAGTGTCCACTGCAGAACTATCATGTACAGTCTTGTCTAATATGATTGATGCAGCCATGGAGCCCAGTAGTCAAAGAACCAGTCTCGCTATCTGATGAAGAGAAAGACTTCTGGACTGTAGAAGTCTATTTCAGTAGTTGAGTCCAGGTGGCATCCTATGAACCGTCACATGTGTTGGTGTCAGATGGCTATTGATAAGGTTGATTGTAATTCCCAAGTGTGGAGCAAGAAGTCCCTGCACTGAAATAGTAGAGCCTTGGTTGATGTAGTGAACAATCAGTTTTCCAAGCAGGGAAACTCTTGGAACACCTGCAGCCTGATATACACTGCCACAACTGCCTTGCATTTGGCAAACATGTTGGTGACTGTGGTGAGGCCAAAGGGCAGTGCTCTGAATTGAACACGACTGTCTCCCAGATAGAAACAGAGAAATCTCCTGGACTGCCTTGCTATCTTGATATGACAGTATGCGTCCTGGAGATTTATAGCATAAATACAGTCATCCTTCCGCAGACGAGGTAGAATTGATTGAAGTTTGACCCTCTGCAACTTTGTTTGCTTTGCAAACTAGTTGTGGTAGCTCAGGTCTAGAACTGGCCTGAGGTTCCCTGTTTTTTTCGGAACCAAAGGTACCTTGAATAGAGTCTGGATCCTTGCTGGTCTGGTGGGACATCCTGGGCAACTTATTTTTCTATCAGCTTTGCAATCTCTGCTGCTGCCAATTCCATCTGACTGGGTGGAACACCGGGAATTTCTCTTCCTTTTGTACAGGAGAAACAAACCGAATACTGTAGCATCTGGTAATTATCCTTCTGCACCCAGGAATTTTGAGTGATGGCCCGCCAGGCTTGAGAATACAGGGATAAACACCCCATAACTGCCTCCAGAGTGCAGTAGTTGGGTAACCGTTCAGGAGCCCTGGAAGTTTTTTTGGGGGGAAGGGACCATGGAAACCTTGATTTTGCAGTCTGCCTCTGCACCTAGGGTGAAGCGTATTAAAGCTACCCCCCCCCCTCTGCCTGGGGAGGGGGGATGTCAGCAGAAGCACCCTGGTCAAAACCATGGGACTTTCAAAACCACAACTTCTTCCACCCTTTCGGTTCTAGGAAAGGTCCTTTGAGGAGTGGTAAAACAAATGCCAACTGCACATAGGATCTTGCCCTCCTTGACTTTTGGTAAGAGTTTCTGTAACCTTTGGTCCGAAAGGAGTTCAAACATTGGAAAGAGTATTGTTAAAGGACATCTTGAAGCCTTCTGCAAAATCACACAGATGCATACAGGTGTGCCGACAAATAGTGATGCAAGTACCACCCGCCCTTGCCATACCATCAGCTGCATTAGACAGCAAGCATATGGACACACTGGTCACTGACTGAAGAGTAGACAGGTGTAACCACTGATTCAGGATGATCACAGGCAGATTATCTGTGGGGGAGTTTGACAGTTCCTTGGCTCAAGTCCTTCTGGAAACAAGTTGTGAGCAAAGCAGTTCACCACTCTGAGCGCAAATGTTGCTGAAGCATGCATCCGTTTCCCAAAACTACCCAACACCCTCGATTTTCAACTGGGGGATGAATAGATGTGCTCTCCTCCAAGAGCTCCTTTTTGGTGGTTGCCACAACAAACCGTGACATCAACTGGGGGACTATAGGACTTGTTTCTAGGGTAACCTAAATCATATCCAGTTTATGCAGGATTGGCTCCATCACATCAAGTTTCTACCAAATCCACTGAAAGACCAGATTTATCAACTCATCAGCAGGTGGGACCACTCAGAAGGTAGATGAGCAAGTCCTAAATGCCTTGAGGAACACAGACTCCTCTGGGGAGAGGGCTCTGCAGGAGCAAAAGTACATTTTTGTACCTACCATAAATGTAGATGTCCGATAGAGATGCAACTGCAGTCATAACATATGGATTGTCCTGCCTCAGGCAGCCCTCGGTCGGCCGGATTCCAAAGTCTGGGTCCGGCGTCGGCTGGTGTCGCCTCCTCTCCGACGTCAGAACGGCTGGAGTATAAAGGCATCGGCCGACCCCATCTTCTTCAGTGTTTCTTGCCCCAGATGCCAGGTGCCCTCCTAGGAAGGCTAAATTTGGTGAATGGATAAACAATTCCAGACATACACAACAGTAATAAACAGATACACCATAGGAGATACCCCCAGCTAATAGGAATAGGGGTAGTGGACCCATAAAGAAGGTTGCAGAGAGGTAGGAGGGTGGGAAAATCCGACTGCAGTTGCATATCTATCGGACATCTACATTTATGGTAGGTACAAAACTGTACTATGTCCTTCAAGAATGCAACTGCAGTCATAACATATGGGTTGAATACCATAGCCAAGCTGGGGGTGGTTGGAACTAAGAATGTGATGGTGTAGCTAAAATGCCCGGAAGGACTGCCGAAGCAAAGGCTGCTCGGGATCTGGAGTATAAAGGCAGGTTGTAGTGCTTGGTAAATGTATGCACGGAGCTCCATGTAGCAGCCTCTAGAATGTCCTTTGTAGCCACTCCTCTTAGGAAAGCTGTGGATGTGGCTATAGCTCTAGTGGAGTGTGGCCTAATATTGGCTGGCACACCTTTTCCATGAAAAGAATAGCAGAATCTGATGCAGTGTCCAATCCATTTGGAAATTGTTTGTTTGGAGATTGCTTTTCCTTGTACTCCAGCAGCATAGGCTACAAGCAGTTGGTCAGACTTTCTGGTGGCCTTAGTTCTGTCCAAGTAGTAGCGGAGTTGTCTGTGTATGTCCAAAGTATGCAGCAGTGCTTCCCCCCTGTTTTGAGGATTGGGGAAGAAAGTAGGCAGGTGAATGGCTTGATTTAGAGACACCCTGGAAATTACTTTCGGCATGAATGAAGGATTGGTTCTTAGAGACTCTGTCCTGATGAAAATGAGAAAAGGAGGTACTGCCATGAGTGCCTGTATCTCCGAGACTCTTCTTGCTGATGTGATTGCCAATAGGAAAACTGTTTTCCATGAGAGAAATTGCATTTCTGAAGTTGCTGCTGGTTCAAAGGGAGGAAGAGTTAATTTTTCCAAGATGAAATTGAGGTCCCATGCAGGTACTGGCGGTTTCCTGGGAGGTTTGATATTCTTTATCCCTCTTAGGAACTGTCTTAGCAAAGGATGTGAAAACACAGGTGGATCACAATTGTATTTTGCTGAGATTGCTGAGGCATGAATCTTTATGGAAGAATATGAGAGACCAGTATGAAACATTCCTGCCAAGTATTCAATTATCTGAGGTATACTCAATACTGTTGTATCCTGACCCCTGTTAGCATTCCAGATGATGAATCTCTTCCACTTGGCTGAATAGGTTTTTCTGGTGGAAGGTCTGCGTGCTTCCAGTAAGATCTCTTGAACTTTTTTGGAAAGAGATATCGGAAGGAGTTATGGTAACCTCCAGGCTGTCAGATTCAATGTTTTCAGGTTTTGATGAACAGTCCTGTAATTGTGTTGTGTTAGAAGCAAAGGCCATAGGGGCAGAGGCCACGGTTTGGTCTGAGTTATGCTCAACAGCAATGGGTACTAGTGCTGCCTTGGCCAGTCTGGAGCTATCAAAATGCCTGATGGTTGTTCTGCTTTGATCTTCAGTATCACCTTGGTCAGCAGTGGTAGAGGAGGGAATGCATAAATTGTTAGGGAATTCCAGCTGAAGGAGAGAGCATCCGTTTTCCAGGCTAGAGGATGGTGGGTCCTTGTACAGAACTTTTCCAGGTGATGATTCATGTGAGAAGCAAAGAGATCTATGTCCGGTCTTCCCCATGTCCTTGTTATTTGTGAGAAAATGTGAGGATGCAGCATCCATTCGTGTGGATCCAAGAAATTTCTGCTCAGCTTGTCCGCCAGTACATTGTCCTTGCCTGGCACAAACTGAGATTGCAGATGTATCTTCAGACTTAGGGATTTTTCCCAGAGAATCATTGTTAGTCTGCAGAGAGGATAAGAATGAGTGCCTCCCTGCTTGTTTATATACCACATAACAGTGGTGTTGTCTGTCCTTATTAGCAAATGTCCTTGTTGAAGTGATTCTTCGAAAGTCTTGATTGCATGTATCACTGCCAACATCTCTTTTTGGTTTATGTGCAGATGCCTTTCCCTTGGTGTCCATTGACCTTGAATGCATCTGCCCTCCATGTGCGCCCCCCATCCATGGTCTGAGGCGTCTGTTGTAATCATTTGACCTGCTTGAGGTTTGTTGAAAGACATGCCTTTGTTTAACTGACTTGTTTGAGCCCACCACAAAAATTCTCTTTGCAGACATGGAATGAGTGGGATTACGTCCTCTAGGCTTTGGCTGTGTTGGGACCATAAGCTTTTTAAGTACCATTGCAGCTTTCTCATATGAAGTCTTGCCAAAGGTATCAGAAGAATGCAAGATGCCATGAACCCCAGGGCCTGCAGGATTTTCCTTGCAGTCAACTGGGAGAGCTTTGCTAGGCCTTTGAAGTACTCTGGTAACTGCTGCTGTTTTTCCTCTGTGAGATAAGCCATTTGTGTTTTTGTGTCCAGTTTGGCTCCTAGGAAAATAATCTGTTGGGATGGCAGAAGTCTTGATTTCTGAATGTTGACTGTGTATCCCAAGGCCTGTAGTAATTGAATGACATAGTCCAAGTTTGCTATCAAGGTTTGTTTGTTGTCTGCTTGTATGAGGCAGTCATCCAGGTAGGGGTATATTTGAATCCCCTGAAGTCTGCAGTGTGCCACTACTGATGCCAGGCATTTCATGAACACTCTGGGCGCAGTAGATAAGCAAACAGCAATGCTGAGAATAGATAATGCTCTGTCCCTGCAAGAAATCTGAGGTATCTTCTGCAGCTTTGTCTGATTGGGACATGCAGGTATGCCTCCTTGAGGTCCAGGGTGACCAGCCAAGACCCCTTGCCCAGCATGGGAAGGAGTTGCTGCAACGTCAGCATTTTGAACTTTGGCACAATGAGATAAGTATTTAGAGTAGACAAGTCCAGTATAGGCCTCCATTTGTTTTCCTTTCTTGGAACAAGGAACAGTCTTGAATAAAATCCCTGGCCTTGTTCCTGTGGAGGGACCTTTTCTATTGCTTTTATATTTAACAGCTTTGAAACTTGAATGAGTGCCTCTGCCCTTTGATGAAGTGGCAGGTTTGGCATGCCTTGTTTTATTGGTAAAGTATGGAAGTGGAATCTGTAACCTTTGTCTATTAAATCTAGAATCCAGTTGTCCTTGGTTAAGATATGCCAGTTTTTTGAGAATAAGGATAGTTTTCCGCCCAAAGGTGCTTCTCTTTGAGCCTTTGTAGACGGTATGAAAGTCAAGTCATTGTGGTTGTCCTTGTGGTGCAGCTGGACTGCCTGCGCCACTTCTTTGATTTGGTGGTTGCCATTGGCGGCCCCTGTAAGAGCCTCGGTATTGCCCTCTACCTCAGGCACGCCTGTTTTTTCCCCTTTGAAACTTGTCAGTGTCTGGAAAGGACCAATTCTTTGAAGGCCAATTCCTGCTGAATCTGGGTGGCTGAACCTGGAGGAAATCTTTGACTGTCTGTACTGATTTAGCTTTTTCCTCAATGGACTTCAACACATCTTGTGCATTAGCACCAAAAGGCTTCTGTTTTTCCAGAGGTGCATCAAGTAACTTTACTTTAACATGGTCTGGCAGTGGCTGTTCTTTTAACCAAGCATGTCTACGTATAACAGCCCCAGTCATAGCTGCCCTACATGAAGCCTCCAATGCATCATAACCACACTGAAGAAAATGATTGCTAATCTGCTGAGTGTTATGTACTAGATCCTGCAATGCCTTTCTATCAATAGGCTCAGGAGAGGCTAGCTTTTTCTGTAAATCATCCAGTAAAAAATCCTGGCACTGAAACATATGAAAAAGGCAGTTAAGTGACCTCATGGCCAGGGTGGTAGAGGTATAAACTTTTTTACCCCATCTCTCCAGGGACCTAGCTTCCCTACTCGCTGGCAGTGGATTCTTGGCTGTGGAAGTAGCCACTGCCTTGGGGCCCTGTGAAATAGTTTCTAGATCCACAGAATGGGCCTTAAAGAGATGTTTGTGGGTGTCAGGGACCCTATAATATCTGTCTGGCTTGACAGGAGCAGGAGGGAGAGAATCAGGGTTAGCACTGGAGTCGGAGAAAACATCATCCAGGACATCCATAACTGGAGGGATAGCTAAAGGTCTGTGCTGGGGTAGCTTGAGGAAGGTACGTAGTCTTTTCCTGGAATCAGAGAATTCCTGACTCTGCCATTTAAAATGCTCCCTCATAGAGTGTAGGACTTCACCGAACGAAAAATCCTCTGGAGGAGAGGCAGAGGGAATAGATTCCTCAGCATCAGAGTCCTCATAGGCCTGGAAGGATTCTTCTTGGGTATCTGAATGCTCAGAATCCCCAGAGGCTGCATCTGAAGAGAGATTGTCGGCCTGCTCAGTTCTGGGCCTTTTCTCTGCAGGCGGCTGAGAACCTCTGTCTGGATGAGGCTGAGACCCCCTGATAAGAGAAATAAGATCTGCAGCAGGAGACATGATCTGTTTATCAGAAGAAGGGGCCTGGGCAGTAGGTTTAGGATGGGCCTTGGCCTGGCTGGCGGCCTTAGCACATGCAAATGCCTTGATGGACATGGATACAGGAGGCCTAGCTGCCCCACGTGCAGGAGTAACCTTGTCCACAGGAATGGTGTCGGGTAGATCCAGAACTTCGGTTTCTGGAGGAAAATCAACAACCGGCACCGATGTAGACTCCGAGACCGAAGGACGTGTTAACGCTGTGTCGTCGGCCTGGAGCGGTTGAATCAGCCTGGAGCGGTTGAATTACCGCTTCCGAAGGGACCGAAGCACTCGCGGAGGGTTTAGGAGGAGTATCGGTGGAGGATGCAGGCCGAGGATGTCGGTCCCAGTCCTTTTGTTTTTTGGTAGATTGAGTTGTCGGTTGTTCCGACGGCATGATATAAGCGAAAGATTCGCCGAAAAAGTCTTCGGCAAATTCTGCCCGGCGCCTGAGAGTGCGCTTATTAAAGCAAGCACAGGCAGCACAGGCCGAGACGTCGTGGTCTGGGCCCAGGCAAGGGAGGCGATAAGAATGGAAGTCCTTATGAGGTATTTGTTTACCACAAGACAAACAATTATTAACTTTCTCAATTTGTTCTGACATCGGCTGAGGCAAGAAAAAATGTTCCCCAATGGGGTACTTAGCTTTTAGATGACTTCAGTACTGAAAACATAGGAGCTGAACGACCGGCACTTGCGAACTGCTTCTGCTTCGGGCACCACGCGGCAAGAAAGACTGAAGAAGATGGCATCGGCTGATGCCTTTATACTCCAGCCGTTCTGACGTCGGAGAGGAGGCGACACCAGCCGACGCCAGACCCAGACTTTGGAATCCGGCCGACCGAGGGCTGCCTGAGGCAGGACAACCCATATGTTATGACTGCAGTTGCATTCTTGAAGGACATCCTTTCTTTGCTTCATCAATTCCAGAATACCTCTAAAGGAAACATCTTCCAGACAGGACCATGGGGAACCTCCTTCTTCAGTGAAATTGGTATCTTCTGTGACAGCATCTTGAGATGACTAAGTGCCTTTTCTTACAGACCCATTTTTTAGGGCCCTCCCTGAAAAGGGTTTCTGGGGAAAGGTTGGAATTAGAGCTTGCAAAGCAAGAGCAACTGTCCCTGTCCGACAGGATGAGTGGACACTGCTGGGACTGAACCAAGTCCGGATCTGGAGAGGACTCTCTCAAAAGCCTCAAAAGCAGAAGCCAAGACAGGGACTGAAGCTGTACCTCCCCATCCTAAGTCAGACATGGAATGCCCTCATCTCTGACTCTGCTCCAAGACAGTCAACTTCACTGAACTATTCAGAGCCAAGGTGCCCAGGGGTAAGAATAGCTCTGAAAACTTTGGAGTCCACCCCCAACACTTGGTTCAAACACTTCAGCATGTCCCGTTTAGACAGGGCAGTAGTTGAGAGGTTGAAGAAAACAGAGTCAAAGTAGATAATACTGTTGGCTCTGACGCATGTGCCTCATGGGAGGTACTTACAACCATGAGCATCAGATCAGAAAGTTGAACTGACACAGGAGAGATAATGGCAGGGCAGTAAGGACCATGCCCAGAGCCACTGAAGGAGTAGGCACCAGGAGAAACCTCAGTTGGATCTATGCCTAAAGGAACTTCCGCATCATCATGTACATGTCAGCTTGTGATAGACTCCCCAATGATCAGAAGAACCCAAAAGATGATGCCAGAGATGGTAGTTGAGGTGAATGTCAGGAGTTTTCCCACTAAAACAGTTAGTGGAGCCTAGACCTAGCTGGCTCCGTACAGGCCAGACATTGTGGAGACAATGGATCCGAAGGACCTCTGTTGAAGCTGGAGCAGTGTGTCTGATCGGAGTATTGTGGGCCAGGCGAGACTGGTCTCGTGTATCTGAAGACCTCTTTCTCAACTTTTCTACACTTTTCCTGCTCCCTTTCTTTATCCTTACTTTCTTTTCTCCCCCTTTTCCTTCTTTTTATCCTTATCAGTCTTCACTTTATCAGATTTCGTTAAAGAGGGAGAGGAAGTATTTCCTACTCTAACAAGAAATAACCAATAATAATCTAAGAATTAGAAGAAAGGATTTACAAAGATGAACTTTTTTTTTTGGCAGGGAGTGCAGGAAGACTAAACAAAACCTCAACAAAGGGAAAGACAGGAAAATGGTACTAATCAGAGAATCCAAGAGAACAGCTGGAAAAATACAAGTATTTATAAGAAAAACAGCTCAAAAGGCAACCAGAAAAATCACACATCCAAAACACAAATGCAAAGTCCTCAAATTGTAACTTGCTTGATCAAGCACCAAATGAAATCAGAGACAATCTGGGGACCAGAAGGCAATTATGGGTGGGGCAGAAGTCACAGCCACTGATACAAGCACTTGAAAAAAGCACAGGTGTCGTATCTGATAACAACTGCTATATTGGACAGAAAGGACATCAAGTTTAAAGGTATCAAACTGAAAGGAGCTATGAGGACTGACAGGAAACAGAATGTATTTGCATTATATAAAAATATTCAGGAAAAGGTGCATTTTTCTTTTTCCCTATTCAACCTATGTTACCTACAAAGATCTGCATTTACTGTTCTATCCTTGGGCTTAATCTTTATGGGGAAGTAATAATGTACGTCTCTGATGTTTTTCTGTGGTTTTTAAAATTCTATTAAAACATTTCCTGACAAAATGTGCTACAGCTAGAGGAGGGCAAGATCACATCTGAACCCACACTGGGTAATAAGGCAGAATGTACAGAATAAAAATTTATTGGAGTTGTACTAGGTTCCCAAATGACTGAAACCCCCTGGCCTTGCAAGGCATTCCTCACAATTGCCTGATTTTGTACAACATCCCTGACTTTGCCTCTAACATTTGCCTTGTTCCTCATAAATCTTCTGACTTTCTAGTAAATCACTGATAATTACGGTCAGTCAATAATGCCAGACAGTTTCATGATTATTTTCCTAAAAACGCATGTTGGAAAACCTGCAATTCTATTACAAAATGTACCCGATTTTGGATCATAGCTCTCTTATTTGCGGCCTTGTCCAGAATTCTTAAACAAAGTTGAGAAGTATGTTGCAAAGTTAGAGGACATCAACAAAGGTAATAAACATGCTGTCAAGTAATGCCACTCTACTAGATTTTTGCATTTTTTTCTTTGATTTATAAGATTCTTTCCATTACTGACTGTGTAGAAAAGGCCCAAACTGTTAAATAACACTGAAAACTACAATACTAACAATAATGTCAACAGCTTACTAAATTCACAACTTGAAACTTAAAATATCTTTTGACTGAAGAACTCTGAAGAAATAAGAAAATAACATATCAGCCAGTATGTAAATGAAATGACTCACATCCTGGTGATGTGAAGCTCCTGAAACAGTGAGTACAATCGTGTAAGAACTTACCATAACAGTAGAGGTCCTACTAATCACTGTTGTAGTATTCATTACAATACGGACATCCTGCCAAGGGTAGCCATACATCCGGCCAGCCTACCAAAGCCTGGACGCTTTTATACACCATATGTCAGCCTGTCATATATGTGAGGCATACATAGGTGTCGTACGAGTGCCAAACTCTCAGAACTGAATGGTCCCAGATGAACAGCAGCAGCAAATATGTAAGAAAATAAATATGGTACATGCACATCTAGAAAAAAAGAAAAGTGGAAGTCGTCCCCTCGGCTAGAGGAAAAATGAAAAAGCCCAAATGGAGAAGGACAGAGGGAAGAAATACTGTAACAGTGATAAGTAAGACATCTACTCTCATGTTAAGTTCTTGCATAACTGTACTATGTCCTTCCTTATTCACTATTGCAGAATTCCTTACAATAGGGAAAGTAAGAAAGTTACTGTAAAGAAAGGGAGGGGAAAGAAACAGCCGAAGAGCCCTCCAAAACCCATGGAGGATGGACCTTACTTTGACTCTTAAGTCACCGAGACCCAGAGACTCCACATACTCTGGAATAGTCTGTCCATACATGTCAAGCAGAGCGCCTCCTTTCCCCTCTTCAAAAGAAACCTTGACGATTGGATGGGAGATGGGAAATTCACCTCGGGAAACACGTCAATCGCTCTGCTAGACAGGGGTCCAGGGAAGTAAATATTGTCAGAAGAAATATCCAGGGAATTGTTATGGCTAGGCTTGTATAGGCCCTAGGGACAATAGCCTATTGCCAACCTATGAACATCCAACTTAAAGTGTTTAAAGTATGCACAGAAGTCCAATTAGCAGCTTCCATGGGGATCTAGCATCAAAATGCCTAAAAAATGCTCCAGAAGAGGCAATTACCCTAACAGAATGAGCACAAACATAAGTAGGAAGCTGTTTGCCATGAAAATAACACAAGGAAATTGCTTTAGAAATCCAAGAAGAAACAGTTTGTCTAGAAACTGCCAAACCCAATTTTTGTCTTGAAAGGAAATACAGAGTTGCTCACATCTAAATAACATCTGAGCAAAGAATCCTCTAGCTACTATTTTAAGGGGATGGAAGGAAGATGAATGGTCTGATTCAAAGACACATTATTGACCACTTTGGACATGAGACTTTTTGCCTCAGTGGAAAACTAAAAAAAAAAGAACCACCATCTTAAGAGCCCGAAGTTCAGAGCATATTTGGCACAAGTCCAAGCCACTAACAAGACAATTCTCCATGTACACAATTTCAAACTGGAAGAAGCAGCACATTGAAAAAGGTGGCCAAGTTAACTATTCAAGAACAAAGTTCATGTCACAAGAAGAAAGAAATGTTTTTTTTTTGGAGGCATCAAATGAAGGGCACATTTGAGAAACTAACTTTAAACCAAGAAGAAAGTGGCAGATCTACAGGCAAGCTAACAGAAATATCTGCCAAATGAGCTTTAACAGAATAACATGCTAGACCAGAACTGAGCAACTCACACAAATATGAATGAAAAATGGGAATTCCTACAAAAAGGGTCCTGCTCATTGTTGTGACACCAAGATGATTTTTTTTCATTTAGTAACACAAGATTTTCTAGCAGTGAGTATTATGACCTCCTGCCAAACCCATGCCCACAGAAAACTGGTTCTAAAAAGGAATCAAAACCATATTATGCAAAGATTGAACTATGGAGTGAGAAGATGCCCTGTGTGAGTAGATCCATCATATGCTGCAAAGTACAGTTGTGTACCTACCATAAATGTAGATGTTCGAGTGTATTCACTGTTGCAGTCATTACACTTGGGTTATCCTGCTGGCAGGCTATCCGCAGTCAGCCCGAATTCCAAAGTCCTGGTCCGGCATTGGTTGCTGTCACCTCTTCCCTGACGTCAGTGCGCCAGGGGTATACAAGATGCAGCCAACGCCATTTTCTTCAGTTTTTCTTGCCCCAGATGTCAGGTGCCCCCAAGAAGGTAGGCAATACATATTGCTTATAAAAACATGCAGTAAAATAAAAGCAATACCTTCATCTACAAGCAAATGCACCACATAGGTTGTATAGGATAGAGAAGTATAAATAAACCCCAGCAAAGAAAGGGGGATAGAGGGTGAGTAACCTGGACTGCAACAGTGAATACACTCGAACATCTACATTTATGGTAGGTACACAACTGTACTACGTTCATCGTGTTTCACTGTTGCAGTCATTGCACTTGGGTTGAATCCCAAAACTGAGGCAGGGTGGCTGGGTCTAAATAGGATTAGGAGTGGCTATGAGGCCCTGCAGAACTGCAGTGGCAAAGCCTGCTCTGGATTTAGAGTAAAGAGGTAAGTGATAATGCTTGGTAAAAGTGTGCACTTAACTCCAAGTTGCAGCCTCCAAAATTTCCTTGGTTGGTACTCCTCTGAGAAAGGCTGCTGAAGTGGCTGCTGCCCTTGTAGAATGTGGCCTAATATTCTTAGGCACGGACTTGCCAGGTTCTGAGTTGGCAGTACAGGATCTGATTTTGTTGAGTCAGAAGATGAGGAATTTGAGGTAAAGTCCAGGCTGGGCCTTGAGACAAGAATGGCCAGTCTGGGGCAATCAGAATCATTTTTGGCTTCTCTTGTCTGACTTTTAGGAGCACCTTGGGAAGGAGAGGCAGTGATGGAAAGGCATAAACTGTTAGGATTTTCCAGCTGAATGATAGAGCATCCACTTTCCATGCTTGTGAGTGATAAGTCCTTGTGCAGAATCTCTGTAGTTGGCAGTTGTGAGGGGAGGCAGAAAGATCTATGTCTGGGCATCCCCATTCCCTTGTAATCATGCTGAAGACCTGTGGATTTAGTTTCCACTCGTGAGGGTCCATGAGGTTTCGGCTTAGTTCGTCTGCCAGAGTATTTTTCTTTCCTGGCAGGAATTGTGCCTGCAGATGTACTTGACAGGTCAGTGCTGTGTTACATAAAGTCATGGCTTGCCTGCAGAGGGGGTAGGAATGTGTGCCCCCTTGCTTGTTTATGTACCACATAACTGTAGTATTGTCCGTCTTTAGTAGTAGTTGTCCTGGATGTAGTAGATCCTTGAAGGCTCTCAAGGCATTCTGTACAGCTAGCATCTCTTTTTGATTGATGTGAAAATGCATTTGGTCCATGGGCCACATGCCCTGAATACATTTTCCTGCCATGTGTGCTCCCCAGGCATAATCCGGTGCATCTGTTGTTAGTGTCTGCCTGGCTGTGGGTAAAGTGAAAGGCTATCCCTTGTTGTGGTGACAGGCCAGTGCCCACCACTGAAACTCTTGTTGCAGGCAGGGAATGAGAGTAATTATTGTTTCCAGGCTGTGGAAATGTTGAGTCCAAACACTTTTTAGATACCATTGTAGCTTCCTCATATGCAGTCTTACATATGGAATTAGCAGGATACAGGATGCCATGAAGCCCAAAGCCTGCAGAATTTTTCTTGCAGGTAGCTGGGTCTTTATTGCCATCATTTGAAAGTAATGAGTCAATTGCCTTTGTTTGTCTGGCGTGAGATAAGCCATCTGGGCAGTTGTATTTAAGCTTGCACCCAGGAATATTATCCCTTGAGAGGGCACTAGTTTTGATTTCTTTTTGTTTACTGTGTACCCTAGGCAACTTAGTAATCTTTTTACAAATGCCAGATGCTTTAGTAGAATGTCCTTGCTCTCTGCTTGAATAAGGCAGTCATCCAAGTAGGGATAGATTTGAATTCCTTTTTGTCTGCAAAATGCAATTACTGGTGCCAGGCATTTTGTGAAGACCCTGGGCACAGTAGATAAGCCAAAGGGCAGTGCAGAGAATTGGTAATGCATTGAGCCAGCTATGAATCTGAGGTATCTTCTGCAAGATTGTCTGATTGGGACATGCAGGTATGCCTCTGAGGTACAAAGTAACTAGCAAAGCCTTCTTGCCCAGCATGGGTAGAAGTTGCTGCAGTGTCAACATTTTGAATTTTGGAACATCCAGGAAAGTGTTCAGAATTGACAGGTCCAGTACTGGTCTCAGGCTTTGTCCTTTCTGGGTACCAAGAAAAGTCTCGAGTAAAATCCTTGCCCCTGTTCTTGCTGTGGTACTTTCTGAATAGCTCTCATGTCCATGAGAGCAGAAATTTGTTTTTGTGCCTCTGCCCATTTATTTTGTGGCAGGTCTGGCATACCTTTTGACCTTGGTAGAGTGTGGAAGTGGAACCTGCAACCCTGAGAAACAATATACAGTACCCATTTGTCCTGGGTTATCATGTGACAATTTTGTGAGAAAAGTGCTAGTTTTCCCCCTAAGGGTGCTGTCAAAAGGTAAGTGCTTGGCATTTGTAGAGGGAAGTCATTGGGACTGTTTCCTATAAGGTTGTGATTTGTCTTCTCCGCCTTTGGGGGCTGAAGCATCCCATTGTTTAGGTCTGTATGAGCCTTGGGGCTGAGATCTGCCTCTTGGGTGTCTATATCTGCCTCTTTGTGGCCTGTCTGACACTGGAAAGGACCAATTTTTAGAAGGCCAGTTCCTGCTAAATCTAGGTGGCTGAACCTGTAAGAAATCCTTTACTGTCTGCATTGATTTTGCTTTATCCTCCATTTTCTTTAACACTTCTTCTGCCTTAACACCAAACAAAGTATCATGCTGTAATGGAGCATCCAATAATTTTGCTTTAACATGATCAGGTAAACTTTGATCTTTTAACCAGGCATGCCTTCGAATGACAGAACCTGTAACTGCGGCTCTGCAAGAGGCCTCTAATGAATCAAAACCACATTGCTGAGTACGCTTTCCCACTTGTTCAGCTGCATGCAATAAATCCTGCATTTCCTTACTGTCAGGACATTCTGAGCTTGTAAGCATTTTCTGTTTTAGCAAAGACATTAGTTATTGTTGATATTTAAGCATGTGAAACTGGCAGTTTAAAGCCCTTACAGCTAAAGTAGCAGAAGTGTAAACGTTTTTCCCCCATCTATCCAGTGCTCTAGAATCCCTATCAGAGGGAACAGGGTTTTTTGCAGTGGAAGCCTTGAACCCTTTAGGACCCGGAGAAATAGTTTCTAGGTCAGCAGCAGGGTTTTTACAAAGAAATTTGTGAGAGTCTGGGACCCTGTAGTACCTATCTGGCTTGACTGGTGCAGGGGGTAAAGAATCAGGAGACAAATTGGATTCAGAAAAAACATCATCAACAATATCTAGTACAGGGGGGATAGCAAGGGGCCTGTGCTGAGGTAGTAAAAGAAAGTCTCTGAGCCTTTTCTTGGATTCTGAATAATCCTGGCTCTCCCAATGGAAATGCTCCCTCATGGTGTGCAAGGTTTCCCCAAAAGAGTAATCCTCAGGAGGAGAGGCTGAAGGGATAGATTCTTCAGCATCAGAGTTCTCATAGGGAGGAAGAGAATATCCCTGTTCTGAAGAGGAATCAGAGGAAATAGAAACCTGGTCAGAGGAGTCATAGTCAGTGTCTTGCCTAGGCTTTTTATCAGGAGGGGATGGGAACACCTGATCAAAGTAATTATGTCCTCGGCCATCTTAAGCATCTGTTTCTTTGGCATGGATGACTGTCCAGGAGAATGCTGTACTTGTTTCTTTGTCTTTATTGGTGTTTAGACTTTGCCTTTGCTGAAGTAGACTTGACAGTAAGCTGTGTAGGTCTGAAAACACCCTCAGAAGCCGATGCTTGCTCAGCGGCCCCGGTCCCATCTGAGGGAATAGTTTCCATAGGCCCAATACCTTGAGTTTCCAGAGGCCTAGTTGTCTCCACGTGGGAGTCGGAGGCGGACTGTCGCTCTGAGGTAGTGGGTGTCAGGGGCTGCGAAAGCGCCTCACTAAGAACTGGCGAACTGGCGACTGGCCTAGAAGAGGCTTCGTCGTCGGTTTTGGACCTCGGATGCCTGTCCTTTTCTTTGTCTTTGCGTTTTTTATGAATTTCGGTCGTCGGTTGTTCCAATGGCATTATGTAGTTAAACCTTCTGCCAAAATAATGTAAAGCAAAATCAAACAGACATGTGCGTTGGTTGAATCTAGCACAAAACCGACAACTAGCAACGTCGTGCTCAGGGCCTAGGCAAGGAATACAGTAAGAGTGAAAATCCTTATGAGGTATTTGCTTCCCACAAGAAATATAATTATTAACTTTTACTGACATCGGTCTGGAGCAAGAAAACGTTTCCCCAACGGGGTATTTAGCTTTACTGAAGACTTCGGTTCTGAAATTCAATTTCGAAAATCTCAGGAGTCGACCAACACTTGAGAACTTTTAGTTATGTACTTACCATAACTTTAGATGTATGGGATCCATCTCGCCTACATTCTCTACAGATGGGTTCGGAGCCAATCCTCAGCTCCGACTCGGCAGCTATACAATAGAACACACTCTCTTATTGGCTGAGTTACCTCATATCCCAGGATGCACCACTACTGCTTCCCCAGATCTTGTTTGTCCGCACACATGCACACACACACACATAGACTGTTGTTATAACACTGCCAGGTGTTTCAAGAGAGGAAGATGTTAATTCGGATCGTCTGGTCTCTTCTGGCCTACAAGGCAGGGGGAAAGAGGGTGGGTTATTAGGAATGTAGGCGAGATGGATCCCATACATCTAAAGTTATGGTAAGTATATAACTAAAAGATGTAATGTGATCCTATCTCGCCTACATTCTCTACAGATGGGACAGCGTCCCTAGCACCTAATTCCTGGGTGGCTCACTGGAAAACGCTCCTGAGAACCGTGGAACCGAAGGAAGCTCGACCCCTAGATGCCACATCCAATTTGTAGTGAGAAATAAAGGTGTGTAGAGAAGACCACGTGGCAGCCGCACAAATGTCACTAATAGAGAGCTTGGAATGAAAGGCTGCAGTGGCCATAGCCCTGGTAGAATGAGCTTTCACTGGAACTGTAAGCTCCCTATTTGAAATGAGATAAATATGAGTGATACAGTCTCTGATCCACTTGGCAATAGTGACTTTTGTGACGGCTTTGCCCAATTTACTATCCAAAAGGACACAAACAGTTGATCTGATTTACGTGCTTGGTGTGTCCTGTCCAAATAGAAACGCAATTGTCTATGCACGTCTAAGCTGTGAAAGGTATACTCAGCTCTGTTTGAATACTTAGGGAAAAAGACCGGTAATTCCAGTGATTGTTGCAAACAAAAGTTAGAACAAACCTTTGGTATAAAGGATGGGTTTGGTCTAAGAGATACTCTATCCTTGTGAAATACCAGGTATGGTGGTTTGACACATAGGGCTTGAAGTTCTGAAACTCGCCTGGCTGATGTGATAGCAACTAGAAGAGCAGTCTTCCAAGAAAGAAATTTTAAGTCACAGGTTGCTGCCGGCTCAAAGGGAGATGAGGTTAAAGCACCTAACAGCACGTTAAGGTCCCACGGTGGTGCAGGATGAGATATAGGGGGCCGTAGAAGCCAAGCTCCTTTAATGAAAGCTTTGCACAACTTGTTGCTCATTAAGGGTGGTTCTATGCTCTCGTGAAAATTGGAAATAGCAGCCAATTGAACTTTGATGGTAGACACCGAACAACCTTGGTTGAACAGGGAAGTTAAAAACTTCAGAACCTCTGACACAGAGGCTGTCATAGGGTCTAATCCTCGGAGTTGGGCCCAAATAGCAAATCTCTTCCATTTACTGCTATACATCTTTTTAGTAGAAGTCTTGTGGGCCGAGGACAAGATATGCATGACTTCAGGATCGAAAGAATGGCTCCTGACTATGGTCGGAAGAGGAGTAACCAAGCTGCTAGCTTCAATGAATAGAGGGACTGATGGAGCTGTCCTGACTGATGCGTCAAGAGGTCCGGAACTTGGCCCGGGAACCAGGGACCCTCCAATGCATATTTGCGAAGAAAGGGAAACCAGACTTGACGAGGCCAGTATGGGGCGATTAGAATCATTTTGCTTTCCAAGTGAATCGCCTTCTGAATCACCTTGGGGAGAAGGGGAACTGGTGGAAAAGCGTATAGCAGGCCGGGGGGCCAAGCTTGGACTAGAGCATCCTTGGGGATCTTCCCCGGAACTGGGGTGAGAGAGAAGAACTGCTGGCATTTTGCGTTGAGGGGAGCTGCGAAAAGATCGCAACATGGAGCTCCCCATCTCGTGAAAATCTGTGTTACTACTCTGTTGTTCAAGGACCACTCGTGAGGGGAGAGAATAGTTCTGCTCAGTCTGTCGGCTATCACATTGGATCTCCCCGGAATGTGTGTTGCCACTAGGAAACGTTTGGTAGCAATCGCCCAATCCCATACCTTCATGGCCTCTCTGCAAAGGGGGGTAAGACCTGGTCCCTCCTTGCTTGTTCAAGTACCAGACATGTTGTCGGACTGAATGGCAATCGTACCGCCCTCATTTCCAGGATATTGATGTGGAGAACACTCTCGTCTGTGTGCCACGTGCCTTGGACCGACCTGTCCAGATAATGCCCCCCCCCACCCTGTCTAGGAGGCGTCCGTAGTCAACGTGGGCGGGGATGGGGAACGAAGGGTCGCCCCTGATCCAGGTTGGAGGAAAGAAGCCACCAACGAAGATCCTGTTTGCACGTCTCTGCGATCAATATGTGGTGACTGAGGGGAAGGTCTTGATAAGACCACTGGACTGATAGGAGCCACTGGAGTATCCTCATATGCAACCTTGCCAAGGGGACCAGAAGAATGGTGGCTGACATGGAACCCAACAGCTGCAGGACCATTCTTGCTGGAGCGCGACGTCTGAGGAGTAACGCCCTTGGTGACTCCATAGTCAGACACACTGACGTCCCGCTCACCAGACTGAGTAAGGAGAAGGTCACAGTAAACTGCCTGTCGGGCGCTAGAATCCGCCACATAGCATGGCACTCAGGTCTCTCAACAGCAGGTACAAATATGACTCAGTCATTGTCCACGCTGGTGTAAGCGACCTGAGACGCACTCCTTGGACTACATGAAAAGAGACATTGAGGAGCTCTCTGATTATGTAGCCCAGGCAGGTATGACCCTGACCTTGAGCAGTATCCTACCTTCACCAAGAATGATGCCACAATACAGAGACAAGATGATCAGCTTTAACAATTGGCTTAAACTCTGGTGTCATTCAAAGGGGATCAATGTCTGTCTGCCTGGGATGACATGCTGGACAAGCCACGCTGCTTCGCAAGGGACTGCTTGCACCTGTCACCCTGGGATTCGGATATTGGCAAAGGCTCTTGCCACCCCATAGTGCCTTTTAGGCAAGGCTCAAATTCTAAACCTACCACCCTAGAACACAAAAAGGAAAAAAACTAAGGGTAATGCTGCTCAATGCCAGAAGTCTAAATCTCAAAATGCACGACTCGAGGCCCTTCTCAGTATGGAGAACATCGATGTCTGTGCAGTGACAGAAACCTGGTTCAAGGCTCCTGAGAGCACCCCAGCACTATCAGGTTTTACCTCTTATCATGCGTTCCGCCCCAAAATCCGGACAATACCAAGAAAGGAGGGGGTATCCATATTCATCAAAGACACCCACACCTCAAGACTGGTGGCAACGCGATGCATCGGAGACCATCCAGGTGCAATTAACCATAGGCAAGACTGCTCTACAAATTGTAGCATGTTACAGGCCACCCTCACAAACTCAGGAACCTCACATGGCCTTCCTGAAAACACTAGAGGGGATAAATGTATCACCAAACACCATCATACTAGGTGACTTCAATTACCCTACTATAGACTGGGAACACTACTCAAGCCCAAACACCCTAGCCCAAAAGTTCCTGGAATTCATAAACTCAAATGCCATGGAACAACTAGTCACCATCCCCACAAGAGGAGAAAACATACTTGATCTCATCATCACGAACATGGGAGCACAATGTTCAACAACGGAAGTATACCCCTCACTGGTGAGATCAGATCACAAACTAATCTCGCTGGAGGTCCTCATCCCACCCCCACCTGAAATAAAAAAGACCACAGTAAAGAACTTCTGCAAAGCCGACTGCACACTTCTAAAGACTAGTGTGGTCTCCTTTAAGGCCCCGAGCGGGAAAACAGTACTCAAGCCGCTGAATCACTTACAAATGCCTTCTACCAGCACCTGCAGGACTGCATGGATAAGGCAATCCCAAGCAAAACAAAGACTCTTTGTACCAAAGGCAAGCGTCCACTCTGGTGGACCCCAGCCATAAACAAACTCTACAACAAAGGAGGAAGCTACTACAAGATAGAGCAAAATCCTTAAAAGGTAAGACACCCTTGATCACTATAAGTAAAAAACTAAGAGCTCTCATAAAATCATCCAAAGCAAATTTTGAGAGAAAAATAGCTAAAGACTGAAAAGACAATCATAAGGCCTTCTTTAGCTATGTTAGAAACCTGGGAGGAAACTCCCAGATATGCTCAGAACTAGTTCAAAATGATGTGAAGATTACTGATCCTACAGACATTGCCAACATACTGGCTGACAGGTTCAGTGCAAAGTTCTCCCCCCCAAAGGAGAGATATCTATACCAGCGATTGCAGCCCCCAAACATCTCCAACGCCCAAGTGAGAACTGCTCTCTCCAAAGCAAAAACACAGCATCCATGGGACCTGATGGTGTCCCCGGCTGTGTGCTCCACGAACTCAATGAGGAATTAAACCCACAGCTAGGACAGCTGTTTAATCATAGTCTTACCTCTGGATACGTGCCAGGGGTGGCGCACTGCAACTGTGGTCCCACTTCACAAAGGCGGTGCCTCCACCGACCCTGGAAATTACCGGCCCATTAGCTTGACAAGCCTTATCTGCAAAGCCATGGAGAGGATCATAATGGACCTCATAAATAAAGACATAGGGAATTTGCAGACTTTGGATCCATCCCAGTTTGGCTTTGTCAAAGGCAGATCATGTCTTCTAAACTTGGTTGACTTTTTCAAACAGTCACCAAAGCCATTGATGAGGGAAAGGCAGTCCATACAGCCTACCTCGATCTGGCAGGCCTTTGATACAATACCCACTCGGGTATCATTGAAAAACTCATCAGCTTAAATGTTAACCCATACATCATAAGATGGGTTGCAAACTGGCTGAGTGACAGAACCCACAGGGTCAGAGTTGCTGGCGCCATGTCAGACTCAAAGCCTGTCACAAGTGGTGTACCACAGGGCTCAGTCCTGGGCCCACTCTTGTTTGGCATCTACTTTTCCAGTACAAGCAAACACAGGAGGGTTATGGCTGACAAAGTTTGCAGATGACTGCAAACTCCATAGTAAAAACACATCTGACACAGATATCCTTCAGAAGGGTCTCACAGAAGCGGATAACTGGTGCCAGAGCCATGGCCTAAAGTTAAATGCCAAAAATGCATAGTCATACCCTTCGAAAAACAAGGTTACCTAGCTACCAAATAGGTGGCAATCCACTGAGTACAGAAGAAGTTATCAGGGACCTGGGGACCCAGGTTGATAGTAGTCTGTCATTCGACACCCATGTAGCTAAAGTAGTTAGGAAGACCTTCTACATTGCCCACCTTATCATGAAGGGATTCTCATCTAGATCAAGGAGGTCATAGTCTCCCTATACTCATCACTCATCAGACCAATGATTGAGTACAATGCCCCATTCGAATGTATCTGACCCGACACTTGCAGCAGCTGGAGAGGCCACAAAGTTCCTCACCAAAAGGATAAAGGGTCTCAAACATCTGTCCTATGCTGCCCGACTGAAAGAACTCCAGCTCTATTCAGTCGCCACCGCTTGCTCAGAGGTGACCTTTGCCTAACATACAAGGCCATGTCAAACCCAGATTTGATGAATATGCTTCACCTCAAAAAATCTAGATCCGTCAGAGCCACAAGGGGGGGAGACTTAAACCTCGACCACGGCTATTAATAGGACATGCTGGAGGATAGATTCATCACCCAAAGACTCCTATGCTGTGGAATAAAATCCCGGTATATGTGAGGCAGAGCACCTCGCTGGCCTTGTTCAAGAGAAATCTTGACCAATGGATGGGAGATCGCAGATATACCCCAGGGATTACCTCAGTGTCACTGCTCAACAGAGGCACAGCAAAATAATGGGTATAGTTCCCCATACTAAAGGGGTGGCGTAAGCCACAAAACTATGGGCTAGGCTTGTAAATGCCCTCGGGCAGATAGCCTAGTATGAACCTATGAACCTATGAACCTATGAACCTGAGACTGCAGCATTGCTATCCTTTCCGCAGGAAGATAGACTCGCATCTGCCTTGAGTCTATTTCTGCACCAATAAACAGAATACGCTGCGATGGCAGCAATACGGATTTTGTCCAATTGAAGGTGATTCCTAAGGAGTTGCCTAGAGAGATGATGGCTGCTAGAGTTTTTAAGAGTAGATGCCTGGAGGTGGCAGTTAGGAGCCAGTCGTCTAGGTATGGAAACACCTGGAATCCTAGACTTCTCAGGTGAGCAGTCACCACCGCCAAACATTTGGTGAACACACTGGGGGCTGTGGTGAGACCAAAGGGCGGTGCACGGAACTGGAAATGACTGTCTCCTAGGCTGAAGCGCAAGTGTCTCCTTGACGCCTGATCTATCAGAATGTGATAATAGGCATCTTTGAGATCTATGGAGCACATCCAAACACCTTTCTCCAAAAGCGGAGAATGGATTGCAAGGTGACCATCGAATATGGACTTTTTCACTGATGGGTTTAACTTGCTGAGTTCCAAAATGGGCCTCAAGTCCCGGGTTTTTTTGGGTACCAAAAAGATTCTTGAGTAAGTCCCTGATCCGCCTGATCTGCGGGGACAGATTGGATGACTCCTTTTGAAGCAGCCGATATTTCGCTGGCTGCCAGATCCCGTTGACTGGGTGGCGGGTCCGGGATTCTTTGGGACGGGGGGGGGGGGTTGAGAGAAGGGAATGGTGTAACCTCCGGCGATGATTCGGAGCACCCATTGGTCCTGAGTGATATTTTCCCAGGCCTTTAGGTGCCTCGAAAAACGACCCCCGACTGGCTCCGGAGCTGCACAGTCGGGCACTCCTTCAGGGATGCTGGAAGGAGGAGGAGCCACGAAAGGACTCGCGGTCTCCAGTGTTGCGGGGGCCTTCGCCGCCTCTGGGACGGCATCTCCCTGAAAAATTTCCCCCTACTCTGCCTCTGGAAGGGGAATCACTCTGCTGCGATGAGTAAGGGTTTTGAGACTTATGGAACCACACTTTCCCTCCTCTTCGAGCCTTGGGATAAGGTCTGAAGGGAGTGGAAAACCCTCCTGTTCGCAGCAAGTCAAAGTGTCCTTTACCTTGGGTCCAAACAGAGAGGACCCATCGAAGGGGGCGTCGGCAAAGGAAGACTTAAAGGCCTCCGCAAAGTGACACAGGTGTAGCCAGGCTTGTCTCCGTAGAGCAGCACCTGTTCCCGCCGCTCTGCTCGCTCCTTCGGCTGCATAAGAAATGAGCCTCATGGACGAGTTGGATAACGAGGACAGGGTAGCCAACTGGGAGTTAACCGTCTGGGCCAACTGCTCAGGTAAGTTACCGGAGAGGGTATCCAGCTCCTTGACCAGATCCCTCTGCAGTCTCGCGTGAAATGCGTCAAGTAGTTCAGAGACCTTAGTGTAAAGGTCGCTGACGTGAAGGGTGCACTTCCGTGCGATCCATGCTCCTAGACTCCTTATTAGGAGGATGGACGGATGTTGAAGCCTCTGCCACATCTTGCTGGGTGGCAGATGCCACCACTAAGGCATCTACAGCCACACCTTTCGAAAGAAAGTCCTTATCAGGGGGTGCCGAAAGGTATTTATTAGGCGAGCTGGCACCGGTTCAACAGAGTCCGGGTGTTCCCACGCCCTTCGAGAGATCAAATCCAGAAGCTCATCGAAGGGCGGAGACATCCAGGAGGCGGAGGGCTGAGCCCCGAAGGCCTTGAGGAAAACCGACTCCTCAGCAGAAGGGGGTTTGGACTGCCAGTCGCCTCGTTGCTTAAGGATTTCCAAGATGTCTGCAAAGGATACATCATCCGAGGACGACTTGGGGGACCCTTCCGCATCATCGAGGTCGGTATCCGAGGTGAGAGACTCATCAGGGGAGTCGACGTGCTTCCTCTTCCGACGCTTCGGAGGGACCTCCAGGAAGAAGGGAACCCCCGATGGGGGTAACCTCAGGCCCAAGGGCTCCGCTGTCGTGAGACAGGGGGATTGCAAAGGAGCCAGTCTCCGTGCCAAGGGAAGGTGGTGGTGAGATGGTAGAAGTGGCCAGAGAGGATTTGGCCAAGACTCTCCTCATGGCCCTGAAGGCGGGACCCCCAGAGTCCTGGGATGGTTCCACCCCCAAGGCCACAACAGCAGTCGGAACTCCCGCCCGGCCTTTTGAGAGGGAGGCTCGAACCGAAGGATCGGTCCCAAAGCGTCCCCGGGCCGACAGAGGAGGTCCATACTGAACCCTGACCGAGCGGCGGGTTGGAGTCAGGGTCGAACCGACCCGACAACCTCCACCGGCTCCACCAACACTGACTCCACGCCTTGGCTGTTGGAGGAGGAACCGAGATAGCAGGGTGGGAAACCGGCTCCGGAGCCGATTGGGCTGGAGCCGAGATCAACTTGGAGACTGAAAAAGCCTTTGAAGCACCCTGTCTACATCCGAATCAGACATCCTCGACGACCGAGAAGAGACCGACCGGGTCCGAATCGACTTCTCCGCTGGCTCTGAAAGACTGGGGGACCGGCTCCGTATAGGTTCGAGAAGTATCGGCGCAGAGGGAGATTCCACTACCACTGCAATTTCCCTCGGAGCCGATGGGGACTTCGCACCGGCGGATAGTCTGAGCGGGCAATCCTCATCGGCTCCGAAGGCAGTGGAGTCGATGGAGATGACTCGCCTCTCGACGCCCGAGCTCTCGACTCCGAAGCCAGAGGAGTCGAGGCTGGAGACATCGAGGCAGACTGTTCCGCCCTCGGCTCTGAAGTCCATGGAGCCGACGGAGAAGCCTGCCTTGATTTTTTTGCTGCCGGATCCAACGGGCTGGTCGGAGCCGAAGATTTTTTCTTCCTCGAAGGGGAAGAAGATAGGGCTTCCTCAAAGGAAGGGGTAATAAGCCCTTTCAAAATCAACTTATTTTTCCTCTCTTGGAGCACGCGAGAGGAAAAAGCGTGGCAAACGTTACAGGATTCCTGGAGGTGCTTCGGGCCCAAACAGTAAACACATAAAGAATGGTCGTCCGTAATGGACATTTTATAGCTACATTTGGAACATTTTTTGAAACCTGACGGTCTATGTTCCTTCGACATGTTAACTAATTCAACACACTAAACTTCCAAAAAAAAACTACACAAAACTACCAATGACAGCCTAGACTCTAAGTAAAACACCTAGGATAGGGCAAGGCCCCTCTAACTCAACGGGATCATTGCCACAAAAAATACAATTTTACCACAGAAAAATACTAAATCACAGTCACACAACAACAAGGTGCTGTTAAAACAGCTTTTGGGTAAATTTTAGCACAAAATTTGACAGAAAAAATGTCACTAAGAGGCACTTAGCTCAGCCAAGTCCGAGACCACGTCTATGCTTCAGAAGCGGCAAACGAGATCTGGGGAAGCAGTAGTGGTGCATCCTGGGATATGAGGTAACTCAGCCAATAAGAGACTGCGTTCTATTGTATAGCTGCGAGGAGCCGAGGATCGGCTCAACCCATCTGTAGAGAATGTAGGCGAGATAGGATCACATTACATCTGCTTTTACTTGGGCACCGCAGCAAGAAAGACTGAAGAAAATGGCGTTGGCTGCATCTTATATACCCCTGGTGCTCTGACGTCAGGGAAGAGGCGACAGCAACCGGTGCCGGACCAGGACTTTGGAATTCAGGCCGACTGCGGGTAGCCTGCCAGTAGGATAACCCCAGTGTAATGACTGCAACAGTGAAACATGATGAACATCTTATGGTGATTATCCTTGGGCAGGTAAAATAGAAGAGGAAACCAATGCTGTCTGGGCTAAAAGGGAATCACCAACCAGATTTTGAGCTACAATCTTTTGTAGGATCTTTGCAAAAGAACAGAGGGGAAATTAATACAGGAACAGCCCTCTCCAAAAAAAAAGGCATGGCATCCAATTTCCAATCCTGAAGACTTGGCAATCTTTAAGAGAACTTGAGAAATTGTTCTGAGGGGAGGCAAAAAGATCTACTTGCGGAGCACCCCGACAATGTACAATGCCCGGGAAGACCCCTCTGTGTAACATTCATTTGTGAGATCCGGCTCAGGTTGTCTGAAATTAAAAAGGGTTCTAAAGCAATATAGACCACCTGAAGAATCAACGAATGACAGGTGGCAAATGTACATGCCATGAAAACTAGACTGCAAAAACAACAAGACTTTGTTCCTCTGTTTTGCTTTGTTCCTCTGTTTTATGCACAACAGTGGTGTTGTCTGCAAAAACCCCAAGTGGACCTGGAGTCCAAAGGTAATGCAGTGTCTGAAGAGCCAGGATCACCGTATTTAATTCCTTGATACTGATGTGCTCTACAACCTCCTAAACAAATCAGATCCCCTGGTCCTTGATATTGTTTGAAAGAGGCTCCCAGACAAAGTCTGAAGAATCTGTAAACAGCTCCTGAGTGGAGGAAAGTACCTGAAGGGGAAAACCTGGATTTAAAAACATCTGGTTGATCCATCACAGAAATCCCTTCCTTAGGCAAGGCAAGAAAGGAATGCTGAAGTCCAGAGGATGACAATGCAAAGCCAAATTGTCTTTAGGTACCACTGAAACTTCCTCATACGGAGTTCTGGCAAAGGGGACCATGGGAATAGTGGATCCCACGAACCCCAGGGCATTGCTGAAACTCTTGCTGAGGTCTCTCTCAACAGAAAAAAAGACTTAAGAAGTTGTCAAAGACAGGACCTTGGAAGGAGGAAGAAAAACCATCATAGTAACAAAACCTGGTCCTGAGAAGGTATCAGAACTGACGTCTTTAGACTGAGTGAAGTCTACACTGCAAAAAAGCACTGCAAATCTTAGGTCTTGCAGAAAAGCCTGCTGAGAGGGAGCTTGAATAAGAAAGTAATCCAAGTAGGGAAAAATATGAATGTCATGAAGTCTGCAAAGAAGCTATGAAAGTGGGTAGACATTTGGCTAAGATGCTCAGTGTTGTAGAAAGACCAAAAGGGAAGGCAGAGAAAGTACAGTTGGTTGTGTACACTTACCATAAATGTAGATGTTCGAGTGTATTCAATGTTGCAGTCATTACATTTGGGTAATCTGCTGGCAGGTTGCCCTCAGTCGGCCTGATTAACAAAGTCTTGGGTCCTGTGTCGGTTGCCGTCCCTTCTTCCATGAAGTCAGGGTTCATAGGTTGGTACTAGGCTATTAGCCCTAGGGCCTATACAAAAGTCTAGCCATAACAATTCCCTGGCTATTTCTTCCCATACTATTTACTTCCCTGGACCCCTGTCTAACAGGGTGACTGACGTGATCCCCGGGGTGAATTTCCTTTCTCCCATCCAATCGTCAAGGTTCCTTTGAAGAGGACCAAAGAGGCACTCTGCTTGACATGTATGGGCAATCTATTCCAGAGTCTCTGGGTCAGGATCATATCCTTTCAGCATGTTTTGTTTAATGTGATGACAAGGTTTAGAACCCTGGAGCGTGTGGCTCTGAGGGATTGGGATAACAGCTCTGGGTTTGACATGGCCTTGTATGTTAAGCAGAGATCCTCTGAGTAGACGATATGCGACAAGAGTATAGCTGGAGATTTTAAGGCGGTCAGCATAGGCCCTTTTTGCTTTAAAAAGGCCCTTTTATTCTTTTTTAGGTGGAAGGGTATTTTTTCCCAGGTTGGGGTTTCCCAAAGATTTTTCTTGGAAAGGGGGTACCCCCCTACCAAATGCTGAAAGGTTTAATTTTTTTAATAATTTTTTGGGTTTAATGGGGATTTTTTAAGGTTTAAAAAAGTTTTGGGCAATGGACCTCCTTTCAGGATAATTAATACAATTTTACCACAGAAAAATACTAAATCACAGTCACACAACAACAAGTAGCTGTTAAAACAGCTTTTGGGTAAATTTTAGCACAAAATTTGACAGAAAAAATGTCACTAAGAGGCACTTAGCTCAGCCAAGTCCGAGACCACGTCTATGCTTCAGAAGCAGCAAATGAGATCTGGGGAAGCAGTAGTGGTGCATCCTGGGATATGAGGTAACTCAGCCAATAAGAGACTGTGTTCTATTGTATAGCTGCCGAGTCGGAGCCGAGGATCGGCTCCGAACCCATCTGTAGAGAATGTAGGCGAGATAGGATCACATTACATCTGCTTTTACTTCGGGCACCGCGCAGCAAGAAAGACTGAAGAAAATGGCGTTGGCTGCATCTTATATACCCCTGGTGCTCTGACGTCAGGGAAGAGGCGACAGCAACCGGTGCCGGACCAGGACTTTGGAATTCAGGCCGACTGCAGGTAGCCTGCCAGCAGGATAACCCAAGTGTAATGACTGCAACAGTGAAACATGATGAACATCTTATGGTGATTATCCTTGGGCAGGTAAAATAGAAGAGGAAACCAATGCTGTCTGGGCTAAAAGGGAGTCAGCAACCAGATTTTGAGCTACAATCTTTTGTAGGATCTTTGGCAACAGAACAGAGGGGAAATTCATACAGGAACAGCCCTCTCCAAGAAAAAAGGCATGGCATCCAATTTCCAATCCTGAAGACTTGGCAATCTTTAAGAGAACTTGAGAAATTGTTCTGAGGGGAGGCAAAAAGATCTACTTGCGGAGCACCCCGACAATGTACAATGCCCGGGAAGACCCCTCTGTGTAACATTCATTTGTGAGATCCGGCTCAGGTTGTCTGAAATTAAAAAGGGTTCTAAAGCAATATAGACCACCTGAAGAATCAACGGATGACAGGTGGCAAATGTACATGCCATGAAAACTAGACTGCAAAAACAACAAGACTTTGTTCCTCTGTTTTTTGTACAACAGTGGTGTTGTCTGCAAAAACCCCAAGTGGACCTGGATTCCAAAGGTAATGCAGTGTCTGAAGAGCCAGGATCACCGTATTTAATTCCTTGATACTGATGTGCTCTACAACCTCCTAAACAAATCAGATCCCCTGGTCCTTGATATTGTTTGAAAGAGGCTCCCAGACAAGGTCTGAAGAATCTGTAAACAGCTCCTGAGTGGAGGAAAGTACCTGAAGGGGAAAACCTGGATTTAAAAACATCTGGTTGATCCATCACAGAAATCCCTTCCTTAGGCAAGGCAAGAAAGGAATGCTGAAGTCCAGAGGATGACAATGCCAAAGCCAAATTGTCTTTAGGTACCACTGAAACTTCCTCATACGGAGTCTGGCAAAGGGGACCATGGGAATAGTGGATCCCACGAACCCCAGGGCGCACAGAAACTCTTGCTGAGGTCTCTCTCAACAGAAAAAAAGACTTAAGAAGTTGTCAAAGACAGGACCTTGGAAGGAGGAAGAAAAACCATCATAGTAACAAAACCTGGTCCTGAGAAGGTATCAGAACTGACGTCTTTAGACTGAGTGAAGTCTACACTGCAAAAAAGCACTGCAAATCTTAGGTCTTGCAGAAAAGCCTGCTGAGAGGGAGCTTGAATAAGAAAGTAATCCAAGTAGGGAAAAATATGAATGTCATGAAGTCTGCAAAGAAGCTATGAAAGTGGGTAGACATTTGGCTAAGATGCTCAGTGTTGTAGAAAGACCAAAAGGGAAGGCAGAGAAAGTACAGTTGTGTACACTTACCATAAATGTAGATGTTCGAGTGTATTCAATGTTGCAGTCATTACATTTGGGTAATCTGCTGGCAGGTTGCCCTCAGTCGGCCTGATTAACAAAGTCTTGGGTCCTGTGTCGGTTGCCGTCCCTTCTTCCATGAAGTCAGGGTTCATAGGTTGGTACTAGGCTATTAGCCCTAGGGCCTATACAAAAGTCTAGCCATAACAATTCCCTGGCTATTTCTTCCCATACTATTTACTTCCCTGGACCCCTGTCTAACAGGGCGACTGACGTGATCCCCGGGGTGAATTTCCTTTCTCCCATCCAATCGTCAAGGTTCCTTTTGAAGAGGACCAAAGAGGCACTCTGCTTGACATGTATGGGCAATCTATTCCAGAGTCTCTGGGTCAGGATCATATCCTTTCAGCATGTTTTGTTTAATGTGATGACAAGGTTTAGAACCCTGGAGCGTGTGGCTCTGAGGGATTGGGATAACAGCTCTCGGTTTGACATGGCTTTGTATGTTAAGCAGAGATCGCCTCTGAGTAGACGATATGCGACAAGAGTATAGCTGGAGATTTTTAAGGCGGTCAGCATAGGGCATCTGCTTTAGGCCTGTGATTCTTTTAGTGAGGTATTTCCAGTTGTTGCAGATGTCTTGAGAGGTACATACCAAATGGGGCGTTGTATTCTATAATGGGTTTAATGAGGGATGAGTACAGTGGAACAATGACCTCCTTTTTCTGGATGAAAAGCCCTTAGTGATGTGGTGTGCCACATAGAAGGATTTCCTGACTGTTGTGGCAATGTGGTTATTTTAAGTGAGACCACTGTCCACCTGTGTCCCTACGTCTCATCACACTTTCAGTGTTTAGTGTACTGCCACCTATATGGTAATTCACGGGTACATGTTTTTTCCCAAAGGGGATAACTATACATTTCTTGGCACTGAGCTTGAGCCCATAGCTCTGGCACCAAGCATCTGTTTCTGTAAGGCCCTTTTGAACAATATGCACATCATTTGGGGATTCAATAATGGCTCCCAGTTTGCAGTCATCTGTGAACTTTGTTAGCCAGAGTCCCTTAGTGTTAGCCTGTACTTCAGAGACGTAGATGCCAAACAAGAGCGGTCCCAGGACTGAACCCTGAGGTACTCCACTTGTCTGGAGCTGGATTTGGAGTTGGCTAACCCACTGGGTGACATAGGGATTAATGCTCAGCTTAGTAAGTTTATCTATGATTCCAGAGTGGGGGATGGTGTTAAAGGCCTTGGCAAGGTCTAGATAGGCTGTGTGAACCACCTTACCCTTGTCCATGGCTCTGGAGACTGATTCGAAGAAGTCAATCAGGTTCAGGAGACAAGATTGGCCCCTCACGAGCCCAAACTGGGTGGGGTCCAGTGTTTGAAGGTTGCCAATGTCTTTGTTTATAAGTTCCATGATAATACGCTCCATGGCCTTGCAGATACGGCTTATCATACTGATGGGATGGTAGTTTCTGGGATCCAAGATGGATCCCCCTTGTGGAGTGGGATAACTGTAGCTCTGCGCCACTCAGTGGGCATGAGACCTGTGGTGAGGCTATGATTAAACATGACACTTAGGTGAGGTGCCAGTTCATATTGTACTTCATGTAGTACACAGCCTGGGAAATCATCTGGTCCCATGGATGCTGTATTCTTAGCTTTGGAGAGTGCGTTTTTTACCTGTGTGGCAGTTATTACTGGAATTTGGCAATCTTCCGGTATTGAGATGGGTCTTTTAGGGGGTGAGAGGGGGGTGAAGTTGGCACTGAATCAATCTGCCAGGATATAGGCAATATTTTTGGGATCAGTATATTTAATGTCATTCTGTTTTAGATCAGAGCAGATCTGAACATTGCCATTTAGATTCTTGACATAGTTATAGAATGCCTTGTGGTTGTCTTTGGAATCTTTGGCAATTTTATTTTCGTATATAACATGCAGCCCACGCCATTACATCAGTTTTTCTTGCCCCAGATGTCAGATGACCCCCAAATGGGGAGCAAAAAAAAAAAAAAAAAAAAAAAATATATATATATATATATATATATATATATATATATATTTATATATTTATAAAAGTACATAATGTAAAACACAAAAAATATACCTTCAAACAAAAGCAAATACACCCAAAAAGGCTTTTAAGCAAAGTAAAAGAAAAGAGAGGTAAAGTCAGAGAAAAACAGGGGGGGTTGGGAGAACCAGGACTGCAACAGTGAATACACTCGACCATCTACATTTATGATAAGTGTACACAATTGTACTATGTTCTTCGTGTTTCACTGTTGCAGTCATTACATTCGGGTAGAATCCCAAAGCAATGGTTGGGAGGATGGATTTATACAGCATTAGGAGCAGCTATAAGGCCCTGCAGGACAGCACTGGCAAATCCAGCTACGGATTTAGAGAAGAGAGGTAAATGGTAATGTTTGGTGAACGTATGAACTGAGCTACAGGTAGCAGCTTCTAGAATATCTCTGGTAGGAACCCCTCTGAGAAAGGCTGCAGACGTAGATGCAGCCTTGGTGGAATGAGACCTGATCCCCTTGGAGATAGGTTTACCATGGTGCACATAGCAGAAACGAATACAATGGTTTATCCATTTGGAAATAGTCTGCCTTGAAATAGTCTTTCCCTCTGCCCCTGCTGCAAATGCCACCAATAGTTGTTCAGATTTCCTTAGAGATTTCATTCTGTTTAAGTAGAATCTAAGTTGTCTGTGTACATCCAATGAATGCAGAATCCGCTCACCCTTGTTCTGTGGATTGGGGAAGAAAGTTGGCAGATGAATGGTCTGATTAAGAACCACACTGGATACCACCTTGGGCATGAAAGATGGATTGGTCCTGACAGCCACCCTGTCTGGATGAAAAATAATGAAAGGCTCCACTGCCGTAAGAGCCTGTAATTCTAAAATCCTTTTAGCTGAAGTGACTGCTAAAAGGAAAGCTGTTTTCCAGGAGAGAAATTTTAGGTCTGCAGTAGCAGCTGGCTCAAAAGGAGGGAGAGTGAGTTTTTCCAAAACAAAATTGAGATCCCATGCAGGAGTTGGTGCTCTCCTGGGAGGTCTTAAATGTTTGGCCTCTCTGAGATACTGCTTTAGCAGAGGATGAGAGAAGAGGGGAGGTTCTGTGTTATAATGAGCTGAAACGGCAGTGGCATGGATTTTTATGGAAGAAAAGGATAGGCCCTTGTGAAGCATCTCAGTTAGGTATTGCAGAATATGAGGAATATTGGGCATTGCTGTGCTTATTCCTTGTGATTCGGTTCTAGGCACAGAATCTTTTCCATTTGTCAGCATAAGATTTTCTAGTACTAGGTCTTCTAGCCTCCAGAATGACATCCATCACTGGTTTGGTGAGGGATGCCAAGGGTGAGATTAGCTGATCAGCAACGCTGCAAGATTCAAAGTTTGGAGCGGAGTGTGCAGAACTTTTAGTTATGTACTCACCATAAGTTTAGATGTTTGGGATCCATCTCGCCTACATTCTGTACTGATGGGCTCGGAGCCGATCCCTCGGCTCTGACTCGGCACGCTTATGCTATAGAGCGAGGCCTCTTATTGGCTGAGCTATCTTTATCCCAGGATGCACCACCACTAATCCCCCAGATCTTGTTTGTCCGCATTCATGCCCACATGCACAACTTGTTTATATAACATTGTTAGATGTTTCAAGATGAAACAACAGGATTCGGATATTCTGATATCCTCTGATCTCCAAGGAAGGGGGAAGGAGGGTGGGTTATTAGGAATGTAGGCGAGATGGATCCCAAACATCTAAAGTTATGGTGAGTACATAACTAAAAGATGTTATGTGATCCTATCTCGCCTACATTCTGTACTGATGGGACAGCGTCCCTAGCACCTAAATCCTGGGTGGCTCATTGGAAAACACTCCTGAGCACTGTGGAACCAAATGAAGCTCGTCCTCTAGATGCCACATCCAATTTGTAGTGGGAAATAAAAGTGTGCGGGGAAGACCATGTAGCCACAGCACAAATGTCACTAATGGCAAGCTTAGAATTAAATGCTATCGAAGTAGCCATAGCCCTTGTAGAATGAGCTTTGACAGAGGTGGTAAGCTCTTTGTTAGAATAAAAATAAGCTTGAGTAATACAGTCCCTGATCCATTTGGCAACAGTGACCTTTGTGACAGCTTTGCCCAATTTATTGTCTGCAAAGGATACAAACAACTGATCTGTTTTCCTTGTTTGTTTGGTCCTGTCTAAATAAAAACGTAACTGTCTGTGGACATCTAGTGTGTGGAATATGAACTCCGCTTTGTTAGAGTATTTTGGGAAAAAAACTGGAAGCTCTAACGATTGTTGTAAGCAGAAACTAGAACAAACTTTAGGGACAAAGGAAGGATTTGGCCTGAGGGATACCAAGTACGGGGGTTTTACTGACAAAGCCTGAATCTCTAAAACTCTTCTGGCAGAAGTAATCGCCACCAGAAAGGCTGTCTTCCATGATAGAAACTTTAGATCACATGTAGCTGCCGGTTCAAAGGGGAAAAAAGTCAAGGCGCGTAACACTATATCGAGATCCCATGGAGGTGCAGGATGAGAAATCGGAGGTCTTAATAGAGCAGCACCTTTCAAGAAGGTCTTACACAATCTGTTGCTCATTAAAGGTGGGTCTATGGATTCGTGAAAATTAGAAATTGCTGCCAATTGTACCTTGATGGTAGAAACTGAAGAGCCCTGATTGAAAAGAGAAGTCAAAAATTTTAGTACTTCTGCCACGGGAAAAGAAATGGGGTCCAGGCCCCGGAGTTGAGCCCAAATAGCAAATCTTTTCCATTTGCTAGAATAAAGTTTCTTTGTAGCAGACTTATGGGCCGAAGATAATATGTGCACAACATCTGGATCCAATGTATGACTCCTGACTATCGTCGGAAGAGGAGGAGCCAAGCCGTCAATTTTAGGGTGTGTAGGGACTGGTGGAATAGTCCCGACTGATGAACCAGTAGGTCTGGGATCTGATCCAGGAACCATGGACCTTCCAGAGCATGTTTCGAAGATAGGGGAACCACACTTGACGAGGCCAGTAAGGAGCAATTAAGATCATTTTGCTCCCAAGAGAGATGCCTTTGAATCACCTTGGGAAGGAGAGGAACTGGAGGGAAGGCATAAAGCAAGCCGGTGGGCCAAGGACGGACTAGTGCGTCCATGGGGCTCTTCCCCGGAGCTGGGGTTAGGGAGAAGAATTCTTTGCACTTTGCATTCAGTGGAGTCGCGAAGAGGTCGCAACACGGAACTCCCCATTTGCTGAAAATCTGACTTGCAACTGTCATATTCAGTGACCATTCGTGAGGAGAGAGGATGGTTCTGCTCAATCTGTCGGCTATCACATTGGACTTGCCCGGTATGTGAGTAGCCACTAGGAAGCGTTTGGTCGAGACTGCCCATTCCCAAACTCTCATGGCTTCTCTGCAAAGAGGATAGGATCTGGTCCCTCCCTGTTTGTTCAGGTACCAGACAACTGACATGTTGTCTGAGTGAACGGCAATTACGCCCTGAGGGAGGTAATCGTGAAGGGCTTGGAGGGACAGAAGCACCGCTCTCATTTCTAGGATGTTGATATGAAGTAGGGTCTCTTCTGGGTGCCATTTGCCTTGGACTGACCTGCCCAGGAATGCCCCCCACCCCATCTGGGAGGCGTCCGTGGTCAAAGTGGCCGCAGGAGGAGGTGGAACAAAGGGTCATCCCTGATCCAAATTGGAGGGCATTAGCCACCAGCGAAGGTCCCGTTTGCATGTTTCCGTGATCCATATGAGGTGACTGAGAGGGAGTTCCTGAAAGGACCACTGAGCTGAAAGAAGCCACTGGAGAATTCTCATGTGCAACCTTGCCAAGGGGACTAGAAGAACCGTGGCGGACATGGATCCCAATAGCTGCAGGACCATTCTGGCTGGGGCTTTGGACCTGGGAAGTAAGGCTCGAACTTGAGTCTGTATGGTTTGAATTCTGTCTGTAGGTAGATAGACCCGCATTTGGTTTGAGTATCTCTACCCCTATGAATCTTATTCGTTGAGATGGCAGCAACACAGACTTTGGCCAATTGAAGGTGATTCCAAGGGAGTTGCCCAGTGATACAGTGGCTTGTAGGCTCCGCAGTAGTAGATGCTTGGAGGTGGCAGTTAGGAGCCAGTCGTCTAGATACGGAAACACCTGGAATCCTAGACTTCTCAGGTGAGCAGTCACGACTGCCAAGCACTTGGTGAACACCCTGGGGGCTGTGGTGAGACCAAAGGGCAGCGCACGGAACTGAAAATGACTGCCTCCTAGGCTGAAGCGCAGATGTCTCCTGGACGCTTGATGTACCATGATGTGGTAATAAGCGTCCTTGAGATCTATGGAGCACATCCAAACACCCTTCTCCAGCAATGGGAGAATGGTTTGTAGGGTGACCATTCGGAACTTGGACTTTCTGACTGAACGGTTTAGGATGCTGAGGTCCAAAATGGGCCTCAAGTCCCCGGTCTTTTTTGGCACCAAAAAGAATCTTGAGTAAGTCCCTAATCCGATCTGGTCTGCGGGGACCGGTTGGATGACTCCTTTTTGCAGCAGCTTTAAAACTTCTCAGGATGCAGTATCCCGCTGACTGGGTGGCGGGTCCGGGATTTTTTGGACTGAAAGGGGGGATGAGTGAATGGGATGGAGTAACCTCCGGCGATAATTCGAAGCACCCATCGGTCCTGAGTGATACCTTCCCAGGCTTTTAGGTGCTTCGAAAAATGACCCCCGACTGGCACCGGAGCAGCACAGCCGGGCAATCCCTCAGGGACTATGAAAGGCTGAAGAGCCACGAAAGGACTCGCGGTCTCCAGTGTTGCGAGGGCCTCTGCCGCCTCTGGGACAGCGTCTTCCGGAAGAATTTCTCCCTCCTCTGCCTCTGGAAGGGGAATCCTCCTGCTGAGAGGGGTAAGGCTTCTGAGATCTACAGAACCACATCTCCCTCCTCTTTTAGCCTTGGGATAAGGCCGAAAGGGAGTGGAAAATCATGCCCCTACGGCAGTCAGAGTCTTACCCTCCTGTTCACAGCGGGTTAGTGTGTCCTTTACCTTGGGTCCAAACAGGGAGGACCCATCAAAGGGGGCGTCGGCAAAGGAAGACTTGAAGGCCTCCGCGAAATGACACAGGCGGAGCCAGGCTCATCTCCGTAGAGCAATGCTTGTACCCGCCGCTCTACTCGCCCCTTCAGCCGCATAAGAAATGAGCCTCATGGACGAGTTCGAGATGGACGACATTGTAGCCAGCTGAGAGCCAACCGTCTGGGCCAGCTCCTCAGGCAGGTTACCCAAGAGGGTATCGGATAACTCTTTAATCAGATCCCTCTGAAATCTGGTAAAGTGCATAAGGTAGTTCAAGGACCTCAATGTAAAGGCCGCTGAACTGAGGGTGCGCTGCCGCGATCCATGCTCCTAGACTCCTTATTAGGAGGATGGATGGACGTCGAAGCCTCTGCTACGTCTTGCTGGGTAGCAGATGCCACCACCAAAGCATCAACAGCCACACCTTTAGTTAGAAACGCTTTTTCAGGGGGTGCCGAGAGGAAGTTATTCGGACGAGCAGGCACCGGTTCCACAGAGTCTGGGTGTTCCCACGCCCTTTGACAGATCAAATCCAAGAGCTCATTGAAGGGCGGAGACACCCAGGAGGTGGAGGGCTGAGCCCCGAAGGCCTTCAGGAACACTGACTCATCAGCAGAGGGAGGTTTGGACTGCCAGCCGCCTCGTTGTTTTAGGGCTTCCAGGATGTCTGCAAAGGAGACATCATCCGAGGACGACTTAGGGGACCCCTCTGCATCATCGAGATCAGTGTCTGATGTAAGAGACTCATCAGGGGAGTCAACGTGCTTCCTCTTGCACGATCTCTTCCTGGGGGGTTCTTCCAAAGAGGCTTCAGAAGGCCCTCTAGGAGGGGGAGAAACCCCAGCGGGGGTAACCTGAGGCCCGGGGGCTCCGCTGTCTAAGGACAGGGGGACTGCCAAAGACCCAGTCTCCGTATACAGGGAAGGCGCTGGGGAAACCATGGAGGTAGCAAAGGAAGATTTGGCTAATGCACTCCTCATAGCCCTGAAGGTGGGACCACCAGAATCCTGGGAGGGTCCCACCTCCGTGGCCACGACAGTGGACGGCACTCCCGCCGCTGACGCACCAAGAGGGAGACTTGGGACCGAAAGCATCAATCCCGAAGCCTCCCCCCCAGGGCCGTAGGAAGAAGTCCGTGTACTGAACTCCGACCCAAGAGCCGGAGTTGGAGCAAGGGTCGGGCCCGACCCTAAAACCTCCACCGGTTCCATCAGTGCCGGCTCCAACGGTGCCAAAGCTGTTGGAGGAGGAACCACAGTAGGGGAGTGGACCATCGGCTCCGAAGCCGAATGGGCTGGAGTCGAAACTAGCTTTTGGAACACCGGAGACTGGAAGAGTCTAAGGAGCACCCTGTCGATGTCCAAATCAGACATCTTTGATGATCTAGAGGATACCGATCGGGCCCGAACCGATTTCTCCATCGGCTCCGAAGGGCTCGGGGACCGGCTCCGAATGGACTCTACCACTATCGGCTCCGAGGGAGATCTCAAGGTAATTTCCCTTGGTGCCGATAAGGATCGGCTCCAATATCAGTGGAGCCGATGAGGGTGACCCGCCTCTCGATGCTCCAGTCCTCGGCTCCGAAACCAGAGGGGTCGAGGCTGGAGGCATCGAGGCAGACCGTTCCACCCTCGGCTCCGAAGTCCGTGGAGCCGATGGAGAAGTCTGCTTAGATTTTTTTGCAGTCGGTTCCGACTGACTGGTCGGAGCCGACGCTTTCTTCTTTTTAGAAGGAGAAGGAGAGGAAGATAAAGCCTCCTCGAAGGATGGCTTGATTAACCCTTTCAGGATTAATTTGTTCTTCCTCTCCTGGAGGACTCTTGATGAAAAGGCGTGACACACTGCACGATTCTTGTAGGTGCTTGGCGCCTAAGCAATAGACGCACGAGGAGTGGTCGTCCGTTATGGACATTTTGAAACCACACCTCGTGCATTTCTTAAACCCGGAGGGTTTGTGTTCTTTAGACATAGCCAAAAAGTCAAACACAGTTGTCTACAACCAAAAAGAAGGGTTACAGCAAATAAAATATCCCTACTTTAATATTTTAAATTTTAAATAAAATTTTTTTTTTTTTTTTAATACAGTAAAAGAAACAATTTTTTACAGAAGAAGAGAGATAGAGGGTCAAGACCCTCTAACTTAAACGGGTACTTGACCCACACACAAAAAACCAAGGTAGTAGAAACAACAGGGGAAGGCCCCTCTAAGTTAAACGGGAAACCTTCCCTGACAGGAAAAAACACGAAATCCTCTACCAAAACTACCAATGCACACTCGTATAACAACAATAGCTGTTAAAACAGCTTTTGGATTTAAATCAAGCAAATTTCTGACAGGAAAAAGCCTAAATAAATAGTACTTAGCCCAGCCAAGTTGAGACCACGTCTAAGCTTTGTAAGCGGCAAACGAGATCTGGGGGATTAGTGGTGGTGCATCCTGGGATAAAGATAGCTCAGCCAATAAGAGGCCTCGCTCTATAGCATAAGCGTGCCGAGTCGGAGCAGAGGGATCGGCTCCGAGCCCATCAGTACAGAATGTAGGCGAGATAGGATCACATAACATCTTAGCAGTTCTGCTGAGACAATAGGTAAGGTGTCTGAGGCAGGTGCCACAGAGAAAGGTGTGTGACATTGCACAGAAGTGGGTACCAGTGTTGATGAGGCCAGTCTGGAGCTATCAGAATCATTTTTGGTTTGTCCTGTTTGACTTTTAGTAGAATTTTGGACAGCAGAGGCAGAGGGGGAAAAGCATAGACTGACAGGTTTTTCCAGCTGAATGATAGAACATCCACTTTCCAAGCTTTTTTGCGATGAATTCTTGTGCAGAATTTGTCCAACTGATAGTTCTGGGGTGAGGCAGAGAGATCTATGTCTGGGTTCCCCCATTTGCGTGTCAACATGTTGAAAACTTGTGGTTCCAGTTTCCATCCGTGTGGGTCCATAAGATTTCTGCTTAATTCGTCTGCCAGAGTATTTAGCTTTCCTGGCAGGAATTGAGCTTGTATCTGGTAGGTCAAGGCTGTGTTCCACAACACCATGGCTAGTCTGCAAAGGGGGTAGGAATGTGTACCCCCCTGCACGTTTATGTACCACATAACTGTGGTGTCTGTCTTTATCAGTAGTTGCCCTGGATGAAGGGAGTCCTTGAAGGCTGTCAGAGCATTCTGTACAGCTAGCATCGCTTTTTGATTGATATGTAGATTTGCATTTGATTTGGGCTCCATTGCCCTGAATGCACTTCCCTGCCAGATGAGCCCCCCAAGCATAGTCTGATGCGTTTGTTGTTAGAGTTTGGGCAGCAGGGGGGTGGAGTAAATGGCAGTCCTTTGTTTTGGTGGCAGGCATCTGCCCACCATAGGAACTCTAGTTGCAGGCAAGGTATAATAGGAATCATTGTTTCCAGGCTGTGACAATGTTGACTCCATAAACGTTTTAAGTAAAACTGAAGTTTCCTCATATGCAGTCTTGCATATGGAATTAGAAGAATGCAGGAGGCCATGTACCCCAAGGCCTGCAGAATTTGTCTTGCAGATAGCAGGGTTTTCGTGGCCACCTGATTGAAGTAAGTCATCAATTGAATTTGCTTTTCTGGCATAAGGTAAGCCATCTGGGCAGTTGTATTCAAGCTTGCACCCAGGAATGTGATTTCTTTTTGTTTATGGTGTACCCTAGACAAGTTAGAACCCTTTTTACAAACTCCAGATGCTTTAGAAGAATGTCCTTGTTTTCTGCCTGAATTAGACAATCGTCCAGGTATGGATACATCTGAATATTTCTTTGCCTGCAAAATGCAATTACTGGTGCCAGGCACTTTGTGAAGACTCTGGGCGCAGTAGATAAGCCAAAGGGCAGTGCAGAGAACTGAAAGTAGCCTGCTTTGAAGCGGAGGTATCTTCTGTAAGATGCCTTGATTGGGATATGCAGGTAAGACTCCTTTAAATCTAGAGTTCCCAACCAAGCATCTTTGCCTAGCATAGGTAGTAACTGTTGAAGAGTCAGCATCTTGAATTTTGGTATGTCCAGAAATGTGTTTAGGGTGGATAAGTCCAGAATTGGATGCCATGATTTGTCTTTTCTGGGTACCAGGAAAAGTCTGGAATAGAAACCTTGTCCCTTTTCCTCTTCTAGTACTGGGTGAATAGCCCCCGTGTTCATGAGGGACAGAACTTGTTTCTGCGCCTCTGCCCACTGATTTGGGGGCAGATCTGGCCATCCGTTTGGGATTGGCAATGTGTGGAAGTGAAATCTGTATCCCTGGGATACTATATTTAAAATCCATTTGTCCTGGGTAATAAGTTGCCAGTTTCGTGCATGAAGTGCTAGTTTCCCCCCCAAAGGGGCGGCTAAAAGATAAGTGCTTGGTGATGGTAGAGGGAAGTCATTGAGACTGCTTATCATACAGAGGTGCCTTGCTGCTTCCAGATTTGGAGGTGGAGGCACCCCATTGTTTTGTTCTAAAAGTTCCTTGTGACTGAAACCTGGAGCCTTTGGAGTGTCTTGATTTGACTTGAGTGGCTCTCGAGGGGACTGGAAAGGACCAGTTCTTAGTAGCCCAGTGCCTACTAAATCTTGGAGGTTGCACTTGTAAGAAATCTTTCACAGTTTGCATAGATTTAGCTTTATCTTCCATCTTTTTTAACACTTCTTCAGCCTTATTACCAAAGAGATGGTCCCGTTGTACAGGAGCATCCAACAATTTGGCTTTAACATGGTCAGGCAGAGTTTGCTCTTTGAGCCAAGCATGCCTTCTTAGCACAGACCCAGTCACAGCAGCCCTGCAAGAGGCCTCCAAGGAATCAAAACCACATTGCAAAGTATGTTTTCTAACTTGTTCAGCTGAATGCAATAAATCCTGCAATTCTTTATTTTCCACACAGTTAGAGATTAACATAATTTTCTGTTTAAGTAGTCCCATGATATGCTGTTGATGTTTAAGCATATGACATTGACAGTTTAAAGCCCTGATTGCCAAGGTTGCAGATGTGTAAACCTTCTTACCCAATCTATCCAGCGCCCTGGAATCTCTATCAGAAGGAGTACGATTTTTGGCAGAAGAGGCCTTAATGACCTTGGGACCCTGAGAAATAGTTTCAGGATCAGCAACAGGGTTTTTGAAAAGGAATTTATGGAAATCAGGAATCCTGTAGTATCTGTCTGGCTTACAAGGAGCCGGAGGAGAGAATCAGGAGTCATACTAGATTCTGAAAAAACATCATCCACAATGTCTAGAACAGGAGGTATAGCCAAAGGCCTATGCTGAGGAAGTAGAAGAAAATCCTGAAGTCTCTTTTTAGCTTCAGAGAAATCCTGACTTTCCCAGTGGAAATGCTCCCTTAAAGCATGCAAAGTTTCCCCAAAAGAAAAACCCTCAGGGGGAGAGGAAGAAGCAATGGAATCCTCTGCATCAGAGTCCTCATTATTAGGAATAGACAAATCCTGTTCATTAGAAGAGTCAGAAGAAACAGAATCCTGTTCAGAAGATTCATAATCAATGTCTTGCCTAGGCCTCTTAAAAGGAGGGGGTTGGCTACCCCTGATCAGAGTAATTAAATCTTCAGCCATTTTGATCATTTGTTTTTTAGGCATACAGGTCTGCACATGTGGCCCAGGCATCGTTTTTTTTAGACACAGATTTAGATTTTGACCTTAATTTTGAAGATGGCATCAGTCTAATATACAAATCTGTAGGCCTGAAAACACCCTCAGAAGCCAGTGCCTGCACAGCGGCTCCGGACCCATCTAAGGTAGAGACATCCATGGGTTCCATAACTGAAGCATCTTGCGGCATACAGGACACCGAATGGGTCTCAGTAGAGGCCTGTGAATCAGAATCTGCGGGTATCAGGGGCTGCGAAAGTGCCTCACTGAGTACCGGCGACTGGCTTAGAAGCATTGTCGTTGGTTTTGGACCTCGACGGTCTGTCTTTTTCTTTGTGTTTTTTAGGTATTCCTGTAGTCGGATTGCTAACCGATGACATTTCTGGATAGTTAAATCTTGAACAAAAATATTTAGAAGCAAAAATATACCGATGTTTAATCGTGCACTGATTACATTTAGCACAAAACCGACAGCAAGGCACATTGTGGTCAGGGCCTAATCAAGGAATACAGTACAAATGAAAATCCTTATGAGATATTTGCTTCCCATAAGTAATGCAATTATTAACTTTTACTGATATCGGTAAGGAGCAAGAAAAAGTTTCCCCAATGGGGTACTTAGCTTTTTGTTGAAGACTTCGGTTCTGAAACTCGTAAACAAAAATTTCAGGAGTCTGCTGACCGGCACACATGCAAACTGCTTCTGCTTCGGGCACTACGCGGCAAGAAAGACTGATGTAATGGTGTCGGCTGCATGTTTTATACCCCTGATGACCTGACGTCATGGAAGAATGGACGGCAACTGACGCAGGACCCAAGACGGTTAATCAGGCTGACTGAGGGCAACCTGCCAGCAGATTACCCAAATGTAATGACTGCAACAGTGAAACACTAAGAACATCTGATAATGCAAGGAAGATAGAGAACCGTAAAAAATGTCAAAGAGAGGATGAATAAGGATATGGAGATAGGCATCTTTTACATCCGAGAAACCAGAAATGCCTGAGGTAGAAGCACAGGGCATATAGACTGAAGAGTCAACATTTTAAAAGAGGGAACTTTCAGAAATGTGTTACAAACGGAAAGGTATAGACTGAGCATTCAACTCTTTTACATCCGAGAAACCAGAAATGCCTGAGGTAGAAGCACAGGGCATATAGACTGAAGAGTCAACATTTTAAAAGGGGGAACTTTCAGAAATGTGTTACAAACGGAAAGGTATAGACTGAGCATTCAACAGCCATCCTTCCAGGGAACCAAAAACATCCTGGTGTAAAAACTCTTGCCCCTCTTTCCAGGAGGCACTGGCTTAATAGTACCTTTAGCCAACAGATCTTAAGTAGAGAAAGAAAGAAAATGATTCAAGTGGCAAAGGGGAGGTTGAGGAATGTCTGAGGAGAGAAGAAGGGACTTCCACACCATGCAGTAGCCATACTGTTGTGATCCTTTGGAAAGGATAGAGTTAAATCTGTGAAAATTAAGAATCTGGCAAAGAGGAAGACTGTCAAATGGAAGCTACCTTGTCCAAAAAGAAGACTTGTCCCTTGGAATCATGACTTGGCTTGTCAGAATAAAAACTCTTAGATGGTCCTTCACCCTTTAAAGGCTGCTTATGCTCAGGCAAAAATTGGTGTGCTTTAGAAGGGTAGTTCCTTTGATTCTGATTTTTTGTTAAGTTTACTGCTTTGCCGCCTACTTTTTGGCATTTTCCGGCTTGCTAAAGTTTATATCTGTAACAGTAACAGTACTTGGAACACATCTAGAGCCTGTTTACTGCATTTCCTGTGTTGCACTTAATTTAAAATCGTTTTTTTTCTCTAAAAACTGCATTTTACCTGATTTGGGCCTAGCACTCAAGTGTGGTGTCATTTATTGCACTGTTGTGATTATTTTGCTGCTTGTGTATCTCTGCTACCTTTAAACTACAACAAAAAGAAAAAAAACAATCTTGCTTTTTTCCCACTTTATGAAAGTTAAGAAAGTTCAGTTACAGATTTGCTGTTCTGAACTGTTTGGAAGTTTCTAGAAGGCCAGTGCTTGCTTGGGCTAAAGGGAAGTCTCTGTGTTCACCAGTGGGAGTGGTTAACACTGAATAGCCTGCCTGTCCCTGGAGGAGTGGTTACCACCTAGAAGGTGTAGTTTTATTGGCCATTTTGGATCACTTCTAAACTCCTTGATCTCTCTTTTTGCATGGTTTTGCGCACTGAGCAGCGTCGGGCAGCGCCGCCTCAAAAGGTTTAAACGATTCCAGGCTCCACAAAGTCTGCTCTTCACTTTTTCCCTAAGAACTGTTCAAACTCTCAAAGTAATCACTCTACTCTCTTTCTAAAGCCCTGCACTTTCTCAGCTCTTATAAGGAAACACTAACTAACTAAAGCACTACACCCTCCTTGACTTCTCATAAGTATTAGACTCCCGATCGGTCCTTCCTGATCAAGTGAAAAATCAGTTCCCTTCCCTAATCTGATCAGTAAAAAAAACAGTTCCCTATACTAATCTGGTATGTCCAAGGGTCAGTTTCAAGGTTACTCTCCAGTCCAGCTGGTGAATCTGGGAATTTTGAGGCAATGTTACAATTGCCTTATGTACACAGACAACCCTCGCCTCCTTCCAACAAACTCTAATACATGTGAGAGATGCAGTTACACAGCCAAACTGGAGGCAGAGCTCTCTCAACCCAAGACTGGCACAGTCAGTCAGGAGGAAAAGGTAACCACCCACACCACAAATCCAGTCTCACACAGACCTATTGCATCTGCATACCCAACACATAAACACACAAAAACATACTCGGAGGCTCTAAATAAAAATCTGCCTAAACAGCAAAGACCTCCTAAGCAGATATCCAAGCAACAGCCACACCTCAACAATACCCACAAATCACATATCTCACAATCAGTGTGCCTCACAGTCACAGCCCATAAGGCCAAACAACACACCAAATACGCTTGTTATAGGGGACTCTATTGTCCGGCACACTGACGTCCCACTCACCAGACTGAACAAGTAGAAGGTCACTGTAAGCTGCCTGTCGGGTGCCAGGATCCGCCACATAACGCAAGCACTCAGGTCACTCCAAAGCAAGTACAAGTATGACTCTGTCATTGTCCATGCTGGTGTGAATGACCTGAGACGTACCTCCCTGGACGACATGAAAAGAGACATAGAGGAGCTCTCTGACCATGTAGCCTAGGGTGGTATGTCCCTGACCTTGAGTAGCATCTTGCCCTCACCAAGAATGATGCCACAGTATAAAGACAAAATGATCAGTTTCAACAATTGGCTAAAGTATTGGTGTCATTCAAAGGGGATCCAGTGTCTGTCAGCCTGGGATGACATGCTCGACAAGCCACGTTGCTTTGCTAGGGACGGCTTGCACTCGTCACCCTTAGGCTTTCGTATACTGGCCAAGGCTCTTGCCACCCCCATAGTGCCTTTTTTAGGCAAGGCTCAAAGGACAAACCCACCTCCATAGACAACCCAAAGATAAAAAAACTAAAGGTAATGCTACTCAATGCCAGAAGTTTAAACCTCAAGATGCACGCACTCGAGACTCTCCTCAGTATGGAGAAAATCGATGTCTGTGCAGTAACAGAAACCTGGTTCAAGACTCCTGAGAGCACCCCAGCACTACCAGGTTATAACTCATACCATGCGTTTCGGCCCCAAAACTCAGACCGAAGCACAAAAGGAGGGGGAGTATCTATATTTATCAAAGATACCTACACCTCCATGTTAGTGGCACTGCACGAAGCATCGGAAACCATCCATGTGCAACTACCAGCGGGCAAAACTGCCTTTCAAGTTTGTAGCCTGCTACAGAACACCCTCCCTATTACAGGAACCCCACTTGGCATTCCTGAGAACACTGGAGAATATGAAGGTCTCTCCAAACAATATGTTATTGGGTGACTTCAACTACCCAAACATTGACTGGGAAAACTACTCAAGCCCAAATACCCTCGCCCAATGGTTCCTTGAATTTATAAACTCTAACGCAATGGAACAACTGGTCACCACTCCCACAAGAGGGAACAATATATTGGACCTGGTCATCACCAACATGGGGACTCTATGTTCCACACCAGAGGTAAACCCCTCATTGGTAAGATCAGACCATAAAGAAATTTCCCTGGACATCCATATCCCGTCCCCACCCCCAGCCAAGGAAATCACTGTAAAGAATTTCTCCAAAGCCAACTTTGCACTTCTCAAGACTGAGGTGGAATCCTTCAAAGCCCCTGGGCCAGAGGATAATACAACCCAATCCGCAGAATCCTTTACAAATGCATTCTATGAGCACCTGCAGGAATGCATGGATCGTGCTATCCCAAATAAAACCAAGACTCACTCCTCCAAAAACAGGAGACCAGTCTGGTGGACCCCGGCCATAAATAAGCTATACAACAGAAGGAGGAAGCTACTACATGACAGAGCAAAATCCCAAAAAGGGAAGGCATCTCTGATCAGTATTAGCAAGAAACTTCGATCCCTCATAAAATCATCAAAGGCCAGTTTCGAAAGAAAAATTGCCCTAGACACTAAAGATAATCACAAGGCCTTCTTTAGTTATGTCAGAAACACGGGCAGAAACTCCCAGATATGCTCTGAATTGTTGCATAATGGTACAAAATATACCGAACCTACAGACATAGCCAACATCCTGGCAGAAAGATTCAGCGCAAACTTCTCCCCCCACCCCCAAAGGAACACACGCCTATCCCAACTGAATGTAACCTCCCTGACATCACAGATGCACAGGTGAAAGCTGCCCTCTCCAAAGCAAAAAACACAGCATCTATGGGACCAGACGGTGTCCCAGGCTGCGTCTTACACGAGCTCCAAGAAGAACTGAACCCTCACATTAAGTCATTGTTCAAACTTAGCCTTACTACAGGATATGTACCCAAAGAATGGCGTACAACTACAGTGGTCCCACTCCACAAAGGTGGTGCCACAACGGACCCCGGAAACTATCGCCCCATAAGCCTGACTAGTCTGGTCTGTAAAGCTATGGAGCGTATTATCATGGAACTCAAACAAAGACATTGGGAGCCTCCAGACACTGGACCCTACCCAATTCGGCTTTGTTAAGGGCAGATCTTGCCTCTTAAACCTAGTTGATTTCTTTGAAACAGTTACCAAAGCCATAGATGAGGGCAAGGTAGTCCACACAGCCTACCTGGACCTCGCAACAGCCTTCGACACAATACCCCACTCGGGCATCATAAATAAGCTTACCAGCTTAAATATCAACCCCTATATCACAAGATGGGTTGCAAACTGGCTCAGAGATAGAACCCACATGGTCAGAATCGCAGGTGCCATGTCCGAATCCAAACCAGTTACAAGTGGCGTCCCACAGGGTTCAGTTCTGGGACCTCTCTTGTTCGGTATATACTTCTCTGAGGTTCAGGCTAACACAGGGGGATTATGGCTGACAAAGTTCACAGATGACTGCAAACTGGGGGCCATAATCGAATCTCCAGTTGACACAAGCATCCTCCAAAAGGGTCTCACAGAGACGGATGCTTGGTGCCGGAGCCATGGCCTCAAGCTAAATGCTAAAAAGTGCATAGTCATCCCCTTTTGGGAAAACAAGGTACACACAAATTACCACATAGGTGGTAATCCATTAAGTACGGAAGAAGTAATTAGAGATTTGGGGACCAACGTAGATCGCAATCTCTCCTTTGACAATCACGTTGCCAAAGTGGTTAGAAAGACCTTCTATACAGCCCACCTTATCACGAAAGGGTTCGCATCTAGATCAAGAGAGGTCATTGTGCCCCTCTACTCGTCACTCATCAGGCCCATAATTGAATACAATGCCCCTTTTGGGATGTACCTTACCCGACACCTGCAGCAACTGGGGAGACCCCAAAAGTACCTCACCAAGAGGATCATGGGCTACAAACAGATGTCCTATGCAGCTCGACTAAAGAAACCCCAGCTCTACTCAGTTGCTTACCGCCTACTCAGAGGCGATCTATGCCTGACGTACAAAGCCATGTCAAACCCAGAATTAATGGACATGCTCCACCTCAAAAAATCCAAGTCCCTTAGAGCTACACGCTCCAGGGACCTAAACCTCAGCACAAAAATAAATAGGACATGCTGGAGGGACAGATTCATTTCCAAAAGGCTCCCCTCACTCTGGAATAGAATCCCAGTTCATGTTAGACATAGCCCCTTGCTGACCCTCTTCAAGCGAAATTTGGACGCGTGGATGGGAAAATCGCAAATTCACCCCTGGGATCTCTCCTGTGTCCCTGCTAGACAGAGGCACAGTAAACTAATCTTAAAAGGGTACCTTCTGTGACCTACTTTACAGAGGCACAGTAGGCTAATCTAACAGGGAGGCGGAAGCCAAATACACTCTGGCTAGGCTTATAAATGCCCTAGGGCAGATAGCCTAGTATCTACCTAATAAACCTATGAACCTATAAAAATCTGCTTAAGGTCCTACATGACCCTTCCCTTCACTTGCAAAGTTTTACAGAAATCTGCAGTAGTAGAGCCAAACAGATTTCAGGGCTTCAAGGCAGAATCTAATAGCTATGCCTTTACATCCTCTTGAAGAGACTGAATCCAAAGCCAAGAATATGTCTAATGGCTGACACAGCTGCCCTAGATGAAGCATCTCAGCAGCAACACAGATGCACTTAATAGGATGGTGGGCCACTTTTGAAGCAGAACTAAGTAAGGAAAAAGCTGAAGTTTTAGAAATTTTAGAATCCCACTTTGGCATGTCTGGTAATACCTTCGCAAAGCACATATCTAGTCATGTGTGCCTGATAACTGATGGCCCTAAAAGCCAAAGTAGCAGAGGTATACACCTTTTTTCCATAACTATCCATGGCTCTGCTACCCTTGTCTGATGGTTAAGTTTGGAAGAAGAGGTAGCTTAGTAGGCTTGTCATTTGAGAGGGAAATGACAGAAGGGTCTGATGAGTGATCCTTACATAAAAATGTCTGAACCTCAGGGACCTTGAAGAACCTGCCCATTTTTTAGGAGCAGGAGGCAGAGACTCAGAGGCTTGAGAATTACATGTAAAAATATCTAACAGAGCCTGTCGAATAGGAGGATCTGTAGAAGGCCTAGGGGAATCCATCTGTAAGAGATCATAGTATCTCCAATGAACCTCAGACATCCGAGAGCTTTCTCACGAAATGTTCCACCATTTTAAGAAAGGTATCCCAAAAAGAACGTCTTTCCATCAAAGAATCAGGGGAAAGAATATCCCCCTCATTAGAGCCCAAAGCAAGAGGTGAATGAATCTGGGAGGAATAAGCTACAGATTCCTACCTGGAATTTAAATCTTCATTCTCAGATGAAGTGCCTCTAGTCCTTTTAGAGGGAGTGAAACCAGAAGGAAGTCCAACAAGAGAAGGAACAAAGTAGACATCAAAGCCATAAGGGCTTTAAAAATAATCTTAGGGGAAATCTTGTCACTCCTTTTGGGAGTCCCTCACAAAAGGAGCAATATGTGTAGTTTTTTTTTGTTTCTTTTTGACAGGGATGTCTCCCCTGACAAACCTTGGGAGTACTGAACTAGGCGATAATGAAGAACAAGAATACAGGTACTGGTATCTCTGACGTCAATTAAGGTGCCAGTAATATAGTGTGCGCACAGCATTTTTTTTATACAGATTACATGAGATAGCAACTGATAATTGCAAATAAAATAGAGAATTGTCACAGTAAAATTAAGTATTACTGTGATAATGTCTTTCTTGCAGTCTAATTACAGTTGTTTTTACATTTTTAAATGCTTATATAGGCAGTTTCTGTCAGTGCTGACAGGAATACTATGCTATGTTTCTGCTGGTGCTGCCATGGACCGCGATGATGCATTTTTTTATATGTTTCAAGTAAATACAGGTCTAGAAAATGAACATTATATTTATGATATTAATGACTGTTAAATTAAACTATTTCTAAATATATTCCCACATTAAAACTTCTCTCCCACTGAAAACTTACATTGATCTATATATTCTGTGTGTGTGAATTACAATTTAGTTATCCATTTCTTTACCTCATGTCATTTACTGTTTAATAATGATATTAAAACTGTTTTAACATTCATCATGGTTATACAATCACCACACATCTTGAGCACACAACAAATAAATAAAAAAGGTAAATGAATGCACTATGGCTTCACAGCAATTGCAGTTAATTACTAATTGCACTTTATTATTATTTCAACTTCATTACTTGCATTACTTATCAATATTTTTTCATTATTAAAATGAGATCATGGAAAATATTTAACTTACGAAATCGAATGTTTGCACTGTTAAGTCAGCAGCACACAGCTGTCGAACTATGCTACCGCCATAACATTCTAAGCAGTACACAAACGTACTACTCACTACCACAGTTCAGTATTCTCCATTATCACCCTGAACCTTGCATTACTTCTATGAAGCAACCTGGTATTTCTTCCCTCATAAGAATCGCCTTAGGCTCTTCAGCAGTTACCAGTTGCGGGTCCTCTGTCTCACCCTCAACGGATGTTGCCTCAGCCTCAGAGGACATGTGAAGTGCAAGCCCCATGCTGGCCTCCAGTAGGGTCATGACAGAGTGGACATGGGCCAGAACCAGATTCTCTTCAGTCTCTTCATCTGACGCTGCAGAGCTGTCCAGCAGAGGCTGGAGAGCATACGTTTCCAGTCATAATTTTTTCAACTTCTTTTTTTTCAATGGCGACTAGACATCTAGGCATACATCACATTGCTTATGGTCGTGCTCTACACCTAAACCAAAAAGGCACTTACTAGGTTATTATTTCAAAGACATGCATCTGGAGTGTTTCTCTCCAGGCCTCTGCTGAAAACTGTCTTGTTCCAAGTTGGACTTTCCCAGTTGACAAATGTTAAATAAATAAAAATAAATGTATACCCGAATCTGCCTCCCATATTCACATTTCCCCTTTCTGGATGACATGTACCTACAATAAACAAAGTCAGAGAAAAAGGAGGAGTTCACAACCAGTGAACTGTATGAGATGCACAACCTTCAGACCAAATTCAAACAATCAGATTGGCAGCAAAGAAGTTCTGAGGTTTGGTGCTCATACATCACCCCTCAGATATGCATCTGACATAAGGTGCATGGAATGGTCCAAGCTTTGGTAAGCTGGCTGGAAGTACGGCTACCCTCAGCAGGATATCCCTATTATATGGAATACTGAAAAAGTGATTAAGGAAGGACACCTGAGAAAACTGCCTAATAATACTGGCTTTATATGACTGCCTTGTGTACCAGGGGTGACAGGTGTTGACTGAGTTTTCTTTTTTGGGGATAAACTCTTGGCTAGGCTTGTAAGGGCCCCAGGGCCATTAGCCTAGTAACCTCCTATGACTCTGGTTAAGACAAAAGCATGTGGGATAAAACCTTAATACTACAACTTATTGTTACAGTGAATTACTCTCCTTAGTAAATTAAGAAGCATGTAAACTGATTTAAACAATGTAAGTGAATACAATATTATAAAGTTCCAAACAAAACATTACCTTAACAATAGCCTGACTAAGCGCCTCCGTTCGAACCAAGCAAAAATATTTCACAACTTCAAAAAATGTTAATATACCTCTTCCAGAACATGATAGTCTTCCTCTAAAGGTCTACTTAAGTCACTGTGGGCATATGTAGAAAATTCTGCTATCATCATTTTATCTATTAACTTCTCCATTTCACAAAGCTGTGATCCAAGATGCCTGCATTAAAAAGAAACAGGAAATGGCACAGTTATCTAGTGGTTCATGTTGCCATTATGGTAATTAAAAGAACAAATCGGATATGCAATGTCTCCATTTACTCTGCATTTATTCACTATATGCATTAAGCAATTTTACACATTTATTACTTTAGCACCTCAAACTGCAGTCAGTCTGTGAACAATCAAAACACTGAATTTTGAAATTCTGTGTAAAGTTATAGAATCTGACCATTCAGCAACTCAAATGATTTAATCAATTCTTCAACAGAATCTTCACATGAAAAAGTGCAATTGTATGAAAAATTATAAAAGAAGATTTATTTATTTATTTTATTTTTATTTTACATTTGTTGACCGGGCTAGTCTGGCTGGATACATGTCCATTTTCAGCAGAGGCCCGAGGAGAAAAGCTCCACTATGTACTAGTAACTTACAATAAACAAAAAATATGAAAAACATATAAGCAAAAAAAGGAACATTTTCTTGTAGTAGAGTAACAATGCAGAGGAAGTTTAACAAGAACTAAACAGTAGTGAGGAATTGTAATCCTATAACAATTGCAATAGTAGGACTGCTAAAAAATAAGGAGGAGAGAAAAACAATAACAGATAAAGAGTCTATAAGTATTTACACTAATAACAAATTAGGATAAAACATGTAGTGGAAAGTAGATGTGGAAAGGAATGCTTTAATTCCTAGAGGAGTAACTCCATTAAGTCATTATGCATAAAAATCAGAGGAAATCCTGTATGCAAAACTTTAGAGAGAGGTCATCTTCTGCATTTAACAGTGTCAGTAATACAACAGATAGTACACTCGCCTTTTGTGCTGGAAGACCAGAGGGATATGGGCTTTAATCTCAGTTCATTCTCAGTCCAATTGATTTGACTGCTGACGCTGCAGTGCATTTGGGAGTGCTGCACTCCTGTAATCCTTCAGATGAGATTTTAAATGGTTCCATCTGCTTGAAATGGTGGTAGCTCAGGTGGATGTAAAAGATCCCAGGGCACCTATCGAAAAGAGCAGGTGAAGCTCCCTGGCTCCCCAGCCAAATTTCCCTCACCGGTACAAATATCACCTTGGATCTCTCCTGAAAAGAGGCCACCAACCTAGTGGGACTAACCTGATCAACAATAAGATAAACACAATAAATGAAATACACATGTACCATTCCTTCAGAATGTACACTGCCTGAGGACAACTAAGCAAACCTAAGGCAGAAATGAAGTCACTTAGGACTGCCAAATACCCATTTTATCAAATTGTGTCTTTTAGTACTGTGCTGATAAAAACAAATCCTTCCTTAAATGCACCAAGTTTGGGAAGCACCTTCTTCATCAGGATATCTCCTACAGAACAAATGCCAAGATCAGTTGCTAGCAAAGGAAGCAAGATATAGAAAGTTATTTGGCTAGCTCCACGGCACAGAAGGATGAAGCCCTGATTATGACTCATGTGGCCTATGCTCAGCTATATAGACACTGGAAGAGAGAACAATGACAAGACAATGTCAATTCACCTCTCTTAAAGGCAGGTTTAAGCAAATATCCCACAGTGTATGCTCCTTTTCATATTCCCTGATAAAGTCTTAACACTTGAAAGCACCTTTCATTTTCATGACTGTTTCAGAGCTAAAAGGAAAAACTGCTTTTGGGGGATAACCGATATTTAACTCTCCTGAAACTCCTTCTTGATCTAGTAGCATTGACAACCACAAGGAATGCAAGGGTTCAGGGTTCAATATCCATACAAGGGTCAAACTTTTCCTTTCCTTCTTACATAATGCACCTCTGCTCGCAGTCCCTCAGATGAAGTCTGCTCCCTGATGATACGTTGGTATGGGGACATCAAAGCTAAAAATCAGAGGACAGGCTTTGGGTTTAGCTCTATCAAGGCTGTACTTAAGTAACCAGATGAAAATATAAATGTTCCAGATGCTGTACTTGATTCTGAAGTGGTTACTGATTAGCTGTCTTGTAATACCGAATACAACCAACCCGATTTAAAACTTATTGAAAATATGGTTCTGTGTGGCTATAAAATAATAAAAACAATGCATAACCAATCACAGAGACAGTGAGAGAGAGAGAGACAGTAAAGGGAGATAAAGACTTAAAAGTGCATTTCTTATAACTAAATCCTTTTATTGAAAGCATCACATTTTATTATTTTCAAAAAGTTGCACTTCCCATTACTACTCAATAATTGGGATTCACAGATTTAGTACAATAAATGCATTCAAAAATAAACTGAAATTATTTATTTAGCATAATGCTTGATCTACATTACTTCACTCTGTCCACCTCAACTGTTCTGCAACCCACTCTTCTGTTGGATTCAAGTTGGCAACTTCTTAGTTACTACACTCATTCCAGCTCTTGAGCTACTCCCTTCTCCCCTAATGCACCTCTACTCTCAATTCCTCAGATGACGTTTCTCCCTAAAGATAAGTTGTTGGGGGACATTAAAGCTAAGTCAGAGGACAGGCTTTGGGATTTAGGTCTACCAAGGCCGTCCTTAAGCCAAGAAGTGACAACTTGTCTTGAGGGAAGGAAGATGGGGTGTTGAGGTGGATGGACTAGGATAACAGAGATTCAGTACTATGGCAAGAACATATCCTCTCTATCCACCCCAGATGCCCAGCTATTTATTCTCGCAGGTGATGACATGTCAAGACATCCCTGAGGATGGTGGAATTAAAGGAAGATCTGTACATAATGTCCAGCTTGTACTGTTTTTTACAGGTCTGCAATGTTGAACATGTTTCTGTAGCACAAACATCATCACAAGAGGAATTTTTTGTAAATAGGCCAAAGACATTGTTATGGATCTTGTAGAATTGGCCTTTGATAACAGGGTTTTGTTGCTGAAAGAATACACATATGTAATGCATTCTGAAAGCCATCAGGGCAGACTGAACTTGGAACCCAACTTGTGGGATAGATGGAATCAAAGAGCTTTGTTATCCTTGCAGAGTTCTTTTGTATGTTGCAAGAAGTAATGAGGCTATTTGTGAACAACCAATGAATGCAGCAGAAATTGTCTTTCATTGGAATAAGTGAGGAAAAAAAACACAGTGAGATGAACATTTTGATTCAAGGCTGATTCAGAGGTAGCCTTGGGTAAAAAAGGAAGGGGTTAGGTCTGATAAACTATCTTATAGAAAAACAAACAATGGGATTTTCAGGAACATGTAATTCTAAAATTCTGGCTGAAGTTATGACAGCTAGGAACAAAGTTTTCCAAGAGAGATTTTAAACTACAAGAAGCAGCAGGTTCACATGGGGGATGAGTAAGAGCCTCTAGGTTATAATTCAGGTGTTTAATTGGGGAAGGTCTGAGAAGAAAGGTCCCATTTAGAATGGCTTTGCAATTTTTTGTGAAGTTAAGGAAGTGAAATGGAAGCCTTGGTAAAAAGTAGACACCACTGCTAACTGAATCATGACAGTGGAGTAACTAGAGACCGATGCAAAACAGTTGGTAGAGACTGAAGGAAGGTTAAGTGAGAAAAAAAAAGTGTCCAGTCCTTGATGTACTAGTGCCTACAGTGAAAATCTTTCACATTTGCTTCTTATGTGTAGATCTTCCTGGGAGGCTGAGAGAATCTGAATAATTCTGGAAGTAAGAGAGTTACTAGCCATCACAGGAATTGTACAAACCATGCAGAGAAGTTTCAGGAGAGGATATGTCCAGGTGATGCTTGCTATATGAGTGAGACAGATTTGGGATGGGATCTAGCAGCCAGGGTTGCTTCTTGAGGTGAAGCCACATGGGGAACCAAATTTGCCAGAGGCAAAAAGGGATGGTGAGCATAATTAAGGCCTTGTAAAGAGATGCTTTCAGTAGGAACTTTGCCATAAAATAAAGAGAAAAGACATAAAGGAGTCCATATGGTCAAGGATGGACTACAATGTTTTGGGTGACTCTCCCTGTGGAGGGATTAGAGCAATGTAGCTGCTGCTGCATTTGTTACTGGTTGTTGATGCAAGAAGGTTGCAGCAAAGCTGGCCCCAGTAGGAAAAAAAAACAAAAAACTGTGCTTCTGCTGCATTGAGGGACCACTCATGAGTATCAAAACATAATGGCGAAATCTGTTTGCCAAGAGAATGGTCTGATCTGGAATGTGCACTGTGGACAGAAAATACAGCCAAGACACTGACAACTGCCATAACCCCAAGGCTTCTTTGAAGAATGGGTGTCATAGGATTTCCCTTGCTTGCTGATGTACTATACTATGAACGTGTTGTCTCCGTGGATCAAAATAAAACCCTGGGAAGGAAGTCTTGAACAGCATGCAGTGCTAGGACTGCCCCCACTTCCACAACAGTGATGTGAAGGAGAGCCTCTTGTTCAGACCACGTTGCTTGGAGTGTTCCCCAATCAAAAAGCCCACAACCTGAACCCTAGAAAGGAGGCATCCATAGTGACTGTGGCCGACGGCAGGGGTAGAATGGATAGTCATCCTGTAGACACTGAGTGACTTTATTCACCAAAACAGACAATGTCTGCAGATGGAAGATGAATGGGGTAATCGAGAGGGTCAAAATACTTAAACCACTGAAGGCTGAGGTACCGCTGTAAAGCTCTCATGTGAAAATCTGGCATAAGGGACTAAAGTGATAGATGCTTCCATCATACCAAAGGCCTGCCACATCAGAAAGGCTATATATGAAGTCTTTTGAAGGGGCTTAGCAATGAGAGAGAGAGAGAGAGAGAGAGAGAGAGAAAGAGGTCAGTTATTTGGAAGCTTTGCTATTTTTAATTTTGTGTCCAGATGGCATCCAGTGAACTCTAAGTTTTGAATGGGATCGAGTTTGGGCTTTGAGATTTTCAGAAATGCCTAAAGACAGAGAACAACGAAGCAGATATTGCTTACAGAGAAAAAGGATTCTTTTGTCTTGGTAACAAGGAGCCAACTGTTTAAGTAGGGGAACAAACTGAGCCCTTTCAGCACAAGATGAGTAGTAGTAGTTACTGACATGCACTAGACAAACACCCGTAGGGGTTGTGGTGACAACAAAAAACAGTGTATGGAGCTCATAATGACTGGCTTTGAGCTCCTCTTCTTTTCTAACACCTTTATTAAATTCTCACCTTTAGACTGACACAGCCACATGTATATTAGCAGAAAATAAAATAAATTTGACAATTTTCATTCTTTGCATGTATTATCCATTACACATATGCTTTGTAACAATTATTTACACACAGGTTCAAAGAAGATTACTTGGCTAAAGACTCAACAGCCTTTACAAGCCTAGCCTTATTACCTGGATTTACGCAGATTTTTTATATCAAATGGCTAGAGGGTGGCTTAAATTTGTGCCTATGTTTAAGTATTTTACAAAATGCATCTGTCCATAATGGACATAGACACCACCCCAGGAATTAATTTACAATTCCCCATCCATTGATCCAAATTGCTTTTGGAGATGGTCAGAGAAGGGCTATTCTTCACATGAATAGGTAGACTGTCCCAGAGAAGAAATAATCTCTGAGAGACATACTTGTCCCTCCAGCACATTTTGTTCATGTCATAGGCCAGGTTTAGATCCTTGGATCAGGTAATCCTTGTGCTGGTTGTTTTGTGAATGTGTAACAGTTCCATCAGGACTGGATTTCAGAATGCCTTGTAGGTTAAGCATAGATCACCCTGTAACAGTTGGTAGGAGACAGAGTAAAGGGATAGGGCTTTTAGGCAGTCTGCATAGGGCATGTTTACACCATCTTTTTTTTTTTTTGTAAGGTACCTCTGGGGTTGCTCCAGTTGTTGCAAGTGTCTTGTCAGGTACATGCCAAAAGGTGTGTTGTACTCCACTACTGGACTGATGAAAGTTGAATACAGTGGGACTATAACCTCCTTGGATCTGAATGCCATGCCCTTACTTATAAGCTCTGCCACATAGGAGGCCTTTGCACCATTGTGGAAACATGGTGGTCAAAGTTCAGATTACTGTATGTATAACTAGATCTCTCACCACTGGGTCTGCCATTAATGTTGTAATTTCCAGGGGGTATTCAACTTCCCAAAGGGTATAATTATGCATTTTTTGCACTAAGTTTAGGCCATGACTCTGGCACCAATTATTTGTCTAAGTCAGACCTTTCTGAAGGTTATCTACATCACTGGGGGATTCAATGACTGCCTCCAACTTAAAGTCATCAGCAAACTTGGTCAGCCAAAGACCATCTACATTCACCTTGACTTCAAAGAAGTACAGTCCGAAAAGGAGAGGTCCCAGCACTAAGCCCAGTGACACATCACTAGTAACAGGTCTCATGCTGGATCCGGATTCCCCTACTCTAACATGTGTCCTGTCCGTGAGCCATTTAGCTATCCATCTAGTAAGGTAGGGAGTTATGCCTAATTTTGAGAGTTTACCTACATCACCAGAGTGGGAAATTATGTCAAATGGTTTAGCCAGGTCAAAGGCAGCATGTACTGTTTTATCCACATCCTTGCCTAGACGACTTTCTCAAAATAGTCTACCAAACTGAGCAGGCATGACATGCACTTGATGAAGCCAAAATGGGTTGGGTCCAATGTTTGGAGATTTACTGTGTCACTGTTTACCAGTTCCATGATTATTCTTTTCATGGCCTTGCATGAGAGACTAGTCAAACTTTCAGGTTTGTAATTTCCCTGTTGATGGTCCCCCTTTATACAGGGGGATGAGTGTTGCTGTCCTCCGCCCTGCAGGATCAAAGTCTGCCTGAAGGCTGTGGTTCAATAAAACATCCCAGATAGTCCATAAAGTGGTCTTTTAAGCTACTTAATAGGCATCCTTGGATATTATCAGGGCATATCAAGGCTATGTTTTTACTTTTAGAGAGCACAGTGAAGTTCAGTTGTGTACATTTACAATAAATGTAGATGTTCGAGTGTATTCACTGTTGCAGTCATTACATTTGGGAGGGTTATCTGCTTGCAGGTAGCCCTCAGTCGGTCTGCTTAACAAAATCTTGGGACCTGCACCAGTTGTTGTCCCTTCTTCCATGATGTCAGGTCGTCAGGGGTATAAAACATGCAGCAGACGTCATTACATCAGTTTTTCTTGCCCCAGATGTCAGGTGCCCCCTTTATGGGAAGCAATTAAATATAAAAATACAATGATATGCCTCCAACAAAAAGGCAAATACACCAAAAAGACTTTTAAGCATAGTAAAGGAAAGTAGAGGTATAGCCAAAAGATGTTAGGGGGCTGTCGGGAGGGTAACCAGGACTGCAACAGTGAAGGAAAGTAGAGGTATAGCCAAAAGATGTTAGGGGGCTGTCAGGAGGGTAACCAGGACTGCAACAGTGAGTACACTCAAACATCTACATTTATGGTAAGTGCACACAACTGTACTATGTTCTTCGTGTTTCACTGTTGCAGTCATTACATTTGGGTAGATTGCCAAAGCTATGGTCGGGAAGAGGAATTTAGATAGCATTAGGACCATCTATAAAGCCCTGGCAAGACTGCAGTGGCAAAGCCAGCTCTGAATTTAGAGAAAATTGGCAAATGATAATGCTTGGTGAAAGTATGCACAGAACTCCAGGTAGCAGCTTCTAGGATGTCCCAGGTAGGGACGCCTCTGAGAAAGGCTGTAGAGGTAGGTGCAGCCTTGGTGGAGTGAGGTCTGTTCCCCTGGGGGATAGGTTTTCCATGGTACTCATAGCAGAAATTAATGCAATGGCCTATCCATTTAGAAATGGTTTGCTTTGAAATAGCCTTCCCCTCTGCTCCTGCAGCAAATGCACCAGCAGTTATTCAGATTTCCTTTGAGGTTTAGTCCTGTCCAAGTAGAATCTAAGTTGTCTATGCACATCTAAGGAATGCAGTATCTGTTCCCCTTTGTTCTGTGGATTGGGAAAGAAGGTTGGCAAATGAATGGACTGATTTAAGAGCCACACTGGATACCACCCTGGGCATGAAGGAAAGATTGGTTCTGAGGGACACCCTGTCCGCATGAAAGATGATGAAAGGCTTCACTGCCATAAGGGCCTATAATTCAGATACCCTTCTAGCTGAAGTGATTGCTAAAAGGAAAACCGTTTTCCAAGAAAGAAATTTTAAGTCTGCAGTAGCAGCTGGCTCGAAAGGAGGTAGAGTTAGTTTCTCCAAAGCAAAGTTAAGGTCCCAGGCTGGGGTTAAAGCTCTCCTGGGTGTTCTCAAATTTATGGCCCCTCTGAGGAACTGCTTGAGCAGTGGATGAGAGAAGAGGGGAGGTTCTGTGTTACAATGAGCTGAAACAGCTGAGGCGTGGATTTTAATGGAGGAAAAAGACAGGCCCTTGTGAAGCATCTCAGTTAAGTACTGTAAAATCTGAGGTAAATTGGGCACTACTGTGCTCATCCCTTGAGATTGGTTCCAGGCATAGAATCTTTTCCATTTTCCAGCATAAGATTTTCTAGTACTAGGCCTCCTTGCCTCTAAAATGATATCCATCACAGGTTTACTGAGGGATGGTAAAGGAGAGATTATGTAGTTAGCCAGGCTGCAAGGTTCAGTGTTAGAAGCTGAGGGTGCAAAATCTGGTTCTCCTGCTGAGACAACAGGGAAGGGGGTCTGAGGCAGGTGCCATGGGGTTAACCGTGGCACGCTGCGCAGGAGGGGGTACCAGTGTTGGTGCGGCCAGTCTGGAGCAATCAAAATCATCCTTGGTTTGTCCTGTTTGATTTGTAGTAGTACTTTGGAGAGCAGAGGCAGAGGGGAGGAAGGCATAGACTGATAGGTTTTTCCAGCTGAAGGACAGAGCATCCACTTTCCAGGCTTGTTTGTGGGAAGTCCTTGCACAACATTTGTCCAATTGGTAGTTCTGAGGAGAGGCAAACAGGTCTATATCTCGGCTCCCCCATTTGCTTTTCAACATGTTGATAATCCTTGATTCCAGTTTCCACTCGTGTGGGTCCAAGAGGTTTCTGCTTAGTCCGTCTCCCAGTGTATTTAATTTTCCTGGCAGGAATTGAGCTTGTAGGTGCACTTGGTAGCTCAAGGCTGTGTTCCACAATGCCATGGCTAGTCTGCAGAGGGGGGTAGGAATGTGTACCCCCCCTGCTTGTTTATGTACCACATAAACAGTGGTGTTGTCCGTCTTTACCATTAGTTGTCCTGGAAGAATGCGGTCCTTGAAGCCTGTCAGAGCATTCTGTACGGCTAACATTTCTTTTTGATTGATATGCAGGTGCATTTGATTTGGGCTCCATTTGCCCTGAATGCACTTCCCTGCCATGTGAGCCACCCATGCATAGTCTGATGCGTCTGTTAGGGTATGGGCGACAGGGGTTTTTGTGAAAGATAGTCCCTTGTTTTGGTGGCAGGCCTCTGCCCACCAAAGGAACTTTAGGCATAGGCAAGGTATGACAGGAATCATTGCTTCTAGATCCTGAGAATGTTGACACCATAGGCTTTTTAGATATCACTGTAGTTTCCTCATATGCAGTCTTGCATATGGAATTAGAAGAATGCAGGAGGCCATGAACCCCAAGGCTTGCAGTATTTGTCTTGCAGACAGCAGGGTTTTTGTGGCCACTTGTTTGTAGTAGGTTGTCAAATTAATTTGTTTCTCTGGCATGAGGTAAGCCATCTGGGAAGCTGTATTCAAGCTTGCTCACAGGAATATAATTTGTTGACAGGGTACCAGTTGTGAATTATTTTCATTTATGGTGTACCCCAGACAAGTTATAACCCTCTGAACAAAGGCCAGATGATTCAAAAGTATGTCCTGGCTTTCTGCCTGAATTAGACAATTGTCCAGGTATGGGTATATTTGAATATTTCTTTGCCAGCAAAATGCAATAACTGGAGCTAGGCACTTTGTGAATACCCTGGGCGCAGTATATAAGCCAAAGAGCAGTGCATAGAACTGATAGTGCGTGTAGCCTGCTTTGAAGCATAGGTATCTTCTGCAAGATTCCCTGATTGGGATGTACAGGTAGGCTTCTTTTAAATCTAGTGTTGCCAACCAGGCATCTTTGCCTAGCATAGGAAGTAACTGGTGAAGAGTCAGCATCTTGAATTTTGGAATCTCCAAAAAAGTGTTTAGAGTAGACAGGTCCAGGACAGGACGCCATGAATTGTCTTTTCTGGGTTCCAGGAAAAGTCTTGAGTAGAAACCTTGTCCCTTTTCCTCTTCTGGTACCAGTTGAATAGCCTCCATGCTTAAGAGAGAAATTACTTGTTTTTGGGTCTCTGCCCACTGATTTGGGGGTAAGTCTGACCACCCGCTTGGTGTTGGCAACGTGTGGAAGTGAAATCTGTATCCCTGGGACACTATATTTAAAACCCATTTGTCCTGGGTAATGAATTCCCAATTCTTTGCATGATGAGCAATCTTTCCCCCCAAAGGGGCAGCCAGTTGATAAGTGTTTGGAAATTTTAAAAGGAAGTCAGTGAGACAGTATACAATAGGGGGAGTCTTATCACTCCCAGATTTGGAAGTGGGGGCCCCCCACTGCTTAGTCCTGTGTATCCCCGGGAATGAAATCTGGGGTTTTTGCTGTGTCTGGGTTTGGCTTGAGAAGACCTGGAAGGGGCTGGAAAGGAGCAATTCTTAGAGGGCCCAGTGCCTACTAAATCTAGGATGCTGAACTTGTAAGAAATATTTAACAGTTTGCATAGATTTAGCTTTATCTTCCATCTTTTTAAGAACTTCCTCAGCCTTGTTGTCAAACATGCGGTCCTTATTTAAGGGAGCATCCAACAATTTAGCTTTAACATGATCAGGCAAAGATTGCTCCTTAAGCCAACCATGCCTTCTGAGCACAGACCCAGTAACAACAGCCCTGCAAGAGGCCTATAATGAATCAAAACCACACTGCAAAGTATGTTTTCCAACTTGTTCAGCAGAATGCATTAAATCCTGTAATTATTTATTTTCCACACAGTCAGGAATCAACATCATTTTCTGTTTAAGCAGTCCAATAACATGCTGCTGATACTTTTAACATATGAAACTGGCAGTTTAAAGCCCTAATGGCCAAGGTTGCAGAAGTGTAAACCTTCTTACCCCATCTATCTAGCGCCCTGGAATCTCTATCAGATGGGGTAGGATTTTTAGCAGTAGAAGCCTTAATGCTCTTGAGCCCCTGTGAAATAATCTCTGGATCTGCAATAGGATTTTTAAAAAGGAACTTGTGAGACTCTGGGACCTTGTAGTATCTGTCAGGTTTTCTGGGAGCAGGAGGCAAGGAATCAGGGGCCAAACTAGATTCCGAAAAAGCATCAACAATGTCTAGTACAGAAGGAATAACTAAAGGCCTATGCAGAGGTAGGAGAAGGAAATCCCTAAGCCTCTTTTTTGAATCAGAAAAATCCTGGCTTTCCCAGTGGAAATGCTCCCTTAGAGTATGTAAGTTTTCCCCAAAAAAAAAATCCTCAGGAGGAGAAGCAGAAGGAATGGAATTCTCTGCATCAGAATCTTCATAAGTAGATAAGGGCAAATCCAGATCATCAGAAGAATCAGAAAAAACAGAATACTGATCAGAAGATTCATAATCAACTTCAGTCCTAGGCCTCTTAAAAGGGGGGGGGGGGTGGCTACCCCTGATTAGAGTTATTAGATCTTCAGCCATTCTTATCATTTGTTTTTTAGGCATAGAGGCCTGAGCATATGGTCTGGGCGTCGTTTTTTTAGGTATGGTCCAAGATTTAGGCCTAAGTAAAGAAGGAGGTGTCGGTTTAATATGCAAGTCCATAGGCCTGAATACACCCTCAGAAGCCAGTGCCTGCACAGCGGCTCCGGACACATCCAAGGTAGAGACATCCACAAGTTCCATAGTTGAAACATCTTGCATCATACCGGACTCCAAATGGGTCTCAGCAGAGGTCTGCGAATCAGAAGTAGCAGGTATCAGGGGCTGCGATGGAGACTGGCTTAGGAGAAGCTTCGTTAGCAGTTTTGGACCTCAGCGGCCTCTCTCTGACTTTATCTTTGTGTTTTTTTGGAATCCCGGTAGTCGGATGGCTAACCGACAACATTTCTGGATAATTAAACCAAGAACCAAAATATTTAGAGGCAAAAATATACAGACGACGGATACTGCGCTGATTAAATAAAGCACAAAACCGGCAGCAAGGTACGTCGTGGTTAGGGCCTAGGCAAGGAATACAGTACGAATGAAAATCTTTATGAGGTATTTGCTTTCCACAAGTAATGCAATTATTAACTTTTACTGACATCGGTAAGGAGCAAGAAAAAGTTTCCCCAATGGGGTACTTAGCTTTAGTTGAAGACTTCAGTTCTGAAACTCAAAAACGAAAATTTCAGGAGTCGGCCGACCAGCACTTGCGAACTGCTTCTGCTTCGGGCACCGCACGGCAAGAAAGACTGATATAATGATGTCGGCTGCATGTTTTATACCCCTGACGACCTGACATCATGAAAGAAGGGACAGCAACCGATACAAGACCCAAGACTTTGTTAATCAGGCTGACTGAGGGCTACCTGCAAGCAGATAACCCAAATGTAATGACTGCAAAAGTGAAACAAGAAGCGCATCTACTTGTTCATTTGTGATAACTGGTAGGTGAATGGTGGATGGTACTTCCTGGGGGGTAACTGAAGGTAATGGTGGGAGGGCAGAATTTATCACCAGCAGATTTGCTACATCTTTTGACTGGGTAGAGATGGTGCCATCTAAAACTAACTGCACATTGTTGTGTCTTGCCCTTAAGATTGCAGATATAACTTAAATTCCTTATGGTCATCCTTTGCTTGAAAGCTATTTCTGCCACAAAGCTGGCTTCTGAAGACTTAAGCAACTCAAGGGACTAGTCCAGACTAATGTGAGACATTCTGCTCTGTTGTGCACATCCTCTCCTACTTCTGGACAGGATTTTCTTTCTTTTTATTGTACAACCTATTTGTACCAGGGGTCCACCAGGATGACTTGTTTTCACACTTTAGAATAGGTTTATATCGGTCTGGTGGAAGTACCCAGTGGCAGAAGATAGCATTTGCCACTTATGACTGAGGGACAACTGATGTAGCAGCAAACATTGGCTAAATTTGTCTACTGGAGAACAAGTGCCACTGGGAATATGCATTGCAATCAAAACAGAGTACTGATACATCCCAATTAGAAAGCCTCATTTCCTCCTAAAAGACAGGAAAATAATAGATTGCCTCTGCCCATTGGTGTAGCAAACCACCACCATGTTGTCAGCATGGACAGCAACCTCACTTAGGTAAAAAATGTCTTGTAGAACTTGAAACATTAAAACTGCTCTCATCTCTAGGATACTGACTTGCAGAGAGATCTCGAGTTGTGATCAGGTCCCTTGGACCATCTTCCTCAAACAATGCCCACCATCCCTAGATATGTTTCTTCATAATAACTATTACACTGGGTGAGAGGGAGATGAGGGCTCAGCCCTATCATGGTGAAGCCACCACTGAAAATACTAATGACAAATCTTTGGTAGTCAATTTGGAAGGGGCACAATCTGCATTCTGACTCCAATGGAGCCCAAGTGTACACTGAAGTACACCCATTCTGTATCTTGCAAAACAGACTAGGAAAAGTGTCACTGCCATTAACCTCAGAGTATTTAGTCACAGAACAGCCAGCAGAGTAATAAGGTTCCAAGATAGCTGCACACTGAGTAACAGCTTAATTTCACCTCTACTGCTGTGAAACAAACTCAGAAAAGAGAGCCAGTGAATTTGTCTTGTTGGGTAAATGCCAGTATCTGACAAGCAAGTGCACTGCCTGGATGACAGGAAAAGAGAAATTCAAGGAACCTGAAAGGAAATCATCAGAAAAGTTGAGGAGAAACCACTGGTTGGGAGAAATTCTGCAGCTGTTCACCAAAAGACAGTTCAAGCTCCAGCTTTGGTGCAAAACATGACTTCCAGTAATCTAGAAAAGAAAAAGTCAAACATGCTCAGAGATCATTAAATAAACCAAACACTGAAGGGGTATACCAATCCAAATAACAAAGGGCTGGAAAAATGGAAGACGTTTTAAACAAATATTCAGATGAGCTAATAAAAATGCAAAAATCAGAGGTCAAAATGAATAAAAGGCTGAATGAGTATGAGACTGCTCAAGAAGAGATCTTTCAAAAATGGTGGAATTAGAGTACAGGGAATGTAGGGAAAATCTGAGATTTTCTGCTCAGTACCAATGAAACTGGGAAGAACAGACTGTATTAATTTTATGAAAGCACAAATAAGCAACTGGATTGGTATTCCGCACCAGGAGTTAAATGAAAGGGCACATTGTGTGTATGCTCCAAACCTCTCCATAAAAAAACAGCCAAGACCTTAAATAATAAAGATGCAATCCTTCAAGCAGGAGTTTATTCTGACAAAACTATGACAGAAGGACAACGTATTAAAAGTAGAAATACAGTAGAGTGTTTCTGGAAAATGCTTACTCACTGTAAACTAGGCAGAAGAGGAGCAAATGCATTTGGCAATCAAAGAATGTCAAGAAGCAGGTGTAAGATTCAAACTACTTTATCTAGCTACTCTGAATATTTTTTTCCTGGAAGGCCAAAACCATTTTTTAATGCATAACATGAGGCGGAAATACAAGTTTGTGCATCAAAAAGTGAGCTATCAAATAGAAGGGGATTCTGCTTCTTATTCTTTTGATAATAAAGCTCATAGAGAGACTATGCCAGTGAAAGCTTTTCCAATGTTCCAAAGGAAAATGCTTGAGAGAAATAAAATAGCATAAGAGTTGAGTAGAAGAACCAGGAGTACCTTGGATATGAACCAAAGACTGGATTTGGGAGATGCAGATCAACAGGAAGAAACCCACCAGCTTGGAAACTGATAAATAAATGTGGGATTACAAAGCAAAAGTTAAATTTGTGAAATATGACAGAACAAGAAAACTTGGAAATATTGGACTTTTTTGACCTTGTTAAACTTACAGGGAACTGTGAAGCACATCTATTTCATGACATTAATGTTTGGAAACATGTAAGAGGAAGGAAGACAAAGGAAAGTAACTGCAAGTAAAACAAAAATTTGCTCTTAACAGCATTTTTATAATAAACATATACTGCATGCTATAAAATAATGCTTTTACAATTGTTTGTGTATAACAGGGATACTAATATAAACAGGTATTATTTTTCCTTCTTTATTCTTGTTCAGTTTTAAGAAATGCAGGCACTGCAAAGTAACAACAAAAACAAACAAACAAAAAAAAGAACAAAGCCTGAATAAAAGAATGGGATATATGGAAAACTGATGTTTTTTCTTATTTTTGCATAGAAGATTGACTGGATTAAGTCCCTTGGCTTAATTTAATAACAAATTTTAAGGGGAAACAAATAAAAACACTGGATATAATGAAAAGTTTTCCTCTAGCACATAAATGTTCACAATGCAATATGAAAAGCTTGTAGTAGAAGGCAACAGTGTAACTGGTCCTCATGTTTCTAGAGACGATCTGAAAAGGAAGCAATAATATCAGAATTCTTCTTTCTTCCCAATGGTTAGCAGATAATGTTTTCTGAAAGCATTCAAGTTGTTTTCTACATCTGGGAAAGTAATAAAGAAAAAACAGACTTCACTTATTAGACGCACAAGCTGTATGATATGTCTTTGAATAGATAACCTTCATTATAGACTAATTCAAGCCTACGAGTAGAACTGTCAATTTGGTACAAATGTTTCTATTAGGAGAGTTAAACTTCATTATTTGAAGATGCACATAGTTTTATGTGTCAGTATTAAGTTAAGATCTGGGGATGTATTTGTTAGGGTTTTCATTACAACAAAAAGTCAAGTTCCGACATACGTTCAAAATGGATATGACGAGAAACAACTGTATAAAAGATCATCCTGCCAAACATTAGTGTGTGCATATTACACAAAAAAACTGAAATTAAACATTAAAAAAGCCATTATATAGGTGGGAATAATAATAATATGGAAAGTGCATTATAAGTAGAAGTTACCTTTAAATGTAATGGTCTCACAGATGTATACAAAAAATGAAAAGAGCAATGAATAATATTAAAAAATGCAGAGTGCAAATAACTACGCTACAGGAGACACGTGGAATGATGCAATCAATGTAATAGAGGGGGGAGATAATAATGGTAAATTTGTTGCATTAAGAGGCTACTGGCAAGGTAACAGGATTATGTTAGCATGTATTTATATTCCACCTAAAACTGTCACAGTGGAGCTTAAGAAAATTCTGAGATAAATAATCAGCTTTCAGCAGGGAATATTACTTATAAGCAGGGACTGGAATTTGATTTGCAACAGTGAGGATGCTACTGGGGAGACTACAAGCAAAATGTAACAACACAGGGTAGATTTTTGAAGAAATGTATGAAAATATTTGGTATGGAAGATGTGCATTCAGTAGTAGGAGCTTGGAAAGAATTTACATATCTCCAAGGTACAAAAAATGGGCTAGGCTAGACAGATATTATATTTCACAAGAACATGTACATTTAATTGAAAGTTTTGATATGCATCCAATAACTATTTCAGATCATGAACCAATAATAAAATAAAAATGTGGGGCAATGAAACAAAACTTTCAATATGTTAAAACAAGAGGAATCTAAGGAATAGGTAGTAGAAATTATTCATAATGTGAAGAAAATGAAAACACTTTCTGTGTTAGCATCTCTGCCGGGAGATTTGCCTCATTTGAAAATTATGCTCGAGTTATAACGGAGGGAGAAAAGTGCATAAAATTAAAATACTGTAATCTGTGTTAGCATGTTTGGCAGGAGATTTGTGTATATTTTCAGATGAACTTGCACTACATACCAGCATGTCTAATTATGAAATGTAGATAAGTTTTTTAAATGTTGAGTTCTTCCCTGTGTATACAGTTTGTTTAAAAAAATCTGTCAGTGTTTTGATGCATTTCTAATTGCACATGTTTGACAGGGACATTCTAAAGTACTGAGGAGAATCAGCTGAACACCAAGTGATATCATTAGAAACTTCCTGGTTGCTAAGTGATTATTTAAACAGCTGTTTGACAGGAAAATGACATTTTAAAACAGCTGACGGTTATATTTTGAAATTAATTGCTGACAGGGCCCATCACTCCAAACATTGACTACAACAACCTTTACGGAAATGATATTTTGAAATTAGTTGAGACTGCAGTTTGTGAAGTTCTGAGCAGTTTAAGTGCTGTGCAGTTAGTGGACACCAGGAAAAGAGAACTCAGCAAAAACTGTAAGCTTGCCTTGGCCTTGCTATTATGTTAGATTAGATCAGGGACAGTATTTTTTAGTTAGACTAGGAAAGCTTAGTTATTAAGATAGAGTTTTTTTCCCTAGAATAAGGGACCCCTATCCTGCAGCTGAATTTTACATTTCCAGTGATTGAGTTGTGGTGTTTATTGAAAGCTATTGATTTAAATTCTTTAAATTATTTTTCCTTATTAAATGTTTTTCATTACTTTACACTGTGGCTGTAAATCAGTGTTTTTTTTTACTTCGAGATTAGAGTGCGCTTCTACCTGTTTAATACCTCCCAGGTCCTCGCAAAGGCCTGGTCGTTTATGGTCATGGCTATCATTTATTGTGATATTTCATTTTCATAATTGGACAACCCTTTAGAAGGGCACGAAGACCCTCTGATTGGTGGAAGAGTTACTGCATTATTTTGGGAAAGGGACACAACTGGAAATGTGTGTGTGGATGTTTGAGATTTAAATTTATTTTGAGAGTGAGTGTATCAGAGGTCTTAAACTGGAACACAATACTCTGAAGTATTTAAAAATAAAATACATTTGGGGTGGACAGAGGTATATAGTCCAGTCCCAGGAAAATAGTGTGTGTTCCGGTTGTGCTCTTTGGGGAAAATTGTGAAATATTACTTCTGTTTAAGTGACAGCCTTGTACCGGAGTCAGTAGTGAGGATTGAAGCTCCTTAGTTACTGACCCAGGATAGTAAGGGATGTCGCATTTAATTGTTGGCAGTCCAGTGGGATATAACTGGAGGTCACATTTACTGGTGCCAGTGGTATGGGATTTTTAATTAGATTCCAGTAGCCTGTGGGTAGTCATCATTAAAGTGTGCACTCTTGAAAGTCACAAGGTAAACGTTCAGAATTTCAACCCACCGCAGTTTTTTTTTTTGTTTGTTTTTACTTAGATAGTCAGGGATAGCAGGCAAGGATGTCAGCAGAGGATTTTAGGAAGCGGACAATGATCCAGTTGGCTAAGGAGTGTGAAGACGGAGGACTGGTGCATGCCAGCCTGATCAAGGAAGTAACGATTTTAGCCTTGGTTGCAGCCACAGCTCAGACCAACTGTTCAGAAGATATCCAGTTTGGTGTCGGTGATGTGCAGCCTGCCGAGACGGGGCAGTCCACATTTTCTTCAGAGGACCTGAGAATTCGTCTGGAGTTCAGGAAATTGGAAATGGAGGCCAAACATCTTGAAATGGAATCAGCAGACAGACTGTGCCTGGAAGCCCAACAACGAGAGGCTGAGGAAAGGAAGAAGCAGCGCCAATATGAACTGGATGCTGAGGAAAAACATTGTCAGTATGAACTGGTGGTCAGACGTTTAGAAGCAGAGGAAAATGACAAACAGCGCAAGCATGAAGTGGAGCTTCTTTCCCTTCAAGAGGGTCATGGAAGTAATGGGGAGGGGAATAACTGGACCCCAGATGCAGTACAGGTCAGTAAACATTTTCCTCAGTACAGGCATGGGGATGAATTTAATAGTTTTGTTCATATCTTTGAGAGGGTATGTAGACAACAGGATGTCAGTGAGCTCTGGGTTCAGTTCCTGACTCCCTTACTCCATGGTAAAGCTGTTCAGGCTGTAGCAAAGCTAAATGATGTAGATTCTTTGAATTATGATAAAATGAAATGTTGCTTGCTTGACTTTTTAAACCAACACCTAAAGCTTATAGAAAAAAGTTTTGCAAACACAAACGCAAGGCAGATGGAAGTGTACCGTGATTATATTGCTGACTTAAGTACTTACTTTCACAGATGGGTGAGTGGGTGTCAGATCACTTCTGAGGGACTGGCAGTTTGGTGAGGCAATAAGCCCTCAGTACTTTGCCTGATCACATGAGAGTCTGATTAGCAGACTGTGAATGCAACTCTGCAGAGGAGTTGGGGTGAAAAGGGGATCTCTACTTAGCAAGCAGTGCACTACTGCATAGGAGAGGGATACCCAGTGCTGTACATGGAAATAAGGGAATCCATGGGGACAGTCTAAACCACTCCAACAGAGTACATCAGTAATGGTGGAAACTACTAATCCAAGTGCACAGTTAGGGATTAGATGTTTCAAGTCTAATCAGAGGCGATGCAAAGCAGTCAAGTGTCCATTGAGGCAATATGAGAAACAAAAGTTGAGGGAGCCAGCAAAGTGGGGATGACAAACTTACGTCGTCTAGAAACAACTGGGGTGTCAAATTAACACCAACATTTATATCCGGTCTTAGTAGATGGTAAAGAGGTAACTGCTAAGAGGGGACACAGCTTCTGATATATCCACTGTGAAGCCTACAGTGGTTAGGGAACAGCAGTACTTGCTTGGGCTGTCCACTCCAGTCAGACTGTTGGGAGGGACCCCATTCCAAATACCTTTGGCAAGGGTTCATCTTGACTGGGAGAGTGGAAGAAGAAGCAAACATGTAGGTGTGTTTGAGGATATTCCTGCAGATGCCCTGATAGGGAATGACTGATGACACAGTACCTTGTGTATATGTAGTGATACACAGACTGGCTTGGAGAAAGGCATGTAGGTCCGGTAGTCTGGGAGAGACCCAGAAAGATCTAATACCTGAAGCTGGGATTGTCGTGGTGGCCGTTTCAGAGAAGGTGCTATCCGGCAGCAGTAAGTCTGAATGCGAGCCACAGCTGCTGGTGGGTACTGATATTCCCTTGGACATAGTGACTGCGAGGAAAGAGATTAGGGGTGGTACCCACAGTGACAGCAAGGTGTAGCTGTCAGAAGTTACTAGGCTCCTGTGGAAGGGAAGCTTGTGTTTAAGAATATTCCTGGAGATGTCCTGATAGGGAACGACTGTGATGGTGCAGTGCCTTGTGTGCATACAGTGACATGTAGTCAGGCTGGGAGACAGGCATGTAGGTTCGGTAGTCTGGGAGGGGATCCAGAAAGATCTCATACCTGAAGCTTTGACTGGCATGGTGGCTTTTTCAGAGAAGGTGTTATCTGACAGCAGTAAGTCTGAATGCGAGTCACAGCTGCTGGGAGGTACTGATGTTCCCCTGGACATGGTAAGTGCAAGGACAGAGGGGAGTGATGATACTCAGAGTGACAGTGAGGTACAGCTGTCAGAAGATACTAGGCTTCCTGTGTAAGGGAAGCTTAGGATGGTCACAAATGTGGAGTTGAGACAGGGTCAACTTATGGACCCTACAGTACAAAGCTTGAGGGAGATACTTACGGAAGCACCTGACGATCAAGGAAGAGGGGAGTCTGTATATGGGAACAACGGTTTGTTGTATGAAGAGTGGACTCCTAAGGGAGTGCTAGAAGGTATAGTAGTACAGCAGTTGGCAGAACCTACAGCCTAACATCTTCCACTTCTAGCTATAGTCCCTAACATTCTTTGGGCAGGGGATATTGTGACAGAGAAGGAAGGTTTGCTGTATAAAGGATGAACTCCTGGAGGTGGGCTAGAAGCTAAACTAGTAGGGGAGTTGGCAGAACCTAGAGCCTACTATCTGCCATTTCTAGTTATAGTCCCTAATATTTATTTATTTTACATTTGTTAACCGGGACAGTCCGACTGGACCAGGTCTATTTACAGCGGAGGCCCGGGGAGAAAAGCTCCACATATATTAACAGAAATACTAGAATTTAATACATAGTAGTAAAAAACAGATACTACCACATTATAACAGCACACATCCAGCTAGAAAGACAGAAATATAAAACAGACAGGATAAACTCAGCAGCTGAACAGACTAAATACATTTAACATTAAGAGTCATGACATACATCATGTTAAAATGAAGTACCTATATTAAAGGGATAAACAACTGTAGCATTTACATTAGTCAAGTAATAAGCCTTTCAAATTTCCACATAGCTTAAGCAGTGTTTTTAGGTTATGCATGGGCAAAGCCAGGTGCTTATGAGATGTGATTTTAAAGAGTTTTTTAAGTGTGAGGTGGTGGGGATAGAGGTCAGTGATGGGGGGGAGTTTGTTCCAATTTTCAGCAACAGTGTGGGAGAATAGCTCTTTTCCAGCAGTGTTATTAGCCCTAGAGATGCATAAAAGTGATTTGTTACTAAAATGGAGTGTGCAATTTGTTGCATAGTAGGTACGTAACTGACTTAGTGATGGGGTTTTATCAGGATACTTCAGAATGTTATAGCAGTAACCAGTTGATGGTAATTTAGTAGTTGAGGAAATTCTAACCATTTTAAGTCCCTTAAAGCAAGACAATGATGGGATCTGAAGGTGGCGTTGTTAGCAAATTTGGCATTATTATTATAGCATGACTCATGTTTATCAATGTCAAGTTTTCTGATACAGGTAAGAATTGGTGCTGCATACATTAGTGTGGACAAAAGGTGAGTCTGGGCTAGGGTGATCCGTGCCTGATCTGAGAGGACGTTTTTTGTGTCTGTATAATGAGCCCATTTTTTGTGAACCTTTGAGAGATATAGACATCAAAGAGAAGGTTTTTGTCAATCTCAACACCGAGGAGTTTGGTATGGGCAGAAGGAGAAATGATAGTACCATTTTTGGAAGCAATAGAAAAGGAAAGAGGAGCAGACTTTGATTTGCTGGGGGTAAATAAAAGCAATTTAGTTTTATTAGGGTTAAGGATGAGTTGGATATTTGTGATCCAACTTTTCACAGAACTAAAGGATTCCTGGGTCTGTTGCTGGAGAATAAAAAGAGAGGGGGCTGAGCAGATTAAAGTCGAATCATCTGCATACTGTATGAGTGTGGCATGCTGGGTGGAGGTATGTAAATTGTTAGTGTAGATAGAAAAGAGAAGTGGGCCCAGTACTGAGCCTTGTGGTACACCTATGAAAGTTGAAAGTAGAGGAGATTGTGACCCTTGCCATTGGACAGATTGTTGCCTATCAACTAAATAGTTCTTGAACCAGGCAATAGAAGAAGGGGCAAAGGATAGGGATTCTAGTGAATGTGATAGTAGGGAGTGTGAGGCCATATCAAATGCTTTGGATAGATCCAAAAATATAGCAGATGTATAGTTATAGTAATTTCTGTGTTGGTTTACTAGATTGGTAAATGACAGAAGAGCGATAGTTGTATTGTGGTGTTGCTGGAACCAGTGTTGTGTGGTGGCGAGGAGTTTGTGTGTATTCAGGAAATACATGACTTGAGAGTGAACACACTTCTTTAGCAGCTTGGAGAGGGGAGATAGAATAGCTATAGGATGGTAATTAGGAATTACCACCTTTATGAAGAGGAATAATGTAAGACAATTTCCACAATTGAGGGATGTAGGATTCTTTTCAGGAGCGGTTTATGAGGATAGAAATGGGGTAGGATAATGATTCCGCAGCTAGTTTTAGGAAGTTGGCAGGTAGATTTATCAGCTGCAAGGGTGGTAGGTTTTAATTTCAAAAGTAGTTGTTTAATTTTGGAGGTGGGAACAGGTGAGACAGTAAGGGGGGTGTTATGTAGACACTTGGCTGGGATATATGAAGGGTTGTTTTTGGACAATTGGCCGGATAGTGCTGTTATGGATTCTGCAAAGTGGTGATTAAATTGAGAGGCTATGTCCATGTTGTCATTGGTGGAGTTGGGAGCTGGAGTAGTAGTTTTGCCTGGTTTAATTAGGGAGTTGACAGCTTGCTAAAACTTTTGAGGATTTTTGGTATGTTTTGTTTGTACAGTAAGAAAGTAGTTCTGTTTATCAAGTTTAATTTGTATTTTGGCATGATTCCTAAGCTGTTGGTAGTGTTGTTTGGCTTGGATGGTATTATCCCTCTTCCAGATTTTCCAGGCCTCATCTCTGGCCTTCAATATGGCTTTTGTGTCCCTACTTGGCCATGGTGCATAATTAGTCTTAACTCTAATTTTCCTGATAGGGTTGACTCTATTAAGGACATCAGTGAAGGTGCTATTAAAGTAGTCAACTGCCTGGTCTAGACCAAGGGAAAGTAGTGGATCCCAGTTACATTGTTTTAAAATAGTGTTTAGATCCTGGGGGTTTAGGTTGTGGTCATTATGGATTTGTCTAAGTTATGGGCTTAGGTATGTTTGTACGTTTTCATAGCAGGAATGTAGGGAGGTGGTCACTAATACTATCTGGTAGACAGCCTGTCTGGTAGTTTTGCTTAGGGCTATTGACCAGTGTCCAATCAAGGAAGGATTCTTTCTGGGATTTTTTTGTCTACTCTAGTGGGTTCCTGAATAAGTTGAGAGAGTCCTAGAGAATATATGTGATTAATGGGGCTGTTAGAACTGCAGGCCAACCAATCAGCATTCAGCTCACCTATTAGGATGGTTTCATGTGGGAGATTATCTGTAGTCCATTGTAGGATTTCCTCAATTATAGGAGAGTTATCTCCTGGACGGATGTAACAGCAGAGAATGTTAATTTTTTTGTTTTGTTAATATACAGGACAGACGCAAGGGTTTCAGCATTATTAAATTTAGGTACAGGGGTATGAAGAGGTTTAAAGTTTAGCGGGTTTAAAGAGAATTGCAACTCCACCTCCTTTTCTACCCACTCTATCCAGTCTTAAGATATTATAACCTGGAGGGAGGATTTCTTCATTTTGGGTAGTGGGTTTTAGTCATGTTTCTGTTACAGTCAGTATATGTCAGGAGTGTAGTGGGTTATGAATGCATGCAGCTCAGGTATTTTGTTAGATATACTCCTTATGTTGACATTAAGAATTGGTAGATCAGATATCTGTTTAGATTTGAGTATAGCTGTCAGCGGACCTGGGTTTGGGTGTATATCCCGTGAGAGAAGTCGTCTTTTTGTGATAGGTAAAATGTGCTTGCTTATGCGAGTTATTTCTGTGCTGAATTTAGAGGTTTTTCTAGTACTACATCTTGGTAAGTAGGCCTTGTGTATATACATTATTATGGTAATTAAATATTGTAGAGGAGATGAAAAAGTGTGTGTGCTTTAGTAGATGTGGAAATATGTGCTGGGTGAAATGTAGTGTTGTCTAATGATATATTAGCATGTATAGATGTGATGTAGGTAGTGTTGTGAGGAATAGTGAGAGAGATGTTAGTGTGATATACATGCTGTCTGTGATTTATGTTTGAATACTAGGCTATGTGATGACAGAGGTTAATGGAGAGGAAAAGGGTGCAATTAATAGCTATAGTGGGGTCAGAAGTAATTAGCTAATATTTTTTACTATAGCTACTGCCTTTACCAATTACCCTTTGCCTTAGCTGTATTAAATATAGTTGGTCACTGGTCAAGAAAGTCTTCCATAAACCAAAAAGAAGCTAGTCCAATGTTATCTTACAACCTATATGTGCATAAATACAATAAACATACCATAGATGTACTGGAATGTATTGAAAATATAAAAAGGAACTATAGCAGTGATAGGAACACCTGATCTCAGTATGTCCTTGCAAAAGTAATCAACAATCATCCATACAGCAATTCTGCTGACAATATTTTGTATAATAAAGAATATTAACTTTGGTTATTATGAACTCTCAATCCCAAAGGAATCAAGTAGTAAAAAAGATTTCACCATAAAATATAACAAATACAATCTTGAGACACCTCCTGCTATAGAGAGTCTTTTATAATAAAAAAAAAAAAAATCAATTAACGCCACCTACTAGTGATGGCTAAACAGAGTGCACAGTTCTTCTCTTTGTATTAATCGCAGCCACAAACCCACAGCTACTTAACCAGTATTATCGTAATCAAACACTGAACATGTCTTTTTACCTCAAAGTAAAGTTCCACCAATCAAAATGATAAAACATAGATCTTCATTATTAGCTGATGCAAACAAAACATCTCTGATAAAAGCTGAAAAGGTCATAAAGGGTATGCTACAAGGGCAAAAAAATCATATATTTAGTGTCCAATATTGGATAGATTTTAAACAGTCAAAACAGGCCCCAAACCTCCTCATCATGTAGCGACTAAACAAACCCTTCTCCAGAAGAAACATCAAACCAATGCCAAAATCATTAGCACCAAGAAGTCATATATTTATTCCTTTCATTCTTTTCTGCTCCAACTGATCAGAATTAAGCAATAACCCATGTCTGGGTGTGGGTAACGCTAGATTTAACCACGGATGGTGTGGTTTGGTTAAGAGGGCGAAGCCCGAGTGGCCAAACAAAGCCAACCATGGGTAAATCTAGCATTACCCACACCCAGACATGGGTTATTGCTATTATGCAATGACATTATTTAAGAAAAAAGATACTTACTTTTCTTAAATAATGTCTTTGTATAACAGCAGTGTGCTGTCCTTCCACCACTAGACATCTCATAGTTGATTTAGCTGATGTACTGCTCATGCATTTGGGACTTGCGTTCCTACGCATACCCAGTACATCAGTGCTTGGGGAAAGTAAGCAATGGAAAAAAGATCTCCATTGCTCCGTTTTTCTTTTTTTTTTTTTTAATTTAAAAAAAAAAAAGTTTGGGGCAGTTAGGAGAGAGACTGAATAGAGGAAATACAAGGGAAATCAGGCACGTGTCTAATTTTAAATAACGTACCTGATTTTCCTCGTATTTTCTCCATACTGTCTCTCGTATGTCCGGACTACATATTTATTTTTTAAAACAACTATAAAAATAAACACTGAAAGAATATATCAACAGAAAAAAGTCTGGGTGACCAGACCTTTTTCCCTTGGTATAGTCTGGGATTTACAACGGGCACGCTGGTTGAGCTGGCCAATCAGCATGCTCGTTTTAGAATATTAATTGCCGGTCATTGTATAATATGCAATATTCAAAATCTACTTGGGTTTTACCTTGTCCATATGCAGGAGATGCTGCTAAAAAGCGCCACGTCTATGAAATGTCCTGTGGTGTTTTACTTTTTGTGATCTGTTTCGCTTTTGGTGTTTGGCCCACTGGTCACCTAGGAACTTAGTTGAAGTTTCGGCAGGCCTCTTCAAATTATGTACTCATCACGATGAGCTGGAAATACCTTAGAAGCTTTGCCTTGAAGAAGATACCATGCTGGAACTCCTCCTCATTCATAAATCAAACGTAGGTATTTTGGCTAACTTTTGGATCCATCTCTCACAGAAAATAACGGCTTCCATGAACTTTTGACTGTCTCGAGCAGATCTTTATACTATATATCTTTTAATATACATCACCAACTCCACAACCATCAGTTAAAGCAGAATACCGTAAATTCCTTCAGCCTACACAGAAAGTCAACCAGGGAATAATATACCTTGGGAAGGGGATATTGAGGCAGGGAAGGAAGGTTTGCTGCATAGAAAGTGGACTCCTAAGAGAGGGCTGGAAGGTGAGGTAGTGTGGCAGTTGGTAGAGCCTAGAGCCTACCATCTGCTACTTCTAGCTAAAGTTCCTAATATTCCTTTTGCATGTGATCTTGATGTAGAAAAGGTGGTAAGTGCTTTGCTAGAAATTTTGAGCAGAGTAGGTTTTCCATGGGAAATATTGACTAAGATTCCTCACTTCATGTCAGACCTGATGACTTGTTTGTGGAAGTGTTGCGGGGTGAAACATTTAAAGAACACTCCCTAATATATCCAAACTAATAATCTTGTGGAGACGTTAAACTCTACATTGAAGACTATGCTACAGGCATTTGCAGACCAACATGTGAGGGAGGTCTTGGATATATTAAGTAGGGCAGGATTAACCATTAAACCCAGTAAATATCAAATGAGTATGGCAGAGGTCACTTATTTAGGAAAGAGTGGGAAGGGGTAAAATTAGGTCAGAACCTGTCAAGATGGAAGCTATCCAAGAGTGACCAGTTCCTATTACTAAAACAAGTGAGAACATTTCTATGGATAGTGGGGTACTATAGGAAATTTGTGCCCAATTACAGTACCATAGCTGCACCCCTAATGTACTCAGCTAGGAAGAATAAACCAGACCACTTATGTAGTGTGGATCACAGCTTGTGAACAGGCATTCCAAAAATTAAGAGGGATTTTAGGAGGACCCCCCGTGTTAGCCAGCCCAGATTACAATGAAGAATTTAATGCACAGATAGATGCTTCAAATTATGGGGTGCAGCTATGCTCAGCCAAGTTTCTGAAGGAGAAGAGCATTGAGTGGTTTATGTGAGCCGTAGACACCAACCTAGAGAAGAGTGTTATGTAGCTGTGGAGAAAGTCTGTTTGGCCATAGTATGGGTATTGCAAAACCTGCAGCCCTATCATTGTGGGAGAAAATTCACTGTACTCCTAGATCATAACCCTCTAACATGGCTTAATAGGGTCAATAAGCAATGCCAAGTTACTGAGGTGGAGTCTAGGACTGCAAGCATATCTGACCATACAACCTCGCAGTGGGGTTAAAAATGCCAAAGCAGATAGACTGTCCAGGAGTTAAGACTAGGAAAGCTTAGTTATTAAGATATTATTTTCTAGGATAATGGATTCCTATCTTGCAGTTTAATTTTACATTTTCAGTGACTGAGTTCTGGTGTTTATTGAAAGCTACTGTTTTACATTCTTGCAATAATTTTTATTATTAAATGTTTGTTCTCACTTTACATTGTGGCTGTAAATTACTGTTTTTTTTTCTTAGAGATTAGAGAATGCTTCTATCTGTTTGATACTACCCAGTTCCCCTCGAAGGCCTGGTTGCTTATGGTCATAGTTATAATTTATTGTGATATTTAATTTTCATAATTGGACACCCCTTTAGAAGGGCATGAAGACACTCTGATTGGTGGCAACATTACTGTATCGTTTTGGGGATGGGACACAGCTGGAAATCCATGTCAGGCTTTCCCAGAAGTGTTTGGATATGTGAGATTTAAATTTACTTGGAGTATGAGTGTATCAGAGATCTTAAACTGGGACATATTGCTCTGAAGTGTTTGAAAAGAAAATACATTCAGGGTGGACACAGGTATATAGTCCAGTCCCAGGAAAACAGAGTGTGTTCCTGTTGTGCTCTTAGGGGACAACTGTGAAATATTACTTCTGTTTAAGTGACAGTTTCATATTTGAGTCAGCAGTGAGGACTGAAGCTCCTTAGTTACTGACCCAGGATAGTAAGGGACATTACATTTAATTGCTGGCAGTCCAGTGGGATATAACTGGACGTCTCACAGAAGATAGAAATTTCTTCTAAAAATACAGGTACGGAGTGGGATAAAATTAGAGTGGAGTTTAAAAATAGAGTGGAAATGAAAGGGATACTGTTAAAAAGTAACAAGAATTATTTAGAGGGACTGGCAAAGGTTAAAGTATTGCAGAATAGGGTGAATGTCACAAAATAAGAAGAGGTACAACTGCAGAGTGCTAAAGAGAAAATAAGGGACTACCTCAATAACATGCATGACTTTAGCTAGATTGCTGTTAAGTAACCACTTTTGATATCTCCAGAGCACAAAAAATTTTAGCACAACAGCTCAAGCAACAGACTATAGAAAGGGTTGCAGTAAAGCTTAAGAGCCTATAACAAGGAAAATAATTGGAGATTCAGTAGAGGTATTAGAAACATTTCTGAAATTTTATGAAAATATGTATAAAGCAGAACAATGTCTAAATCAAGAAAAAGTACAAATGGAAATGCTTGTGGAAGAATTAAATAACCCAAGGTTAGATGAGGCTAAATTACTAGCAGCTAGGATAGGAGGAGATCAGATAAAATGGTAATATATAACCAATCTACAGGAAAGCTCCCCCAGGAGTTGATGGTATTCCTGTGGAAGCTTGGAAGCTAGGAGGGAAGAAAATGACAAAGATCTGGAAGGTTTTGTTTAACAGTATTTTAAAAAGAGGAGAAGCAACAACATCCTGGAAGAAAACTGTGCTGGCTGTAATACCTAAATATGGTAAAGACACATCAGATCCAGCTTCATAAAGGTCCATTTCAAGTCTAAACTAATGGTTATAAAGTGTTTATGTCAATAATGGCTAAAATAATGGCAAGTGTGGCACCATTAATAGACATAGATGAAAGTAGTTTGTGGAGGGAAGGCAAACTTTTGACAACACTAACAGAACAATGATGATCCAGATGGAAAGAAGAATGTAAGAAAATACCATTACTGTTGGTGGGTCTTGATGCAGGGAAAGCATTCAACAGAGTAAGCTGGGATTTTATGAGTAGGTGAATGTAAGCCTTTGCATTCCCTGATAAAATCAGAAGGTTGATTAGGAGGATATACCAGAGATCAGAGGCGAACAGTTGGGGTCCCTCTTTGATAAGTTCTGTTTGAGCACAGGAACCAGGCAGAGGAGTCCACTTTCCGCTTTATTTGCACTGTATTTAGAACCACTGGCAAAGAAAATATGAGACCCAGAAATTCAAGGATATAACTGGTATGGTAGTCGAGAAAAGTTGGCATTATTTGCAGATGATATTTTATATCCGATAACACATGAAGGATTTTTCAGTGTTGAGAAAAATTCTGAGACAGTTTCAAGTCTTTTCAGGATACAAAGTTAATGAAAACAAAACAAAGTCAATAGCTGTAAACTACGTACCCACACATGCATTGGTTCAGCAATACTCATATTTATGGGTTTATAATAAAATGAAGTACTTGGGAGTATGGATTAAAAAGGATTCTGTTATGGCAGCTAATGATAGCTGGGATGAGACTAAACAAAAGATAATATAAAAAGTGAGAAATTGGAAGCTCTGTTTATGGATAGCAAGATACAGGTAGTGAAAATGTTAGCTCAGGCATATTATTTTTATTAACCAGAGTAGGTGTTGTGGATAACAATAGGAGTTAAAGGATTTTACCTGGGAAGGGAAGAGGGTAAGAGTCAAGTGGGATACGTAGATCCTTCCAACACAGCAAGATGGTCTGGATTCCCCAATCTGAAGGAGCATTTCACTGCTACACAGTTAAGGCTCCTATACATAACAGAAACAAAAAGCCATAATTTAAAGTGGACAAGGATGATGATGAAAAGAGGAAGCTTAAGAAACAAGGAGAGACTGAAGATTTTGGATGCAGACCCTTAAGGAGAATAACAATTATACTGTTAAAGTAACAGAAAGTATTCTAATAACTGAGCCAACATGGAGATGGAAAAGGAGATTCTGTCAACAGGAATGACTTCAATTAGGGGTACAGAGAACAGGCAATAGAGGGCTGGAATTTACTTTAAAGAAAAATGGCAAAGGAAGCAAGATATTAGGGCCAAATAATTAGACAAGGAAAGCTAACAGAATGGTAAAAGGCCATTAATTCGTTTGGACTGCAGTCTGGTGATTGTATAGGCAAAGTGAAAGAAATAGGGAGATCCTAATCAAAAGACCAGCACTGGTAGAGTTTTTAGCAGAATGTAGAACAAAAGCTGTTGTTAAACAGGGATAATTAGTACGGCATATACAATATTGCATGATAACTAAAGGAATCAATCTCAAGAGGTTAGAAAGGACTAGACAAGCAATTCACAAAAAAACAATGGGGGAATTTATGTATGACTCCAAAATACACAACAAAGTCTAGATGATTTTGGATCGTTGCTTGGTAGTGTTTGCGTAGGTATTTTAATACCACAAGCTGACTCCAAAAGAATTTTTCCTCATGTAGACTGCAAATTTTTTTAACACCTTTATTGAATTATCACTTGTGACTCAGGCAAATTTACATTTATATAAAAGCAATCAAACTGTACTAAGTCCATTATATTTCAAATATATTTCTATATATCATATAACCAAAGTAACATCACATAAATTATTCAATTCCTACCCTTTTTTTAAACAAGAAACATCTTTATTAAACCATCACTTATGACATAGGCAATCATACATTTATATAAATGAAAACAAATCACACCAACACAATCCTAGTTTTAAGCATTTTACATTACATCACAAACCATACTGACACTCCCAGCTGCAAACATTACACATCACTTATAATCTACCTAATCATTTTCAGTCAAGCCTGGTAAGAAAGACCACACAGAGAGAGACTGTACCTGTGAAACCTTTTCCAGTATTTCAATGGAAACTTTTGGAGAGAAGGAAGGGAGCACAAGAGTTCACTAGAAGAAATAGAGAGTACGGTGGAAATGAAGCAGAGACAGGATTTGAGTGATGGAGAACACTAATAAAATAAGTAACTCAATGTGGGATTACAATGCAAACTATATTTGAGAAATATGACAGAACAAGAAAATCTGGAAATACTGGACTTTTACAAAATTTCTTGGATTTATGGGGGACTCAAGTATATGCCCTAATTCATGTCATTAATGTACGGAAAAATGCTTTGGGGAGGGGGAAGAGAGGGAGAAAGGTAACTAAAGAAAACATTTTCTTTTCTTAATAGTACTGTATTTGTGGTGTATGATTTTCTGTGTGAGCGCTATTTTTAAGTGCAATGGGGACTGCAAACAGGTGCGCCTGTTTTTCTTTTTCTCCCCTCCTCTCTCTCTCTTCTTGTACAGTTTTAAGAAATATATGCAATGCAATGTAAAAACAGCATGGTTAAAAAGGCATGATAAAGTTAAAATTAATGCGCTTTTTTATGCTTGCATGGGGAAATGGCTGTATTAAGGACAGTACAGTTTTGTACCTACCATAAATGTAGATGTCCGATAGATATAGATATGCAACTGCAGTCATAACATATGGGTTGTCCTGCCTCAGGCAGCCCTCGGTCGGCCGGATTCCAAAGTCTAGGTCCGACATCGGCTGATGTCGCATTTCTCTCCGACGTCAGAGAGGCAGGAGTACATAAGCATCAGCCGACGCCATCTTCTTCAGTGTTTCTTGCCCCAGATGCCAGGTGCCCTCCAAGGAAGGCTGTAATCAATTTTGAAGACAAAAACAGGTTTCCAGACAAATAAATAAGTAATAAACAGATACACCATAACAGATATCCCCAGCTAGGATAACAGGGAGAGGAGTGGACCCAAGGAATAGAGGGGAAGGAGGGAGGGAAAACCCGACCGCAGTTGCATATCTATCGGACATCTACATTTATGGTAGGTACAAAACTGTACTATGTCCTTCAAGAATGCAACTGCAGTCATAACATATGGGTTGAATACCATAGCTTAGCTGGGGGAGGTGGCATGCTCTAAGAAAAGGATGGTGTAGCTATCAATCCCTGCAGGACTGCTGAAGCAAAGCCTGCTCTGGATCTGGAATATAAAGGGAGGTTGTAGTGTTTGGAGAATGTATGCACGGAGCTCCATGTAGCAGCTTCTAGAATGTCTTTTGTAGGCACCCCTCTTAAGAATGCTGTAGAGGTGGCTGTAGCTCTGGTAGTGTGTGGTCTGACATTGGCTGGTACACTCTTTCCATGGAAGGAATAACAAAATCTGATGCAATGTCCAATCCATTTTGAAATAGTCTGTTTGGAAATTGCTTTTCCTTGTACTCCAGGGCGTAAGCTACAAAAGCTGATCAGACTTCCTACTGGCCTTGGTTCTGTCCAGGTAGTAGCGAAGTTGTCTGTGAATGTCCAAGGTATGCAACAGTCTTTCCCCTTTGTTCTCAGGATTGGGAAAGAAAGTAGGCAGGTGAATTGCTTGATTTAAAGAAACCCTAGATACCACTTTTGGCAGAAAACTAGGGTTGGTTCGTAAGGAGACCCTGTCTCTATGAAAGGTTATGAACGGTGGTATTGCCATTAAGGCCTGTAATTCTGAAACCCTTCTTGCTGAGGTAATTCCAACAGGAAAGCTGTCTTCCATGAGAGAAATTGTAAGTCCACAGAAGCTGCTGGCTCAAAGGGGGGTAGAGTCAGTTTTTCTAGGACATAGTTGAGGTCCCAAGCTGGTACTGGGGCCTTTCTTGGTGGCTTTATATTCTTGATTCCCCTAAGGAATTGCCTTAACAAAGGATGTGAAAACACAGGTGGATCAGTGTTGTATCTAGCTGAAATAGCTGAAGCATGTATTTTTATAGAAGAATATGAGAGTCCATTCTGTAGCATATCTGCCAAGTAATCCAGGATGAGTGGGATGTTCAATAATGATGCATCATGACCCTTGCTGGTATTCCAAATGCTGAATCTCTTCCATTTTGCTGAATAAGCCTTTCTGGTGGATGGTCTGCGGGCTTCTGTTAGTATCCGCTGAACTTCCTTGGCGAGAGACAGATTGAGGTTATTCATGGAATCTCCCAAGCTGTTAGCTGGAGCGTCTGAATGTTGGGATGTACTGTCTTGAAGTTGTTTTGAGTCAAAAGATGGGGCCATTGGGGAAGGGCCCATTTTTTGTTGTGGCATATGCTCCGTAGTAGTGGGTACCAGTGTTGTCTTGGCCAGTCTGGAGCTATTAGTATCCCCTTTGGCTTCTCTGCTTTGATCTTTACTGTGGTCATCAGAGGCAGAGGTGGGAATGCATAGATTTTTAGGAGGTTCCAGTTGAATGACAGAGCATCTGTTTTCCATGCTTGTGGATGATATGTCCTTGAACAGAACTTTTGTAGATGATGATTGAGGTGGGAGGCAAATAGGTCTACTTCTGGCCTGCCCCATGTCGAGGTGAGTCGTATGAAGATTCCTGGATGTAACCTCCACTCGTGGGGGTCTAGGAAATTCCTGCTTAGGCTGTCCGCCAGCACATTGTCTTTGCCTGGAACAAACTGGGATTGCAACTGTATGTTTAAGCTCAGTGATTTTTCCCAAAGATTCATTGTCAGTCTGCAAAGGGGTAAGAATGGGTGCCCCCCTGCTTGTTTATGTACCACATGACAGTGGTGTTGTCTGTCCGTATTAGCAGGTGGCCTTGCTGAAGTTGTTGCCGAAAGGCCTCGATGGCATGCATTACTGCCAGCATTTCTTTTTGGTTGATATGCAGATGTGTTTCCTTTGGAGACCATTGTCCTTGAATACATCTGCCCTCCATGTGCGCCCCCCCCATCCAAGGTCTGAGGCGTCTGTGGTCATTGTTTGTGTTATTTGAGGTTTTTTGAATGACATACCTGTGTTTGCCTGGCTTACCGAAGCCCACCATAGAAATTCCTTTTGTAGGCATGGAATGAGCGGTATGGTTGTCTCTAGGTTGTTGCTGTGTTGAGACCATAAACTTTTTAGGTACCACTGAAGCTTTCTCATGTGTAGTCTTGCTAATGGAACCAGGAGAATGCAGAATGCCATGTAACCCAGGGCCTGTATGAATCTCCTTGCAGTCATCTGGGTGAGCTTTGCCAAACCTTTGAAATAATGAGTTAACTTCTTTTGCTTGTCTTCTGTCAGGTAAGCCATTTGAGAAGCTGTGTCTAGATTGGCTCCTAAGAAGGTTATTTGCTGGGATGGCTGAAGTCTTGACTTTTGGAAGTTGATTGCGTATCCCAGAGCTTGTAGCAATTGTATGACATAATCCAAGTTTTTTGTCAAAATCAGTTTGTCGTCCGCTTGTATGAGGCAGTCGTCCAGGTACGGGTAAATTTGGATCCCCTGGAGCCTGCAATGAGCAATTACTGAAGCCAGGCATTTCGTGAATACTCTGGGTGCAGTAGATAAGCCAAATGGCAATGCTGAGAATTGATAATGCTCTGGCCCTGCAAGAAATCTGAGGTATCTTCTGCAGCTGTGTCTGAAAGGGACATGCAGGTATGCCTCCTTGAGGTCCAGAGTAATCAGCCAAGACCCCTTGCCCAGCATGGGAAGGAGTTGCTGTAAGGTCAGCATTTTGAACTTTGGTACTATGAAAAAGGTGTTTAATGCGGACAAATCCAGTATTGGTCTCCATTGAGTTTCTTTTCTTGGAACAAGGAACAGTCTTGAGTAAAACCCCTGGCCTTGTTCTTGTTGTGGAACTTTTTCTATTGCATTGATCTGAGCAAGCAGAGAAATTTGCTTGATAGCCTCTGCCCTCTGGTTTTGTGGTAGGTTTGGCATGCCTTGTTTCCTTTGTAAGGTATGAAAATGGAACCTGTAACCTTGGTCTATAATGTCCAAAATCCATTTGTCCTTTGTCAATCTGTGCCAATTGTCTGAAAACAGAGATAATTTTCCACCCAAGGGAGCTTCTGTTTGCTCTTTGGTCAGCGGAAAAAGAGGAAAGTCATTGGGATTGTCCCTGTGGGGCAGGAGAAGCCCCTGTGTCACTTCTTTGGTTTGCTGGTTGCCATTGTCGTCCCCTGTAGGAACCTCTGTATTGTCCTCTTCCTCGGCCACGCCTGTTTTTGCCCCTTTGAAATCTCTCAGGATTAGGAAAGGACCAGTTTTTTGAAGGCCAATTCCTGCTGAATCTGGGTGGCTGAACCTGGAGGAAATCTTTGACTGTCTGAACTGACTTGGCTTTTTCCTCAATGGTCTTTAGTACATCTTTAGCATTAGCACCAAAAAGCTTGCTCTTTTCCAAGGGTGCATCAAGAAGTTTTGCCTTAACATGATCTGGTAGAGGTTGTTCTTTTAACCATGCATGTCTACGAATGACCGCCCCTGTCATAGCTGCCCTACATGAAGCTTCCAATGCATCATATCCACACTGAAGAAAGTGATTGCTAACTTGCTGAGAGTTATGTAGAGCCTCCTGCAAAGACATCCTATCTAAAGGTTCAGGAGAGGCCAATGTTTTCTGTAAATCATCTAACAGGTAATCTTGATATTGAAACATATGAAAGAGACAATTGAGAGCTCTCATAGATAAAGTAGTGGAGGTGTAAACCTTCTTCCCCCATCTCTCTAATGACCTAGCTTCCCTGTTGGAAGGCAAAGGATTTTTGGAGGTGGTAGCTGAAACCCCTTTCAGCCCCTGTGAAATAGTTTCTAGATCAACAGCATGGGCCCTAAAGAAATGAGAATGTGTTTCTGGGACTCTATAGTATCTGTCCGGCTTGGCAGGAGCAGGAGGGAAGAGTATCAGGGGTAGCACTGGAGTCAGAGTATAGATCATCCAAAAAGTACAGTTTTGTACCTACCATAAATGTAGATGTCCGATAGGTATGCATCTGCAGTCCTAACAAATGGGTTGTCCTGCCTCAAGCAGCCCTTCGGTCGGCCGGATTCCAAAGTCTGGGTCCGGCCTCGGCTTATGTCACACTTCACCCGACGTCATCGCTGCTGGGGTATAAAGGCATCAGCCGATGCCATTTTCCTCAGTGTTTCTTGCCCCAGATGCCAGGTGCCCTCCAGGAAGGCTAAATTTGGATAAATGCAGATAATTCCAAACAATAGAGAGCAAAATATATATACATATATATATATATACAAACAAATACACCATAATAGATTCCCCCAGCTAGCTAAAAGTGGGGTAAGTACCCTAGGAATACCACAGAGGGGAAGGAGGGTGGGTAATCCTGACTGCAGATGCATACCTATCGGACATCTACATTTATGGTAGGTACAAAACTGTACTATGTCCTTCAAGGATGCATCTGCAGTCCTAACAAATGGGTAGAATACCATAGCCAAACTGGGGGAGGAGGCACTAAGATAAAGATGGTGTAGTTAAGATCCCTTGCAAAACAGCAGTTGCAAAACCTGCTTGGGATCTGGAGTATAAAGGAAGATTATAATGCTTGGCAAATGTATGCACGGAGCTCCAAGTAGCCACTCCTCGTAGGAAAGCTGTAGTGGTGGCTGTAGCTCTTGTGGAATGAGGCCTGATATTTTCAGGAGTTGTCTTTCCATGAAAAGAGTAGCAGAATCTAATGCAATTTCCTATCCATTTTGAGATTGTCTGTTTTGAAATTGCGTTTCCTTGCACTCCTGTTGCATATGCTACCAGAAGCTGGTCAGTTTTTCTGCTGGTTTTAGTTCTGTCCAGGTAGTAGCGTAGTTGTCTGTGCACATCCAAGGTGTGTAGTAGTCCTTCCCCCCTGTTCTGTGGGTTGGGGAAGAAAGTAGGTAAATGTATAGCTTGGTTCAAGGATACCCTGGATACCACCTTTGGCATAAAAGTAGGATTGGTTCTCAGAGACACTCTATCCTGATGGAAGATAAGGAAAGGCTGTACTGCCATTAATGCCTGTAACTCAGATACTCTTCTTGCTGAAGTGATTGCTAGCAGGAATGCAGTTTTCCACGATAAGAACTGTAAGTCTGCTGTTGCTGCTGGTTCAAAAGGAGGAAGTGTTAATTTTTCCAGCACAAAGTTGAGATCCCATGCAGGTAGAGGTGGCTTCCTTGGAGGCTTTACGTTTTTGATTCTCCTCAAAAACTGCCTGAGTAGAGGGTGAGAGAAGACAGGAGGATCCATGTTGTACTCTGCTGAAATTGCTGATGCATGAATCTTAATGGAGGAGTAGGACAGGCCATTGTGGAACAGTTCTGCTAAGTATTCCAGGAGGTCTGCTATGTTTGCCATTGAGACATTTTCTCCCTTTGCTGCGCTCCAAATGAGGAATCTTTTCCATTTGGCTGAGTATGTTTTCCTTGTGGAGGGTCTGCGAGCCTCCAGGATAATGTCCTTAACCCTCTGAGATAAATCTGGTTGATTTTGTTTCATGGGATATTCCAAGCAGTTAGCTGCAGTGTCGTCAAGTTTGGATGCAGGGTCTTGTAGTTGTTCTGTGTTAGAAGTAAGGGGCATAGAGGTAGAGGCCATGAGTGTGCCCGAGACATGCTTCTCAGAAGCGGGTACCAATGTTGTCTTGGCCAGTCCGGAGCTATCAGAATTACCTTTGGCTGTTCCTCTCTGATCTTCAGTAGGACTTTGTACATCAAAGGAAGAGGTGGAAATGCATATCATGTCAGGTTTTTCCAGCTGAAGGATAGAGAGTCCACCCTCCAGGCAAGTGGGTGGTATACTCTTGAGCAGAATTTCTTCAATTGGTGGTTGTGTGGGGAGGCGAACAGGTCTATCTCTGGCATTCCCCATTTCTTTGTTATGGTTCTGAAGATATCTGGATGCAGCATCCATTCGTGAGCATCCGTGGTAGTTCTGCTTAAGGTGTCTGCTAGTGAATTTTCTTTCCCTGGTACAAATCTGGCCTGCAGATGAATGTTGAGATTCAGGGCCAAATGCCACAGGTCCATTGCCATCCGGCATAGAGGGTATGAGTGAGTACCTCCCTGTTTGTTGATGTACCACATAACTGTGGTGTCGTCTGTCCTTATCAGCAGGTGTCCTTGTTGGAGGAATGGTCTGAATGCCTCGATTGCATGTTTCACTGCCAGCATCTCCTTTAGATTTATGTGAAGATTCAACTGGTCTTGGGACCATAGGCCTTGTATACACTTGTCTTCCATGTGTGCCCCCCAGCCTAGGTCTGAGGCGTCCGTGGTGATTGTCTGGCTTGGATGTAGTTTGTGGAAAGGCAATCCTCTGTTTATCTGACAGGCCTGAGCCCACCACAGGAATTCTTTCTTCAGGCATGGAATAATTGGTATCTGGGCTTCTAGACTGTGCTTGTATTGAGACCATACATTCCTTAGGTACCATTGTAACTTTCTCATATGCAGCCTGGCATGCGGAATCAATATTATACAGGATGCCATTTAACCCAGGGCTTGCAGGATTTTCCTTGCCGTAAGCTGAGTTTGTGTTGTTAGTGCCATGAAATAGACTGGTAGTTGCTTTTGTTTTTCTTCTGTGAGAAAAGCCATCTGAGTTGTTGTATCCAGTTCTGCACCCAGAAATGTTATCCTTTGGGATGGTACTAGCCTTGACTTTTGAATGTTGACTGTGTATCCCAAGGCTTGCAACAGGTGTATGACATTGTCCAAATCCTTTATTAATTTTGTCTTGCTGTCCGCTTGTATTAGGCAGTCGTCCAGGTATGGGTAAATTTGAATTCCCTGAAGCCTGCAATGAGCAATTACTGATGCCAGGCATTTCGTGAATACTCTGGGCACAGTAGATAAGCCAAAGGGTAATGCTGAGAATTGATAATGCTCTGATCCTGCAAGAAATCTGAGGTGTCTTCTGCAATCTGGTCGTATAGGGACGTGCAGGTATGCCTCCTTGAGATCTAGAGTCACCAGCCAAGACTCCTTGCCCAACATGGGAAGAAGTTGCTGGAGGGTCAGCATTTTGAATTTTGGAACAATGAGGTATGTGTTCAGTGCGGACAAGTCGAGAATAGGCCTCCATTGATTTTCTTTTCTTGGTACAAGAAATAGTCTGGAGTAAAATCCTTGGCCTTGCTCCATAGGTGGCACCTTTTCTATTGCTCTCATCTTTAGTAAACTGATGATTTGTTTTAGAGCTTCTGTTTTTTGGCTTGGTGGAAGGTTTGGCATTCCTCTCCTTTTGGTAGAGTGTGGAAGTGAAACCTGTAGCCCTTGTCTATTGTTTGTAAAGTCCATTTGTCTCCTGTAATGCAATGCCAGTTTTCTGAAAATAAAGCTAGCTTTCCGCCCAAGGGTGCTTCTAGTTGTTCCCTGGTAGGCGGAATGAGAGTCAAGTCATTGTGTCTGTCCTGTGGAAGTGGTTGTAGTGGCAGCTGTGGCAGCACTTCTCTGGTTGGCAGGTTGCCATTGACGACCCCTGTAGGCACCTCTTGATTGGTTTCTGCCTCTTGGACATCTATTTCTGCCTCTCTGTGCTTTGGATGTGTCTGGAAAGGACCAATTTTTCGAGGGCCAATTCCTGCTAAACCTCGGAGGTTGGACCTGTAAAAAATCCTTGACTGTTTGGACAGATTTTGCTTTTTCTTCCACTTTCTTTAGAACCTCCTGTGCTGGGAAGCCAAACAAACTGTGCTTCTCCATAGGCGCATCTAGGAGTTTTGACTTAACATGGTCTGGTAAGGATTGCTCTTTTAACCAGGCATGCCTTTGAATCACTGCTCCAGTCATAGCTGATCTAAAAGAAGCCTCCAGTGCATCAAAGCCACATTTTAAAAAATGATTACTGACCTGCTGAGAGTTATGTACCAATTCCTGAAGGGACTTACGGTCTATAGGTTCAGGAGAGGACAGTTTTTTATTTAGCTGGTCTAATAAAAATTCCTGGTACTGTATCATGTGAAATTGACAGTTTAAGGCCCTGGCAGAAAGAGTAGCAGATGTATAAACTTTTTTACCCCATCTCTCCAATGCTCTAGATTCCCTTTCAGAGGGAAGAGGGTTTTGGCAGAGGCAGCTGCAACACCTTTAGGGCCCTGAGAAATGGTTTCTGGGTCTGCAACATGAGCCTTATACAAGTGGTGGTGAGAGTCCGGGACCCTGTAATATCTGTCAGGCTTTGCAGGGGCCGGAGGAAGAGAATCAGGGGCAGTACTGGCATCATTATATGCATCATCAACAACAGATAGTACAGGAGGTATGGCTAAAGGCCTATGCTGTGGTAAATGTAAAAAAGTCCTTAGCCTTTTCCTTGAATCTGAAAAATCCTGGCCCTGCCACTGGAAGTGTTCCCTCATTGAGTGTAGGGTTTCCCCAAAAGAAAATTCTTCAGGAGGAGAAGCAGAAGGTATGGAGTCTTCTGCATCAGAATGCTCATAAGGTGAATATGGGCCTTCCTGATGGTCAGATAAATCTGAGCCATCCGAGGAATAGTCTGAAGAGAGAGGTTCAGGTGGTTCAGTCCTAGGCCTCTTATCTGCAGGTGGTTGAGAGGCCCTGTCTGGGTGAGGTTGGGACCCCCTGATCAAAGAAATAAGGTCCTCAGCAAGGCTGAGTATCTGGGAACTAGAAGTAGGCCTGTGAGAGGGAGCCTTAGTAGGTAAGGCCTTGGAAATTTTGGCTGCCTTAGCCCTGGAAAAGGCCTTGATAGACATAGAAGCAGGGGGTCTAGCAGCCCCATGTGCAGGAGTAGAGATGTCTAAAGGGATAGTGTCTGACAAATCCTGGGTGACTGCTTCTGCAGCAGTAATATCTGAAGCCGATTCAGCCATGGCCTGTGTGGCCTCGGTTATCGGAGGCATGCTTTCAGCCGAAGGAAGAACAGAGGACTCGGTTTCAGCCGAAACCGAGACACTCGCGGTAGGCCTAACCGTGGTTTCAGCCAAAACCGCGGGCCACGAGTGTCGGTCCTTTTCCTTGCGTTTTTTAGCTAATTGTGTAGTCGGAGTCTCCGACGGCATTTTATATGCAAAAGTGGGACCAAAAATCTCTTCTGCAAACTCGGACTGACGTCTAAGCGTCCGTCGGTTGAAGGAAGCACAGGCTAAACAAGCTGATACGTCGTGGTCTGGGCCTAAGCAAGGAAGGCAGTAAGAGTGGAAATCCTTATGAGGTATTTGTTTCCCACAAGTTAAACAATTATTTACTTTTTCTGACATCGGCTGAGGCAAGAAAGAGTCCCCAACGGGGTACTTAGCTTTTAGAAGTCTTGAGTAGAAATCTCTGGATCTGACCGACCGGCACTTGCGAACAGCTTCTGCTTCGGGCACCGCGCAGCAAGAAAGACTGAGGAAAATGGCGTCGGCTGATGCCTTTATACCCCAGCAGCGATGACGTCGGGTGAAGTGTGACATCAGCCGAGGCCGGACCCAGACTTTGGAATCCGGCCGACCGAAGGGCTGCCTGAAGCAGGACAACCCATTTGTTAGGACTGCAGATGCATCCTTGAAGGACATCATCAAGCACAGGAGGTATAGCTAAGGGCCTGTGTTGGGGCTTTTTAAGGAAGGTTCGAAGGCGCTTTCTGGAATCAGAATATTCCTGGCCTTGCCACTTAAAATGTTCCCTCATGGAATGCAGAACTTCCCCAAAAGAAATATCCTCAGGAGGGGAGGCCGAGGGGATGGAGTCCTCTGCATCTGAGTCCTCGTAGGTCTGGAAAGGCTCTTCCTGGCTATCGGAGTGAACAGAGTCCTCAGAATCTTCATCTGAAGGGAGAGGGTCAGTGGGCTCAACCCTGGACCTCTTATCTGGAGGAGGCTGGGATCCTCTCTCAGGATGGGCCTGGGAACCTCTAATCATGGAGATTAAGTCTGCTGCCATAGTCATGATTTGTGTTTCAGGAGTAGGCTGAGGTAAGGCTTTAGCAGTAAGGTGCTTGGTCTTGCTGGCTGCCTTAGCATGTGTGTAGGCCTTGACAGACATGGACATGGGAGGCCTAGCAGCTCCACGTGCAGGAGTGACCTTATCCACAGCAATGGTCTCGGGCATTTCCTCGGTTTCAGTATCCGGAGGAAAATCAATAACTGGCGTCGGTGTGGTCTCCGGTATTGGAGGTATCGGTAATGCGGTGTCTTCGGTTCGGAGCGGTGAAATAACTGCCTCAGAGGGAACCGGGGCACTCGCGGTAGGCTTTGGCGTGGTGACGGTGGAGGACGCGGGCCGAGGATGTCGGTCTCGGTCTTTCCGTTTTTTAGGAGTCTGCGATGTCGGGAATTCCGACGGCATAGTATAATCGAATTTTTCGCCGAAAAAGTCTTCAGCGAACTCCGCTCGGCGCCCGAGAGTGCGCTTATTGAAGCGAGCACAGGCGGCACAGGCCGAGATGTCGTGGTCTGGGCCAAGGCAAGGAAGACAGTAAGAATGGAAATCCTTATGAGGTATTTGTTTACCACAAGACAAACAATTATTTACTTTTTCAGTAATTTCTGACATCATCTGAGGCAAGAAAAGGTCCCCAACGGGGTACTTAGCTTTTTTGATGACTTCGGATCGAAGAATACAGGAGCTGACCGACCGGCACTTGCGAACTGCTTCTGCTTCGGGCATCGCGTGGCAAGAAAGACTGAAGAAGATGACGTCGGCTGATGCTTATGTACTCCTGCCGCTCTGACGTCGGAGAGAAATGCGACATCAGCCGACGTCGGACCCAGACTTTGGAATCCGGCCGACCGAGGGCTGCCTGAGGCAGGACAACCCATATGTTATGACTGCAGTTGCATTCTTGAAGGACATCTTAGTTTGATTCATTTTATGACAGAGCAAATAAATGAAAAAGAACATTGATTATTATGAGGCTTTTTTTCTAGTAAATGCATGTATACTTAGCAGCAATTCCATGGAAACAATCTGATAAAGAGAAACTGGCTGTCTTGGTTCTCATGTCCCCATGGAGACATTCTGATAAAAAACTGGAGACAGTCTGGTGGAAGGAAACTGGCTGAGGAGGAAAAAAAAAAAAAAAAGAGAAATTGGCAGGGACATAATGTTCTCAAAAGCAATCAAAGGTCTTCCCAGTTGAGATGGGCTTTAAAGATAACACAAAACCAATTATAACTGAAGTAAAGTTCTCTCAATTTTTTTTTTTGAAATGCAGTGGGGATACTAATACAAACCGGTGCTTTTTTTTCCTTTTCTCCCTTCTCTCTTTTTGCTTTGTTCAGTTTTAAGAAATGTAGGTACTGTAATGTAAAAAAAGGGGGAAAGAGGAGACGTGACGGACTTTATGCCAAAAGAAAAAGTGTATTTTTTACCATGCTTGCATAGGGAAATGACTGGGTTAAGACCCCAGGTGTTATCCAGTAACAGGTTTATTAGGAAACATGCAACTGAAAAAGAATATTGAATATTAGAAGACTTTTTTCCGGTAAATAAGGTACCCTTTAACAGGTTTGCATCTGGTTTGCATGTTGCTAGAAGACAATTTGATAAAGAGAAATGACTTGGAGAAAGTGTTTAATGAAAGCATTCAAGTGTCTTCTCAGTTGGGACACCTAAATTAAATCAAATAGCACTTACTAATTGCACAAGTTGTACTTTACGTCTCAACATGACTAACCTTTCTTTTAGGTTAACTCTAGCCTGTCTGTGTGGCTATCAACTTAGAACTTTTGTTCTTATTACAAAACAAAAACTTCAGTATTTGAAGATGTACATAGCTTTGTGTGTTATTAAGTTAATAGGTTTTTTGGGGGGTTGGAGGAGGTGTTCTGTTTAAGGACTTTCAAAAAAAAAAAAAAAAAAGTTATGTAAGATGTGGCATAGGCTCAACTGTATAAAAGACCAACCTGCTAAACAGTACATGCATGTAACGTAAAAGTTGGAACTATGCTGTGGCACAGACTGGATTCGGGCCTGCTGGATCTAGCTTTGTTTGTGTAACTTGAGCACTAATCCAGGCATTCTCTAAAGTATTCAATTGTATTTATTACTGCTTGGTAGTAACTTGATTAAAGTGTACCTATCATTCTAAGTCTTTTGGATTAAGCACTTGGGCTTCAGACCAGTTGTTTTACATTAGGAAGGTTTGTGGCATGCACTGTGGTGGCAGGACAGGTAGCTTTCATCCTTCTAAGTTGGGAACTGCTGATTGAGAGCCCAGTGTCTGTTATTCTTAAAGTGTATTAGTTCTGGTTTAAGCACTTGGGCTTCAGGCCAGTTATTTTACATTAAGAAGGTTCGTGGTCTGCACTCTTGTGGGAGAAGAGGCTGGACTCTGCCCTTCTGAGCTGGGAATTTCTGGTTAAAGGTTTATAGTGCCTGAATATTTGAACTGTATCTTACTGAAATTGTTACACCTTGTTTGCTGTAGCATAGACTAGATCCAGGCCTGCTGAATCTAGCTTTGTTTATATGCTTGTTTGCTTGTTATTTCCCTGGAACACTAATTCCACCTAATACGCGGCTTCTCATCGCTTCTGTGGTCACTAGTGATATCTGCATTGGTTACTGTACTTATTTCCTTGTTTCACTTGAAAGAAAGTTACTGTTTGTCGTTTTTGCATTTAAGTTACCTGGCACTTGCTCACTAAAGCAATTATATAAGTCAGCATTAAAAATTAAAAGCACTACACCCTCACTCTTCACTGGCCCTTGTTTCAATTATAAAGGAATTCCCAATATTATTCTAGCATGTCCAAAGGTCAGGTGTCAATCTCCTCTCCGGTCCAGCTGGTGAATCTGGGAATCTTGAGGCAATGTTACAACTGCCTCATGTACACAGACAACCCTTGCCTCCTCCCAACAAATTCCAACACGTGAGAGATGCAACCATATAGCCAAACTGGAGGCTAAGCTCTCTCAACTCAGTACTGGCATAACCAGTCAGGAGGAGAAGGAAACCACACTCACTACAATTACAGTCTCACATAGACCTACCACGACAGCAAACCAAACACATAATCACACAAAACCATACTTGGAGGCTCTAAATAAAGATCTGCCTAAGCAGCAGAGACCGCCAAAGCAGACACCCAAGCAACCGCTACCCCAAAACAAAACAGGTGCAACACATATCTCACAAAGCCAGTGTGCCGAACAGTCACAGCCCTTAAGACTAAACAACACACCTGATACACTTGTAATACGTGACTCTATCGTCAGGCACACTGACGCCCCGCTCACCAGGCTGAACAAGGAGAGGGTCATGGTGAGTAGCCTGTCGGGGGCTAGGATCTGCCACATAACACAAGCACTCAGGTCACTCCAAAGCAAGTACAAATATGACTCAGTCATTGTCCATGCTGGTGTGAATGACCTGAGGCGTACCTCCCTGGACTACATGAAAAGAGACATAGAGGAGCTCTCTGAGCATGTAGCCCAGGCCGGTATGACCCTGACCCTGAGTAGCATCTTACCCTCACCAAGAATGATGCCACAATATGAAGACAAGATGATCAATTTCAACAATTGGCTTAAGTACTGGTGTCATTCAAAGGGGATCCAATGCCTGTCAGCTTGGGATGATATGCTCGACAAGCCACGATGCTTCGCTAGGGACGGCTTGCACCTGTCACCCCTGGGCTTTCGGATATGGGCAAAGGCTCTTGCTAACCCCATAGTGCCTTTTTTAGGCAAGGCTCAAAAGACAAACCCACCTCCATAGGTATCACAAGGGATAAGAAACTAAGAGTAATGCTACTCAACTCCAGAAGTCTAAACCTCAAGATGCACGCACTCGAAACTCTCCTTAGCATGGAGAACATCGATATCTGTGCAGTAACAGAAACCTGGTTCAGGGCTCCAGAGAACACCCCAGCACTACCAGGTTATACCTCATACCATGCTTTTCGGCCCCAAAACTTGGACCGAACCACAAAAGGAGGGGAAGTATAGATATTCATCAAAGATACCCACACCTCCAGGTTGGTGGCAAAGCACGAAGCATCAGAGACTATCCATGTGCAACTAACAGTGGGTAAAACTGCCTTCCAGTTTATAGCCTCCTACAGACCACCCTCCCAAACCCAGGAACCCCACTTGGCCTTCCTGAGAACACTGGAAAATATGAAGGTCTCTCCAAACACCACTATATTGGGCCACTTCAACTACCCAAACATAGACTGGGAGCATTACTCTAGCTCCAACACCCTAGCCCAAAGGTTCCTACAATTTATAAACTCAAATGCTATGGAACAACTTGTTACCACTCCCACAAGAGGGGAAAACATACTGGACCTGATCATCCCCAACATGGGGACTCTATGCTCCAGACCAGAAGTGTATCCCTCACTGGTAAGATCAGACCATAAACTAATCTCACTGGATATTCACATCCCGACCCCATCCCCTGCCCAGAAAACCACAGTGAAAAACTTCTCTAAAGCAAATTTCACACTCCTCAAAACCGAGGTGGAATCCTTCAAAGCCCCAGGGCCTGTGGAAAATCTGCCCAGACCGCAGAATCCTTTATAAACGCATTCTATGAACACCTTCAGGAATGCATGGATCATGCGATCCCAAATAAAACCAAAACCCAATCCTCCAAAGGCAGACATCCTGTCTGATGGACCCCAGCCATAAACAAACTATACAATAGAAGGAGGAAGCTACTAAATGATAGAGCAAAATCCCAAAAAGGGAAGGCATCACTGATCAGTATTAGCAAAAAACTATGGGCACTCATAAAATTGTCTAAGGCCAGCTTCGAGAGAAAAATTGCACAGGACACGAAGGATAATCACAAGGCTTTCTTTAGTTATGTTAGGAACCTGGGTGGTAATTCCCAGATATGCTCAGAATTAGTCCAAAATGACAAAAAATACACCGAACCACAGACATTGCCAACATCCTAGCTGACAGGTTCAGCGCAAACTTCTCCCCCCCCCACCAAAAGGGCAAATATCTATCCCAGCAGAGTGCTGCCCCACTGACATCTCAGATGCTCAGGTAAGAGCCGCCGTCTCCAAAGCAAAAAACACAGCATCCCCGGGCTGCGTCCTACATGAACTCCAAGAAGAGCTAAACCCAAACATAAAACTACTGTTCAATCTCAGCCTTACTACAGGATATGTGCCCTAAGAGTGGCGTACAGCAACAGTGGTCCCTCTCCATAAAGGTGGTGCCTCAACGGATCCTGGAAACTATCGCCCCATAAGCCTGACTAGCTTGGTCTGCAAATCTATGGAAAGGATCGTCATGGACCTCATAAATAAAGATATTGGGGACCTACAGACACTGGATCCTACCCAGTTCAGCTTTGTTAAGGGCAGATCCTGCCTCTTAAACCTGGTTGATTTCTTTGAAACAGTCACCAAGGCCATTGACGAGGGGAAAGTGGTCCACACAGCCTACCTGGACCTCGCAAAAGCCTTCAATACAATACCGCACTCGGGCATTATAGATAAGCTCACCAGCTTAAATATAAACCCTTATGTCACTAGATGGATTGCAAACTGGCTCAAGGACAGAACCCACATGGTTAGAATTACTGGAGCCATGTCAGACTCCAAACCAGTTACAAGTGGTGTCCCACAAGGCTCAGTCCTGGGACCTCTCTTGTTCGGTATATATTTCTCGGAGGTACAGGCCAACACGGAAGGACTGTGGCTGACCAAGTTCGCAGATGACTGCAAACTGGGCGCCATAATTGACTCTCCAGCCGACACAAGCATCCTCCAAAGGGCCTCATAGAAACAGACAACTGGTGCCAGAGCCATGGCCTCAAGCTAAATGCCAAAAGTGTCTAGTCATCCCTTTGGCAAAACAAAGTGCCCACAAATTACCACATAGGTGGTAATCCATTAAGTACAGAAGAAGTAATAAGGGACCTGGGGACCCAAGTTGATAGCAATCTCTCATTTGACAACCACGTGGCCAAAGTGGTTAGAAAACATTTTATATAGCCCACCTAATCATGAAGGGATTCACATCTAGATCAGGGGAGGTCATCGTGCCTCTTTACTCATCCCTCATCAGGCCCATAATTGAGTACAATGCCCCTTTTGGGATGTACCTTACCAGACACCTGCAGCAACTGGAAAGACCCCAAAAGTACCTCACCAAGAGGATCAAAGGGCTCAAACAGATGCCATATGCTGCCGGTTAAAGAAACTCCAACTCTACTCAGTGGCATACCGCCTGTTCAGAAGCGATCTGTGCCTGACGTATAAAGCCATGTCCAACCCGGAATTAATGGACATGCTGCACCTCAGAAAATCCAAATCCCATCAAGCTACGCGCTCGGGAGACTTCAACCTCAGCACTGAAATAAATAGGACATGCTGGAGGGACAGATTCATAACCCAGAGGCTCCCTTCACTCTGGAATAAAATCCTAGTCCAGGTTAGGCAGAGTCCCTCATTGACTCTCTTCAAGAGGAATCTTGATGAGTGGATGGGAGATCGTAGGTTTACCCTGGGTATCACTTCTGTGTCACTGTTAGACAGAGGCACAGTATACTAACCTTGAAAAAGGGCATAGCAAAATAAATTTAAAATGGGTGGCGAAAGCCAAACACATTCTGGCTAGGCTTATAAATGCCCTAGGGCAGATAGCCTAGTATGAACCTATGAACAAAAAAGCAGTTATACATAAAAGGCGGTAATAATTATACAAAAAATGATGCTTTCTATAATGTCTTTCAATCTGAATGGTCTTACAGATAAATATAAAAAAGAAACTAGTGAACTACGTTAAAAATGTAGAGTGCATTAAATAGCTATGCTACAGGACAGACACCTGGAAAGAACTGATCATATGAATTTTATAAAGAAAGGTTTTCAGGATGGTTATTCAGTGGAATATCTGGGGCAAAGAAATCCTGTAGAAGTATTAGAAATATTTCAAAACATTTATGAAAGTTTGTATAAAGCACAGAAGTATGGAAATCAAGAAAAGGTACAAATGGAAATGCTTTTGGAAGAATTGCTTAACTGACAATGACTGGATAGATAAGTGATGTATAATGTTTGCAACTACAGTTGCTTCAATGGTGTCTGTGATGTATAATGTTTGCAAGTAAAGGGTGTCAATGTTGTATATCTTTCATGTATATAAATATGTCATATGTGATAATTTAATAAAGATGTTAATTGAAAAAAAATTACATAGCTCATTTAAGTCCTGCCTTCTTTTAAACCTCATTCCTCGCCTGCATGTATTGTTCCCACAATTCCCATGTTTTTCCTATGTAGTTTGATCCTACCCTTTTCTAAAGATCTCAGTTACAGTTGTTTTATCTCTGTTAATATATTCACTACTTCTAGTATAGTTGGTTTAGATTTTGATTTCCATTTTCTAGTAAATGCTTTTTTGGCAGCCACCATTAGACACAGCATGGTCTGACCATGTCTAGGAGGCAATTCCGATTCTGTATCATAGCTCAGAAAAATCATCTCCCTTGTCACACCAATCTACCCACCCAGCATCTCCACAGTGCATCCCACAGGGAATCCTTAAAGTCCACCAACTCATCTCACTCCCAGAAAATATGTTCCCAATTACCTCTTTCTTCCCAGTCACACCTTCAACATTTCCTGTCTACCTTAGAAAAAATTCTCTGGAGTCTACTTGGGGTATAAAAATATCTATGTAAACATTTCCAAGCAAAAATCCTAAATCTTCTTAATTTTGTTGGATATTTGGGAGATATGCATATATCCTTCCATTGTTTCTTTGTGAATTGCTTATTCAATCACTTTTCCCAAACCTTTCTAATCTCCTCTGATTGATTCTTATAGTTATGCAATATTTTATAAGCTCTACTAATTATTCCTTTTTAGTGGCAACTTCTGTTCTAGATTCTACGAAAAACTTTACCAGTCCTGTTTTTTTTTTCATTTAGGACCCCCCTATTACTCTCTGCCTATACTATATCAATCCTTGACAGGGAAGACAATCTCTAACCTGCAGTCCAAATAAATAATTGGCATCTTCCCATTCTATCATGTTTCCCTCTCTAGTTATTTGCTCCCAATAACTTGGTTACTTTGCCAGTTTTCTCCAATAAATTCCAGCCCCCTCTTGACTGTCTATAGCCCTAATTGCAGTCACCCTATCAGCAGAATCTCCTTTCACGATTCCCGTATTAGCTTAGTTCTTAGGATACATGATGCTTCTTTATAGATATAATTATTCTGTATGATTATGGTTATTCTCCTTAAAGGTCTGCTTCCAGAATCCCACTCTCTTCTTGTTTCTTGAGCTTCCCCCCATTTTATCATTCCTTTCCACTTTGAATTATAGTTTTCTGCATGTGCTATGTATAAGGAGCCTTAACTGTGTAGCTCTGAAACACCTATTCAAATCGGGTAATCCTAATCTGCCTTGTTCTGTTGGCAGAATCAGCTTATCCCGCTGGACTCTTGCAGTCTTCCCCTTCCATATAAAGTCCTTCAGCTCTTTATTAATTACTATCTACAACTTCTCCTCTGGTTGACAAAAATATGCCTGCCCTGTGTATAAGACTAATGAGACTAAACATTTTAACTGCTTGTATCTTACTATCCATATGGCACAGCTTCCATTTCTCAGCTTTTGTATTATCTTTTTAGTCTCTTCCCACATATCCTTAGCTGCTACACCAGAATAATTTTAATTAATACTCCTAAATATTTTATCATGTCCCCATAAATATTGATATTGCTGAACCAATTCATATGTGGGCATAGACTTTACTGCTGTTGCCTTTGTTTTAGCTTCATTAATTCTGTATTCCGAAAATATATCAAACTATCTCAAAATGTTCCACAACACTATAATATCCTGTTCTGGTTTTGACTGGTATAAAATATCATCATCTGCAAACAGAATTAGCTTTTGCTTTCTGGTGACCAAAAAAAACAATTACTAGAACATGGAAATATAAACCAACTGTACAAGTAGTAGTGAATATGGTAACAGAGACAAAAACACAAGAAGTGGGATCTTAGAAAAGGGTATGAGCAAATTGCACAGAAAAAAATGGGAACTGTGGGAAGAATACATGCGGAAAAATGTTTCTGGAGGAAAAATGAGGTTTAAGGGAACACAGGAACAGAATTTGCTTTCTAATGCTTGGCAGACAATGATTAGACAAAATAGAAGTGGTGTATAACATCTGCAACTGAAAATGTGTCAAGATATGTTTTTTTTTGTTTATATTAATGAGCAGCTCAGTCATACATAAGTGATAATTTAACAAATATATTTCTTGTTAAAAAAACAGAAAAAAAAAAAACACAAAAGGATTTTATATTGACAATTCTATCTTGCAGAAGACTGACTAGACAGGTCCCAGTATCTGGGCCAAAATGGGACTATGAGGATGACCTTGGTCAATTGGATTCTTGTCTCCCATCCAAACCTCCTCTATCACCACCCCAAATCCCTACTAGATACAATTAGTGATCATTCTCTGATTAGAGTTCAAAAATTCTCCCCCAACCTCTCTAGACCCCATACATTTTAAAAAGGTCATAAATTAACCAAATTCAACCCTGGGACTTTTAATAACCATCTTGTTACAACTGACTGGTCCTTCCTCTTTTACCTTTCTCTTGATGAAGCTGTTTACCAATTCAATTCCATCTTCTTAAACACACTTAACTCTCTAGCCCCTCCCAGAACTGTCGGAGTCAAATCAGGCTGCTCACCCTGGCTCACGAAGTCAACCTGGTCCCCCATGCAAAATAGAGATTCAGTATGGAAACTCTGGATAAAAACCAAATCACGTACATTTTTTAAAAATACAGGGAATTCTGCAACCTCACCAAAAAACACAAACATTGAAAAAAAAAATTCTGCCACACAACTCTAACCTCACAACCTAGAAATTCCAAACAATTCTGGAAATAGTAAACCAAATTCTCCATCCTAAAAATCCCTCAACACCTAACTCCGGCCCTAATAACTCACCCCAAGAAACTGCTTCCATCTTCAATACCTACTTCATCAATACTATAAGCAAACTTATGCCTACTTACAAACCTTTCCATTCCCCTCATCTCCTACCATGTCCCAACTACATAACTCCCCTTTCTCACTTAGTCCTACCCCCACTAGCTGCATTAATAAACTTCATCTCAAACTTAAACCATGCTTCCCTTCAGCTAATAACTTGCTGTCACCCTTCCTAAAGACTGCTGCTAGCTCCATAGCATACCCTCTTTCCATCCTCATTAACTGCTCAATCAGTGAATCCACTGCCCCAATGCTCTGGAAGAAATTCCACACCATACCTATCCATAAAGGTGGAAACTCTGTAGAACTCTCTATTGCCCAATTGCTATACTTTCTCCACTGTCCAAAATTCTTGAGCATTGTGTTCACAAACAAATCCTGTCTTATGTTTGAAAACCTTATCACCCCCACCACATTCTTCTCATTTCCTTTACTAACACCACCTCCCTAGCTAAAGAAAATAATAAACTAGTATTCTGCCTCCTCAAACATCTCCAAAGCCTCTGGCACCATCTCTCACTCCATCCTCCTTTCTAAGCTATCTCAACTGAACATTTCCCTTGCTACTACTTCCTGGTTTCCCAGTTACCTCACTAATATACAGCAATCTGTAAAATGGCTTTCAGCTTTATCTCCCTTTCACCCCATAAATATGGAAGTCCCTCAAGGATCTATTCTAGACCCTCTTCTCTAACATTTTTACACATCCTGTCCTCAGTCATCCCTCATCCACTATGCAGATGACTCCACTATCATTACCATTGCTGATAACCCCTCTGACTTGTTCACCAATACTCAAACCTCTTTTAACCTCACTGAAACCTGGATTACTAACAACTAACTCATACTTTACCCTAAAAAGACTAAACTCCTATTCTTACCTAAATCTCTCCACCATCTTAAATCTTCTTTCACAATTTCTTTCCTTAACACCACCTCAATCTCAAATGAACCCCATACTAAGCTCCTTGGCTTAATCACTGATGACAAACTTAAATTTGATCTCCATGTTCATAACTGTATAAAGAAAACCCAACAAAAGCTTGGCCTACTTTATAGAAACCAAACAAACTTCACCCCTAACTCTAGAATCTATCTTGCCCATGCTTATTTTCTTCCTAATCTTTGCACTGCTCTCAAATCCTCACTAACTTACAGTCCTCTCTTCTATCCAAACTTGAAACTACAGACAACAAAGATGACAGATTTGCAGCCAACATGCCACCAAAATCACATCACTGTCTTTCTCTCCAAACCCTCCGTTGGCTAGAATTTCCACACCAACTCATATATTCCCAACTACGGTTAATCCAGACTCTCCTACATAAGCCCTCCTCCTGCCCTAGCTTATCTTCTCCAATCACCCTCTATAACCCACCATGCTCCCTCCGAAGTACTGACCAATGCCTTTTACAGATCTATAAACCTAAAAAATCTAATGGACAAAATCTATATTGCTATCTTTCTGCTCTATCATGGAATAAGCTTCCCTTGGCCCTCAGAAATATCACTCATGCACATAAATTCAAGACAGCTCTTAGAAATCACCTATATAGCACCTGGAGATGTCAGTGCGACAATCCCACCTAAATTTCCTCCCTCCCTTTCTCCTCCTTTACTCTTTTCCCTCCCTCACTTTCCTCTCTATTAAATCTGTTACCTCAATAATAACATCTATCCTTACCTCCTGCTTACCTTACTATACTCTTCTACTGTCTTATTTCTCTAATTTACTCTACCATTAACCTATTACTAACTTCCTTTATACAAACTAATTTTTCTTCTACTGCTCTCTATACCCCCTAATTTACAGTCCCTAGTAATCTGATACTATTCTCCCTACTCCGTCTTCTACCTATCGCTTTCCCTCACACTATTTGTAAAACTAACTTGTATGTCTCTACCACTAAACCACCTATAACACTTCTGCATCTTGGCTACTGTTACCTGGACCATATGCTCTTCCATACTCACTCCTGTCTTGTAATCCCTCACTTACAGACATTTCTTCTTGTACTACATTTGTTCATCTGTCTTACCTTTTCCTTTATGTCTTTTGATACGAACGTCTATTATTCTACACTAGCTTATTCTGTACAGTGAATATTTTTTTTTTGCTCTTTCATACCATCATCTGTATAACTTGTCTTTTTGAATTTTATACTTGCATATTTTGTAATGTGGAGCTGTGTATTATTCAGAACTGTCAATTTTTTTTACTTTCCAAAATTTGTACTTTGATTACTTATAATTTTGTACTGCGGACTTTTTCTCTCCGGGCCTCCACTGAAAAAGGGTAGAAGCTCAGACGGACTAACCTGGTCAACAAATGTCAAATAAATAAAAATAAATAAATTGCGCATTTCTGCTATCTTCAAAAACTTCCTTATCAGTGGAAAGAGGGAAAGCATAAAGACCCAGTGGCCACTGCTGAACCATGGTGTCCCAAGATGTCTGTCTCTGTGGGGGAATCAGGGAAAAATAGCTGGTGCATCTGGAATACGTCAGAGATGCAAACAGGCTGCCACAAGTCCTTCCCCAGTGGAGGAAGACAGCATCTGTCATGAACTGACAAGGTATCACTTTTTCAAGGCATCTGTGTGAATTGGGTCAACTGTTACATGGAATCTTACACAGTTCCATGCTTTCAATGACTCCAGCTTTGTGGTGTTCAATGAAATCCCCAAGGAACTGAACTGTTGCAGTAATCTGTCTACTGATCATGCCGACAACTCCTTTTATTTGAGGCAGTCAGGAATACATCATTCAGGTACAGGAAACGTGAATGCCATTCAGCCTGAAGTAAGCTGCTACGGCTGTCATATATTTGACAAACATTCTGGGGACCTTGGTGAGGCCAAACAGAAGGGATCAGAACTGAAAAGCGACTGGCCCTAATCCTGAAGCCCAGCAATTTTGTGGGCTGCTAGGCTATCCTGAAGTAAAGAGGATTCATGACTATCTACTGAATGCATTTATATGAAATGTTGTACTGTAAAAACGATCTGCTGGAAACCACTTTTAGCAATCAGAAAAAGCGTTTTTTTTTTTTTGTTTGTTTGTTTTTAAAGACGGGGAGGTCCACATGCACTATCCATCTTATATACACACCAACTCAGAGGTCACGCAACAGAGGAGAAAGCGCAACTTCCACAACTCCAAAAAGTAATTTTCAGACAAATTACTTCAATCAAACAGAATTCAGAAATAAAACATTTGGCAGCTTAATAGGTACACATGTAGAAAAATGCATCCCAGAGGTCTAAAGAACAAATCCAGTCTCTCTTTTGCAAACATGGGAAGACTGACTGCAACATAAATATCAGTAATTTTTTTTTTTTTTTTTTTTTTTTACATACTGACTTAGGCCTCTCAGATTTAATATTGACTTCATGTCCATCTTCCTGGGAACCAAAAATAACACTGAATAAACTTTGGATCCTATCTGGAGTGGTGGAACATCTTAGAAGGCTTTTTTGACAACAGACTTAACACTGTTCTGGTTTCATGCCCTTCACAGGATGGCACAGCTGGAAGCAAAGATGTGGGCCTTGGGAAGGGTTACAAAGGGAATGATATAGCCTCTGAATACTATCTCACTGATCTACATATCCTGCAATACAGAAAGGTGCAAACAGATATGACCCCAAACTGCCTCACAAAAACAGTAAGGCAAGTCTTCAGAGACTCTGCAGTTGCCCACCCATGAGGAAGAACTGCAGAATCAATTACTTTGTTTACTACATTTGTCTCTATGGGATGCCCATTCTGGAAACCTCCAATGCAACATAAGTTTCTGCCAGAATGATACTTAAAAGTGAGACAATAGCTTTTATTAAGCAAAAAGTTCCATACATTCCTTTGTCTATATAAAAAAAGTTATTTCAGGAAAGGAGCAAGTACAGTTGTTTTAATAATTACTATATTAATGATTATGATATACATGATTACTATAACTATAAAAAATTCAATAAATCACTGTCACAGTCTCGTAAACTACACAGGATACATCCTGGTAAGGACTGGATGTCTGACTATATTCAAAAGCTTTTAGGCACCTTCTACATGCAGAAAACATCAGAGGGAGTACAAAAGCATGCTGGTATAGAAGCGGAGGTCTAGGTATCAAAATTCAGGCTTTCTTGCCTCACAAAGGAGGAGGGTTTATGTGCTAATAAAAATAGCTACATGTTAAGAAAAAAATGCTAAAACAGAGAAAAGGGAAACACCACACTGGCAAAAAAAAAATAAGATGATTAAGAACTAAAAGGAAATCCCAAAAATAGAGAGAAAATATAAAGGATGAAGGTGGGAAGAGTTAATACTACAACAGTGATCTATTCAAAAGTCGACTGATATGATAGGTTTACTTACACAACTGCACTATGTTCATCAGTACATCTCTATCACAGTAGCCTGAGCTACATAGGATGATTACCAAAATTTAGACAACTAAGGAGGAGAAAGTAAGGTCACAGACCATGAGACCTTAGAGAATATTCTTAGCAAAGCCTGCTCCTGCCTCCTGTTCATGTCCTGGAGAAGGAATCAATCTTTTACAGTTTTAAAATGTGAATGTGTGAACAAATGACCAAGTTGCTACCTCTAGAATATTTCTAGAAGCCACCCCTTTCCAAAATGCTCTAAAAGTAGCCAAAGCACTGGTAGAGTGAGCTTAGACTTTAAAAGGAATGTAAGTTCAAGGCTGAAAATAACAAAAATGGTTATGTAGTTACCATAACAACAGATCCATGCTATCTTTCTCCGTCCATCTCATCTTGTGGGTTATGCGATCAGACACCAGCTATTTTCATAATCTTCAGTCTAAGAATGCCACTTCCTCTACTCATTGACATCCTATTCCAATACATCCTACTCCAACACCCTCTCCTCAGATCAAGTCTGCCCCAAGAAAATCTCCCTGAAATATAACATCATAAATGAGATGAATCTGAAAGGAGGAAATTTGGTGGAAGAACAAATAGACCGTTCTGTTCAGGCTTTGAGACCAGACTGCAAGGCTTATCGGGAGCACTCACTAAATGGTGACAATTTGAAGGGGACAAGGAGAAAGGTATGGCTAGGACGGATGGAAAACATGGACCTATCGTTACAGTAACCACATAATTTCGTATCCAATGTTTTTCTGTCTGGTCTCAACCTGTGGGACAGAGTCCACAGCTAATAAAACCCTAGGAAGACCCTAAGAGAGTACATTCTGCAAAATGGTGGAACCATAAGTTCTAGATCTAGACTGCATATCCAGTTTATAATGGGACATAAAGGTACGAGTATTACACAGATAGCTGCAGAACAAATGTAAAAGAAGGCTGAAGTAGCCAAAGTCCTGGTAGAATGACTTCTAGGGTTCACATACAAAGGCATTCCTTTCAAGGAGTATGCAAAGGAAATGCAATTAGAAAGCCATGTGGATAGTGTCACTTTGAAACAGGCTTACCAAGTCCTGATTTCAAAAAGGATACAAAATGTTGGTCAGATCTTCTAAAACTTTTGGTTCTCTCCAAACAAAATCTGAGTTGTCTACAAACATCCAAACAATGAAATTGTCTCCCTTGTTACTAAAAGTTGGAAAGAACACTTGCAAGTGAATAAGCTGGTTCAAATTAGACTCCAAAGTATCCTTGCATGGAAAAGGGGGTTGGGTCCTTAAGATAACACTATTCTCTAGGAAAATTCAAGTACGGAGACACAGATGATAATGCTAGAAGATCAGATGTTTTTCTGGCTAAAGGCATAGCCACCAAAGAGTTTTCCATGACATTCTCAGGAAACTGTGTCTGAAGGTTCAAAAAGTTGTCTGGTAAGAATTTGCTGCAGCAGCAAAGGAAGGTTCCAAAGAGAAACCAGACTTCAAACAATTGGACATAAAAAGATGCCCCTCAAGAAAGCTTAAGAGCTGTCACAAGGATATTTACTCTGCCAATATGAAAGTCGGAAATGGCAGCCAGATTCACCTTCATGGTAGAATAAGTGAATCTTGTTGCGTCATGGACGGCGCAGTGGTGCAGCGGTAGTGTTGTTGCCTCACAGCAAGAGGTTCTCCGGTTCGATTCTCGGCTGGGGTGCCTTCTGTGCGGAGTCTGCATGTCCTCCTTGCATTTGGTTTCCTCCGGGTGCTCCGGTTTCTTCCCACATTACAAAGACATGCATCTGGAGCATTTCTCCCCGGGCATCCGCTGAAAATTGGCCTTATTCCAAGTCAGACATTCCCAGTTACCAAATGTTAAATAAATAAATAAAAATAAAAAATTGTGTAGGAAAGGGATCCAAGTCTTTGGAAGAAGCCCAAATAGAAATACACTTCAATTTACTAGCATAAACCTTCCCAGTGGCAAGTTTTGGGATGATGAAAGGATATGAATAATTCTCAGAGAGCCTGGGATTCCCAACCATAACTAGAATGAGAGAAACAGTGCAATTAGCCTGAGAGAGTGAAGGTTGGGGAGGGAAATCCCAAAGGATGAGAAATCAGACCCAGAACCATAGCCAACATCCAGAGCAGATGAAGCAAGTGAGGATAAAGGAAGGAAACCAAACTTGAGGGGGACAGAATGTAGACCAACTGTCATCCTCATTGCCCCAGTGTGCTGTCTTCTGAATAAAGTTGATTACCAAAGGCGTCGGGTAACAGGCGTACAACCTGACAGCCAAACATGAAGAGCATCCTTTGGTGACTGTCCCCGGGGAAGAAATCAGGGTATAAAAGATGCTGCACTTTGTGCTGGACAGGGAAGCAAACAGATCACAGCAGGGGGGTGCCCTAGCAGCTGAAAATCTGCACAGCTATGTCTCGATTCAAGGACCACTAGTGAGGCAAAAGAATGTTCCTTCTCAAACTGCCCTCCAGAATTTGGGATTTTCCTGACGTGCTTAGCAATCAGAAACCACTGACAGGAAATCACCCACTGCAAAACCCTACTCACCTCTCAACATAGGGGATAGGACAGCATTGCTCCTTACTTGTTTAGATACTATACCACTGATGTGTTAAAAGTAGTATGCTCCAAACGGAAAAAAGCAAACTTGTGAAAAATAGGAAAAATAAAAAACAGTCACCAGAGAAAAGTCTTCCACTTTTAATACGCCAGGCACAGAAATACCAAATGCTTCCTTTGTGGACACTTGCTCTAAAATAGTAGTTGAAGAAGCTGGACATATTTTGAGAGATTCATGGCACTGTCTTGAGAGGCTTAGACAAGTTAAAGATAACAACAATTTTGTTTTTTCAACAGTGGATGTAGTTAATTTATTCACAGTTATCCCCACGAACAAGGGCTTACTATGTTTTATGAGAGTCTCTTAAAAAGTAAGAAGATGGCCAAAAATAGAATTAACTTGTTCATAGACCTCATGGAAATGGTTTTGAAGAATAACTTCATCAGTTTGAAGGAGAGATTTACCAACAACTAATAGGTGTAGCAATGGGAGCCAAATGTGCCCCTGTATTTGCTAATTTAGTATTACTTGCCAGGGAGGAATTTTTTATTTTTTCATCTGAATATAAAGATAAGATTTTGTCATACAATAGATTTTTAGATGATGTATTAATATTATGGAAAGGGGATGGAACCTCTATTATAGAGTTTTATTGATTATTTAAACACCGCAACAGTTTTTTTTAATTTACACATGCATGGCACAATGAGGAGATTTTTTGGACATAACTATCAAAAAAACAAGCCAAGGTCTATGTAGTAATATTTATAGAAAGGAATCATATTCCAACTCATTATTACACTTTCAATAGTTGTCACCCCTATCATCAAAGGAAAGGCATTAAGGGCCAAATGGTGACATCTAGACTGGTCAGTGGCAACTCAACCTTTAAAATGAATTATACAAGTTAATAGGAATGTTTCTGGACAGGGGGTACCCGCTTAAATTATTATTAAACATCAAAAGAGAGATCATGAGAAAAAAGGAAACCTGATACATCCCTATTATATGAAATACGGCACCTATCACGAAGAGTGACAATAATCTAGAAAAGTTAGGTGCTAAACTTATACTTAAATATAATGACAGCTCAGGATTTGGTGACAAGTTTAAGAAATGCCTGGAAGTTTTGCCTTAGTGACAACATTAAAGTTATTTTCGGACCTGAACCATCAATAGTGTATAAAGGGTATACTTGAAAGAGAAACTAACACTGGAAGAAAATCTTGTATGAAGAAATGTGCCATGTGCAAACATTGTAGATATATAAATGAGGGACCTTATTTATGTGTATATGGTTTCAAATATACAATTCTATGTCCAGGGATACGTAATTGCAACACCAAAAATATTGTTTATGTTGCTTCATGTATTTCATCTGATGGATTTTACGTGGGTAAAACCATTAGGAGGTTGCGTGAAAGAATTTCAGAACACTTGAGATGTATTAACAGAAAGGATGAACACAATGCACTTTTTTTCACATTCAAAAATGTGTAAGAATTTTAAGAAGTTTACATTTTTTATTATAGGCTGGGTAACCATGGGTGAAAGGGGTTGTGACATTAGTAATAAGGTTGGAGCTTTAGAGACAACCTGGCAATTAAGATTAAATGCCTTGAAGTTGCCTGGCTAAAATTATGCTATTTCTTTAATGCCTATTTTAAAATTAAAGTCAAACCAAGTGTAACTGAAAAATTTATCATTTCAACAAATAGTGCTTGGTTAAGATCATTAGGTTTTAAATAGAAATGGAAGACATTTTTTAGTGTATTCATTGATTTGTATTATATAATAGTAGTAACAAGTTAAACATTCTGCCTTTAAATTTGTATGTCCGTAAAGTAATGCGACTCCATCAAGTTTTAACTTTCAAGATGAACACAATTTTTTAATATTACAGTGTTTTAATTTTTAGGAAAGGTGAAAAATAAGCAGAGAGAGATGGAATTCAGTTATATGTATTGAGCCTATTAATGAAGTTAGCCAAATCATTGGGTTAGGTGGTGATGTAATCAATTAACTAAATAAATGTGTATATTTAATGAACTGTGGATGTTAAACCAAATGACTCTGAAGAAGCCAGTGGTTTGTAGCCTGGTGAAAGCACTTAGTCATTTGGTATTTCTGTTTGTTGGCGTATTAAAAGTAGAAGACTATTGATTTTTCTCTGGTGACTTTTTTATTTTCCTATCTTTCACACCATTGATGTGTTGTTGGTCTGGATGTTAATCATCCCCCTTGGAGATGAAGTTCTGAAAAGCCTGCAATGCTATGAGGACCGCCCTCATCTCCAAGATATTTATGTGAACAGTGACCCAAGTACCTCCACCAAGTAACTTGGACAGTCTTCCCCTCAAAATGCACCCCAAACTAGAATAGAAGCATCCATGGTCACCATGGCCTGGGGATAGGGAAGAAAAAAAGGTCACTCTGCCATGACCAGCAGGGAATCCAACACCCACCAAATGTGGTGAAAAAGATGCTTGTTAGGACCAGTGAACTGCTACAGTCTGCTATAAAACCCTCAAGTGGAGATGAAATACTGAAACAGTGCAGAGTCTGTGAACCGGTAGGATGTGTGAAGCCTGTAGACAAAGAGTTAAAGCCTTGATAATGGTAGTTTGACTGTCTGAGTGATCATATTTAAATGGCAACTGATAATTGTAGCACCTGAACTGGTTCTATACTGGATTTTTCATATTTCATTGTTACACCCTAGGACAGATAGCTTTAGTACAGAATCTCAGCCTTTCATTGGGGTGCCTTTGTGGATGCGGTTATCAGACAATTATCCAAGTAAAGGATGCAGGAGTCAGACTGCCATGCATTTGGGGAACACCCACGGAATTATGGTGACACCAAAGGGCACAGCCCCAAACTGGTAATGACTGGTCACTAGATGAAAGCACAGAAACCTCCTACAGTGGCTTTGCTATCTTTAGATGATGGTGGACATCCTTGAAATCTAGTCGGCAGATCCTGTCATCCCTTCTCCAGAGAAGGGGAATGGACTGTACCATGACCATCCGAAATTTGGTCTGCTTGCAATGCCAGAAGCACCACCCTCAGTTCTAGGACACTGACATGCAAATTGGCCTCCGTGGGGGGACCAAACACCTTGGACTGTCTTTCCCTGAAAATGCCCCCCACCCCATAAGGGATGTGTCCATGGTAACTACGTCCTTGGGCTAATGGGGTGAGAATGGATGACTCCATGACTCCATAACTCCATTTCCGGCTTCATCCAATAGAGATCATGCCTGCAGCGGTTCATTATGTGGATCAGATGAGACACAGGATGTGTCAATAGGGACCACTGTGATGCTGGGAGCCTTTGTAGCAATCTCATGTGTAGTCTTGCTAGAAGGACTATTGTAATTGTTGCCGCCATTGATCCTAGCAGTTGAAGGACTAAAAGAGCTGGGACTTTGCCTTGAGAGAGTATTACTCGGAGCTAAGATCTTAGTCTCTGAAGTCTGTGAAGCTGGAGGACAATCAGGCAAGACCTTGTGTCGAATGTTGCTCCTATGAATTCTAAGTTTTCAGCAGGAATTAGTTTTGACTTTTCTTTGTTTACTGATATACCTAAGGAGCTTGCTAGCTGTAGAGTACAGTGCAAGGCGTGAAGCAGTAGATGCTTGGTGGGGGCGGTAAGGAGCCAATCATCTAGATGTGGAAACACTGGGAATCCCTGCAGTCTCAGGTGAGTTGTTACCACTGCCATGCATTTGGTGAACACTCTGGGGGCTGTGGAGAGACCAAAGGGCAATGCTCGAAACTGGTAGTGATTGGCTACCAGCTGGAAGCAGAGATATTTTCTGGGGCGTTTGTCCATTTTTAAATGGTAATAATATATGTCCCGGAGATCTTTCAAGCACATCCAGTTCTCTTTCTCCAGAAATGGGAGGATAGACTGAACAGTGACCATTCAGAATTTGGTTTGTCTGACAAACTTGTTTAGGATGCAGAGTCCAAAATTGGCCTCCAGTACCCTGTTTTTTTTGGCACTAAAAAGAACATGGACTAAAATCCTGATTCTATCCTGTCTGGTAGGACTAATTGGATGACTTTTTTGGAGCAGCTTTCGGAATTCTTATGCTGCTACATCCCTTTGACTAGGTGGAATGTCAGGGATTCATCTTTGTGGCCTCGGGTAAAGATAGAAGGGGATGTGATAACCTCTGGTAATTATAGTCTGCACCCAGGAATCTGTCATTATGGAATGCCAGGCTAAGTGGTGCAGAAAAAATTGTCCCTGACTGCCTCCAGAGGCAAGCAATTGGGCCACTCTACAAGAGCGCTGGTAGGGACACCAGGAAAAAGAATTACTGGACCCCTGGTTACGTGGACCACCTCTGCCACAGGGGGGTGTGTCTACCTGATTAGTTCCCCCCTCTACCCCAGGGAGAAAACTCGCCACATATCACAGAAAGGTCCTTGGAATTTCCTGAACCACATCTTTCCAATTATCTGATTCCTAGAGTAGGAACATTGGGGCGTGAAAAAAGTATGCCCACAGCAGATGTAGTCTTGCTGTCCTCCTCACACCTGGCTAGTGTGTCTTTAACCTTTGGACCAAAAAGAGGAGGAATCGATGGCAGCATTGATGAAGGAAGACTTGAAAGGTTCCGCAAGGTCACACAAGCGCATCAAGGTGTGACGTTTCATGACAATGCCTGCATCAGCTGCTCTGGCCGCCCCTTCGGTTGTATGGAAAATAAATCGCATGGACGAGTTAGATATGGATTCCAGGGTGGCAAGCTGTGAGGCAACTTTATCATGTACCTTATCAGACACAGCTCCTACCAAAGTTCCTGAGAGTTCCATGATCAGGTCTCTCTGGAGATGGGTAAAATGTGCCAAGTAGTTCAATGACCTAATGGCAAAGGTCGAGGAGGCATAAACCCGCTTCCCTAACCTGTCCATCATCCGAGACTACCTGTTTGGAGGACGGACAGCAGAACTCTCCTCTAAGAGTTTTTTCTTCATGGCCACTGCCACCACCATAGCGTCTACTGCCAAACCTTTGCACCAATGTGGGTGATCCTTTGGAGGGGAGAGTATTTTGTCCAGTCTCCGGGGGATTGGCTCAACAGTGTCAGACATCTTCCAAGCATGCTACAATGAGCTTGACTAATTCATCTGCAGGCGGAGTCACCCAGGAAGTAGAGGGTCGAGCACGGAAAGCCTGCAAGAATACAGATTCCTCAGAAGAAGGGTTGATGGGCTTCCAGTCATTCCTCTGTTTCAGCATATCCGGTACATCTCCAAAGGAGACATCCTCAGGGGGCGATCATGGGGATCCTCCCCCCTCATCATAATCCGTATCTTTGGTGAGAGGCTCCTCAGGTGAGCCAACATTCTTCCTCATTCTTCCTCTTGCACGATCTCTTACAGGGTGGCTCTTCAGGGGAGGCATCTGAAGAGGTGTCCAAAGACAGTGTGCCATGTGGTACGGTTAGCTTGCTGCTCCCATGCCTAATGTCCCAGCATACTGGACTGTGTCAGCTGTGAACCTGAAGGCATGAATAAGTGGCATTCCACAGCCTTAGGGGCTAGCTATGAACCTGCTGAGGTGAGTGCCCTCTCCATAACCTGGAAGCCAGGCCTGCCCAAAGAGGGATGGGAGCCCGAAATCAAGAAGGACAACCTCGGAACCAGTGTCACACCCCTCTCTGACAAGCCTGTCTCTAGGGAAGGAGCCGCAAGAGGACTCGGAGCTGCAGAGCAACCAGAACCGTTGATGGCCCTGTAGAAAAAAAAAATCAGTGCCGTACTAGGGGTCACAATGCTGACAGACCAGTCACAGTCTCGAGGGTGGGTCGGCTCCAAGTGAGTCATGGACCACAAGGTAGGCTCCGGAACCATGGTAAGATCCACCTGTGGAACCTAAGAAGCTGGCACCAGGGTAGGCATTGGAATCAGGGCTCCAAAACCTGCAGAGAGGTTGAAGGAGGAATATATGTTGGAGTCTGTGGAGAAAAGTCCTCAGCTCCGTGTGGGAGGGAGGTTTTAGATGGAGTTGGGATGCCTCTGGCTGCTAGGAGTTGATCCACAAGTCTCACTACATCCAGCTCCGAAAGGTTCCTGGTGGAACAGGTTGACAACCCTGATGGAGATTCAGGCTGATCAAGGAAAGGACTTAGCCGATGTCCAACAAAGAGATCAACTGACTAAGAATATCTGGTCCTGGCTAATGTTTCCACCTTCGGCACCGTGGTTAACGGACTGAAATGTGATGAGGGGGAGAGGTGACCAGTTTTAATGGAGAGACTATTTTTGGTGCCAAGAGGGTCTGTGGTACCTTAGAAGATGTCGGTACATTGGGAGAAATAATCATTGTAGATTCTGTGGTCAAAGATGGCACCATGGGTGGAGTTTTAGAATCAGGTGCCAACACAGACATAGAAGCTAGTTTCGCAATTTTTGGTTTCAGTTCCGTATAAACCTGGGCCTTAGTGGTTTTTGATTCCTGAGGATGAGGAGACGATGGTACTGACTGGATCCTCTTCTCAGACTCTTTTTGTAAGGGGTTGAGACCTCTGCCTCAGATAGCCTCCGAGAAAGGGTTTTTTAAAAGACCCCTCAGAATTAGTTTATTCTTGTGCTAGGCTAAGGTCTGGACACTAAAGCCCTTACAGACCTCACATGGGGGTTGAACTTAAGTGTGGTGCTCTCAGGCAATAGACACAGGAGAGATGGCCATCAGTGTTTGGCATCTTCCTGCCACATTTATCACACTGTTTGAAACCAGTAGTGCCCTTTTTGTCTGTCAATATACGAATATCCAAACAGCAATTCAACAGCAGCAAGGATGTACTGTCGCTATAGGCCATTTACACACACGCGCCTTTCACACTACTACCTACACACACTTACACATTACACACACACACACACACACACAGAATGAAAGGATTTTTTTTTTCCCTCTTCTTGTTAAATTACCAACAATGGTAAAGGACAGAAATACCCAAGTGGGTAACAGAAAGGAAAAGGAATACCAACGATGGTATACATAAATTACCAAAGAAAAAGGGAGGGGCTGTACCAATGACAGTACTAAGAAATACCAGAAAGGTAAAAAGAGCTGGAAATTTTCACTCTCACAAGACGTAAAATATCAGAAAGTGTAAACGACTAAGATTAAAGGAGTTATAAGTGATTATAAAGGCAAAAGGTCAATATTTAGAGAAAAAAAAAAAGAAATACTTGGCTTGAGAGCTGGCCTGATGCTTCTTAAAATTCTACATGGCAAACAAGATCTGGGGAGATAAGAAGAGGGGCACTATGAGTAACCTTGAGAGTTTTGGCTGGCGCGAGCTTGGTACATCGGCAGTCGGTTTCAAGGACAGAACACCCATTTATCATGAATGAATGAAGATTAACAACATCAGATGATTAAAGTAAATTCTGATGTGACCTTTAGTATAAAGGAAGTGTTAATTAAGGTTATCCAGTACCTATGAAATGTAACAATGTGTTACAGTTAGAGCTTGCATTTTGGACAATCTCCTAGATGAAACCAGAGCAGTAAGTAAAACTGTTTTCCATGTTAAGAACTTTGAACCAAGTCATCAAGCTAATTTAAAAGGTAACAGGATAAGTTTTGCCAATTCAAAATTCAAATCCTAAGCAGGAGCCACCCGTTTTCTAGGTGGAACAATGTGTAGAACCTCTTTCAAAAACAGTTTCACCTGGGATAAGGAATAAAGGGGGTCCCAAGATCAGAGAAGCAGAAAGGGGCAAAAGGCAAATTTTAATAGATAAACAGGAAATGCCGCTTTTGAGCAATTCACACAGATAATGGAAAACCAAAGGAGCTTCAGTTTTGAAAGGGTCCTGGTCCTCCTAACACCAGCCAGAAAATCTTTTCCATTTGGTCATTTAGGATTTTCTAGTAGGAGGCTTCTTCTCCTGCTTTAATTCCTGTTGCATGTTCCTCAGAAAAAAGGTAACTAGGGATGATCGAGATTCTATCACCCAGGCACTCAGATATAGACACTGTCGGCTGGGATGAATCAAAAATTTTGTGCCTTGTTTAAGTCCATTCTGTAAGGAAGCTTGTGGTTTGACCACTTTAATAAGAAGGAAGAAGCAATGTTGTATGGACAGAAAAGGAGTTACCAAGATTACTTCATAGTCCTTTGGCGTTTTTAAAAGAACAGTTAGTTATGTACTCACCATAACGATCGATGTATGTGGTCCATCTCACCTACATTCATTACTGATGGGTTCGGAGCCGACAATCGGCTCCAACTTGGCAGACTATTTTCAAGCACGAAGTCTCTAATTGGTTGGGCTAACTGGTATCCCAGGATGCAACTTTCCCAAACCCCCAGATCTTGTTTGCATAAATCGCAACCACTCCACACACATCAACCTTACTAAGAGGATTACCATCCCCAGTAAGGGAAAAAATAAACCAATTCTGAAGGGTCTCAAAACAACTATCCTCCAAATCCTTCAGGCAGGGGGCAGGTGGGAGGGTACGTAAGAATGTAGGCGAGATGGACCACATACATCGATTGTTATGGTGAGTACATAACTAACTGATGTTATGTGGTCCTATCTCACCTACATTCATTACTGATGGGACAGCTTTCCTAGCTCCCCTAACCCGGGAGGCTCATAGGAAAACACTCCTGAGAACCGTGGAACCAAAGGAAGTCCGGCCTCTAGATGCTGAGAGATAAAGGTATGATGAGAAGCCCATGTGGCCGCAGCACAGATGTCGTCTAAGGAAAGCCTGGCATGATATGCTACTGAAGTCGAGACCGCCCTAGTTGAATGAGCCTTGACTGAAAATAGTAAGTTTCTGCCTGCTGAAGAGTAAGCAAAGGTAATGCAATCCTTAATCCACATGGAAATAGTGCACTTGGAAACAGTGGTACCCGCCCTGTTCTCCAAAAGAGAGACAAACAATTGATCTGATTTTCTGGACTGTTTAATCCTGTGTAAATAGAATCTTAGTTGTCTATGCACATCCAATTGATGAAATTTGTACTCCGCCTTGTTGGAGAGGTTGAGGGAAAAACACAGGTAACTCAATGGATTGGTGGAGATTAAAAGTAGACGATACCTTGGGGAGAAAGGATGGGTTAAGTCTCACGGAGACCCTGTCCTTATGGAATATTAAATACGGGGGCCTAATGGACAACGCTTGGAGTTCAGATACTCTTTTAGCCGAGGTGATGGCCACCAAAAAGGCTGTTTTCCAGGATAAGAATTTTAATTCACAAGTGGCAGCCGGCTCAAAGGGAGAAGAAGTGATGGTTTGCAATACTAGATTTAAATCCCATGGCATGGTGCTGACACAGGAGGACATAGTAACCAGGCTCCTTTTAAAAAAGCTTTGCAAAGTTTATGACCCATCAGAGCAGGCTCATGGAATACGTGAAAATTAGAAATGGCCACCAGCTGTACTTTAATGGTGGAGGGAGCAGAGCCTTGTCGGAAGAGCATAGCTAAAAAATCTAGGACCGCTGATATCGGGGCTGTAAAGGGGTCTTGGCCTTGTGACTGAGCCCAGATGGAGAACCTCTTCCACTTGCTATAGTAAATTCTTCTGGTGGAAGACTTATGTGACAACGAAAGGATATGGACCACCTCAGGCGATAATGAATGTAGTCTAATTATTGATGGAAGTGGGGCAGCCAGGCTGTCAACCTGAGGGACTGTAGGGAGGGGTGGAACTGTCCTGACATACGAGTCAAAAGGTCTGGTACTGGATCCAGAGTCCAAGGACCGTCCACTGTATATCGCTGAAGGAAGGGGAACCAAACCTGGTGGGGCCAGTTTGGAGCAATAAGAATCATCTTGCTTCCCAAATGAATGGCTTTCTGAATCACTCTTGGTAACAGAGGAAATGGAGGAAAAGCATAGAGCAGACCAGAAGGCCAACCGTGGACTAGAGAGTCCCTGGGTGATTTCCCCTGTGGGGGGATCAAAGTGAAGTAGTTGCTGCATTTGGTGTTGAGGGGACTGGCAAAGAGATCGCAGCAAGGCTGATCCCCACCTGCTTATCCGAGTAGCAACTCGGCTGTTCAGGGACCACTCATAAGGCATCAGAATAGCTCTAATTAGCCTGTCTGCTATCACGTTGGATTTTCCCAGAATGTGCGTTGCCACTAGGAACCGTTGGGAACTCACTGCCCAATTCCACACTCTCATGGCCTATCTGCAGAGTGGGTAAGACTTGGTTCCCCCTTGTTTGTTCAGGTACCAAACAGCTGACATGCTGTCCGAGTGAACAGCAATCGTTCCCCGTGGAAGAGAGCTCTGAAGTGCTTGCAACACTAACAGCACTGCTCTCATCTCTAGGACACTGATGTGTAGGTGTACCTCGTAATCCTGCCAAGTGACTTGGACCATTCTGCCCAGATAATGCCCCCCCACCCTATTTGCGAGGCATCCGTGGTCACTGTGGCAGCCGGAGAAAGGGGAATTAGATTCTTGCTCTTGTTCAGGTTGGAATGACATAGCCACCAACGGAGATCCTGCTTGCAATTCTCTGTGAGAAGAATCAGGTGAGAGAGGGGTAATTTTTGATAGGACCATTGGACTGAAAGGAGCCACTGAAGGATCCGCATGTGAAGCCTGGCTAAGGGTATTAAGCATGATGGTCGCCGCCATGGAACCCAATAACTGAAGAACTAACCTGGCTAGGACCTTCTTCTGGGGCAACAGAGTCCGGATCTGAGATTGCAACACAGTTATTCTTTCTCGAGGTAGAAAAACCCTCATTAGAACAGAGTTTAATTCTGCGCCTATAAAGACAACATGCTGTGAGGGCAGCAAGGCAGATTTTTCCCAGTTTATTGTGATCCCTAACTTTTGACAAAGATTTATGGTAGCCTCCCTGGCTTGGATGAGGAGATGCCTGGTGGGGGCGGTAAGGAGCCAATTGTCCAGGTAAGGAAACACCCAGAATCCTAGACGTCTCAGGTGAGCTGTCACCACTGCCAAGCATTTGGTAAACACCCTGGGGGCTGTGGTGAGACCAAATGGCAGGGCTCGAAACTGGAAATGACTGGCTCCCAGCCGGAAGTGTAAATGAATCCTGGATGCCTTGTTTATCTTGATGTGATAATAGGCATCCTTGAGGTCAATGGAGCACATCCATACTCCTCCTTCCAACAATGGGAAGATGGATTGAAGAGTGACCATTCGGAATTTGGATTTCAGGACGTAGCGATTTAATCGGCTGAGATACAAGATGGGCCTCAGGTCCCCTGTTTTTTTTGGCACCAAAAATAGTGTTACGTTCCTGATCCGATCTGGTCTAGGGGAACCGGTTGGATGACTCCTTTTCTTAGTAGCTTTGATAGTTCTAGCACTACTTGATCCCTTTGACTGGGTGGAACGTCTGGGATACTTTTAATTAAGGGAGGGGGTGAAACAAAGAGAATGGTATAACCTCCGGTGATTATTTGAAGCACCCATCGATCCTGAGTGATGCTCTCCCAGGTTTGAAGATGCTTCGAAAAACGACCCCCGACTTGCTCCGGAGCAGCACAGTCAGGCAACCCCTCAGGGATGCTGATAGGTAGATCCGCAAAAGAAGTTGCGGTCCCCCAGATTGCAGGGGCCTCCTCTGCCCCTAGGACGGCGTCTTCCAGAATAATTTCCCCCACCTCTGCCTCTGGAGGGGGGCTCACCTTGAGTGACTGGGAAAGACTTTTGTGATTTTTTGAACCACATCTTCCCTCCTCTCTGAGCCTTGGGATAAGGCCTAGAGGGAAGAGAAAAACGGGCCCCTACGGCAGATAAAGTCTTACCCTCCTGTTCACATCTGGTGAAAGTCTCTTTCACTTTGGGTCCAAAAAGAGAGGACCCATCAAAGGAGGTGTCCGTGAAGGAAGACTTGAAGGCCTCAGCGAAGTTACATAGGCGCATCCAGGCTGGTCTCCTCAGAGCAAGCCCTGAGCTAGCTGCCCTGCTCGCCCCTTCGGCTGCATAGGATATGAGCCTCATGGACGAGTTAGGTATGGAACCAAGGGTAGATAACTGGGCGTTAACAGTCTGTGCTAGCGCCTCAGGCATGTTACCCATCAAGGTATCTCCCAACTTTGAGGAGATCCTGCTAGAGCCGAGTAAAGTGGCAAAGGTAATTCAGGGACCATAGTGTAAAGGTCGCTGAAGACGGGGTGAGCTTCCCATAACGATCCATACTCCTGGACTCCTTGTTAGGAGGATGGACTGAGGAAGAAGCCTCGGCAACTTCCTGCTGAGTTGCTGATTCCTCCACCATGGCATCTACAGGGACCCCTTTTGTCAAAAACTCTTTCCCCAGGGGAGCAGACAAGAATTTGTTAGGACGACTGGGCACAGGTTCCACGGAATTAGGATGTTCCCACACCCTTCAACAGATCAGGTCTAATAATTCGAAGGGTGGAGACATCCAGGAGGCGGTAGGTTGAGCTCCAAAGGCCTTGAGGAATACCGACTCCTCCTCCGAGGGGGGTTTGGATGACCAGTCGCCTCTCTGCCTCAAAATCTCCAGTATATTGGAGAAGGAGATGTCATTGGAGGACGACTTAGGGGACTCCTCTGCATCCTCGAGGTCGGTATCCGAGGTGATGGACTCGTCTTGGGAGTCTATGTGCTTCCTCTTGCACAACTTCTTTCTGGGAGACTCCTCTGGCACAGACTGAGGGGCCCCCTCAGAAAGTTGGGGACCGCTCATGGGGGTGTCCTCAGGCCTTCGAGCTCCGCTGTCCACTGATAGCGGGGCGTCAGAGCCTCCAGCCGGGGTGTATGGGGACGGAGTGGTCGATCCAAGTGATGTCGCTGACGACCTGGCCAGTGCGGTCTTCATGGCCTCGAAGGCAGCCCCCCCCCCGAGTCCGAGGACTGACCCATCTCCGAGGCCACGACCGGAGTTATCCCCCAAGCCGAAGCTCCGAGAGGTAGACTCGGGGCCGACAGAAGTCCCAATGTATCCCCCTTAGGCCCGACCGAAGAAACCTGAGTGCCGAAACCAGATGAAGGAATCGAAATGGTTGGAGCAGACTATGGCTCCGATGGACCCATCAGGAGTACTGGAGCCAGTGTAAGTACATCACTCGGAGCCGAAAATAATTTAGCTAACATCGGCGACTGAAGGAGCCTCTGAACCACCCTATCCACGTCCAAATCAGACAACAGAGAGGATTTGGAGGCAACTGAAGGAGATGAGGATCTCCTACCTATCGATTCCTGAGTAACACTGGGTGACCGGCTCCGAATCGGTTCCAAAATGATCGGAGCCGAGGTCGACTCCAGTACTACCGATACTTCCTGTGGCCCCGAAGCCAATGGAGCCGAGGAAGCTGAGTCCAACACAGAGTTCTTCTCCTGCGGCTCTAAAGACAATGGAGCAGAGGAAGTAGCAATCACCTTCAAAATCTTCTCCGGAGGCACCGAGAAACTAGATGGAGCCAGAGATCGTTTCTTAGATTTAGTGGACTTGGATCTGCCAGTAGTCGAAGCAGATTCTACATCCTCTTCAAAGGAGGGCTTGACCAGGCCCTTCAAGATCAGTTTATTTTTCCATTGCTGCAGTACCCAAGAACTGAAGGAATGGCAGACATTGCAGGATTCTTGCAAGTGAATAGCGCCAAGGCAATAAACGCAGATGGCATGCCCATCTGTGATCGACATTTTGTAGGCACACTTTGAGCATTTTTTAAACCCAGAGGGTTTATACTCTTTCTGCTCTTTAGACATGTCCAGCAAAACAAACACTCAACAACCACAACAGGAAGGAGGGATACACTAAGGAACTCTAACTTAAACGCTCCTAGAAACAATGACAAAACAACGAAGGAGAGGGCTAGATCCCTCTAACTTAAACGGGCCTAGCCCGCCTAACGCAAGGAAAACTACTCACACCCTCCACAAACTGCCACAGGCCAAACAGACACAACACAATTTTGTTTCACAGAAAAAATATAAAATTTCACAAGGTTTTCTTGTAAAAAAAAAAAAAAGTACTTAGCCACAGCTAAGCTCGAGACCACGTCCTGACTCAACAAGCGGGAAACGAGATCTGGAGGTTTGGGATGGTTGCATCCTGGGATACCAGTTAGCCCAGCCAATTAGAGACTTCGTGCTTGAAAATAGTCGGCCGAGTCGGAGCCGATTGTCGGCTCCGTACCCATCAGTAATGAATGTAGGCGAGATAGGACCACATAACATCTGTAGTTATCAGGTGAAAGCAAAGGAACATTCGCATCCATGGAAAGAGAAATTAATCAGGAGTCCTGAGCAGAATTTATTCAGCTGTCTGTTGTGAAAGGAGGCAAAAATATCTATTTGGGGAATTCCAAACAGGAGTATAATCTCCTGGAAAATTCCACTGTATAGCTTCCCTTCATGGGGGGTGTATTCTGGACTTTCTTAGTGTGCCTGCCCCAGCATTGACAGAATGCAAGCAGCCTGAAGGGACAGACTGTGGTGAACTGTTAAGTTCCAACTGTTAAGTTCCCAAGCTACCATGCCTAGTCTGAATTGGGGGTAAGACCTGGCTCCCCCCTGCAAGCCTGTGTTTAAATACCATATCACTCTGGTATTGTCTGCAGTTACCAAGAGAGGCCCTGGAGTCCACAAATGGTTTAGTGTCTTTAAAACATGCATCAGTGCCATTATTTAATGTGCTTCTTCCTGAAATGATGATTCCAAAGATCGTGTAACTCAATTCAATCAGATACAAACCCCTCCCAAAGCCTGAAGCATCCACGGTTACAGTCTGGGAAGGGGCTGGAGGGTAAAATTGAAGATCTAGAATTAGAAGCAATTGCTCTAGTCACTAGTGAAGTTCCTTACTGACAGAGTGTAACACTGGGATTTCAAAAGACAAAAGGTGCGGGTGCTGGGTCCATAAAGACTTGAGAAATAGTACAGTTTTGTACCTACCATAAATGTAGATGTCCGATAGGAATGCATCTGCAGTCCTTACAAACGGGTTGTCCTGTCGTCAGGCAGCCCTTCGGTCGGCCGGATTCCAAAGTCTGGGTCTGGCCTCGGCTGGTGTCGCACTTCACCCGATGTCATAGCTGCAGTTCTTCGGGTATAAAGGCATCAGCCGACGCCATTTTCCTCAGTGTTTCTTGCCCCAGATGCCAGGTGCCCTCTTGGAAGGCTAAATTTGGATAAATGCCAATGATTCCAAATAGTAGAGAGCAAACACAAAAAATAAGCATGTATGTACATATATACAAACAAATACACCATAATAGAGTCCCCCAGCTAGCTATAAGATGGGCAAATACCCTAGGAGCACCACAGAGGGGAAGGCGGGTGGGTGTCATTTAATGTGCTTCTTCCTGAAATGATGATTCCAAAGATCATGTACCTCAATTCAATCAGATACAAACCCCTCCCAAAGTCTATCGGACATCTACATTTATGGTAGGTACAAAACTGTACTATGTCCTTCAAGGATGCATCTGCAGTCCTTACAATTGGGTAGAATACCATAGCCAAACTGGGGGAGGTGGAAAAATAAAGTTATGGTGTAGTTAGGATCCCTTGCAAAACAGCAGTGGCAAAACCTGCTCGGGATCTAGAGTATAAAGGTAAATTATAATGCTTGGCAAATGTATGCACGGAGCTCCAAGTAGCAGCCTCTAAAATGTCCTTGGTAGCCACTCCTCGTAAGAAGGCTGTGGTAGTGGCTGTAGCCCTTGTAGAGTGAGGCCTGATGTTCTCTGGAGTTTTCTTTCCATGGTAGGAGTAACAAAATCTAATGCAATTTCCTATCCACTTGGAGATTGTCTGTTTTGAAATTGCTTTTCCTTCCCTTCCTGTTGCATATGCTACCAGTAGCTGGTCAGTTTTTCTATTGCCCTTGGTCCTGTCCAGGTAGTAGCGTAATTGTTTATGTACATCCAAGGTATGCAGCAGTCTTTCTCCCCTGTTCTGTGGGTTGGGGAAGAATGTAGGTAGGTGGATAGCCTGATTTAAAGAAACTCTGGAGACCACCTTAGGCATAAAGGAAGGATTTGTTCTCATGGACACTCTATCTTGATGGAAGAGCAGGAAGGGTTGTACTGCCATTAATGCCTGTAGTTCAGAGACCCTTCTTGCTGAAGTGATTGCCAGCAGGAAAGCAGTCTTCCATGATAAGTATTGTAATTCTGCTGTTGCTGCTGGTTCGAAAGGAGGCAGTGTCAATTTTTCTAGCACAAAGTTCAAGTCCCATGCTGGTAATGGTGGCTTCCTAGGAGGCTTTACATTTTCAATTCCTCTCAGAAACTGTCTGAGCAGAGGATGTGAGAAGACAGGAGGATCCAAGTCGTATTCTTCTGAAATAGCTGATGCATGAATCTTGATGGAGGAATAGGGCAGGCCTGTGTGGAAGAGCTCTGCCAAGTATTCCAGGATGTTGGCTATGTTTACCAGTGACACATCTTCTCCTTTTGCAGTACTCCATATGAGATATCTTTTCCATTTTGCTGAATAATTTTTTCTTGTTGAGGGTCTGCAAGCCTCAAGGATAATGTCTTTAACCCTTTGGGATAAATTAGGGTTAATTGGTCTTATGCAATGTTCCAGGCAGTCAGCTGCAGAGTTTTCAGGTTAGGATGCAGATTGTTGTAGTTGTTCTGTGTTAACAGCAAGGGAACCAGGGGTAGTGGCCATATTTGTTCCCGAGACATGCTCCTCAGTAATGGGTACCAATGTTGCCTTGGCCAGTCTGGAGCTATCAGAATGATCCTTGGACGGTCCTCTTTGATCTTCAATAGCACCTTGTGCATCAAAGGAAGCGGTGGGAATGCATATGCTGTCAGGTTTTTCCAGCTGAAGGATAGGGAGTCCACCTTCCAAGCAAGTGGGTGGTACGTCCTTGTGCAGAATTTCTTTAGCTGGTGATTGCGTGGGGATGCAAATAAGTCTATTTCTGGAAGCCCCCATTTTCTTGTAATGGTTTTGAAGATGTCCGGATGCAGCATCCATTCGTGGGCATCCGTGGTAGTCCTGCTTAATATGTCTGCTAGAATGTTTTCTTTTCCTGGTACGAAAACTGCTTTTAACTGAATGTTGTTGCTCAGGGCCACATTCCTGAGGTCCAGTGCCATCCGGCAAAGAGGATACGAATGTGTGCCTCCCTGTTTGTTGATGTACCACATAACTGTGGTGTTGTCTGTCCTTATCATCAATAGACCTTGTTGGAGAGATGGTCTGAATGCCTGAATTGCCAGTTTTACTGCCAGCATTTCCTTTAGATTTATGTGTAGGTGCAGCTGGTCTTGAGTCCATAAGCCTTGTATGCACTTGTCCAGCATGTGTGCCCCCCAACCGAGGTCTGAGGTGTCCGTCGTGATGGTTTGGCTTGGTTGAGTACTGTGGAAGGGCAATCCTGTGTTTGATTGACAAGCCTGAGCCCACCATAGGAATTCTTGCTTCAGGCATGGAATAACTGGAATCTGGGTTTCTAAGCTGTGCTTGTGTTGAGACCATAAATTCCTTAGGTACCACTGTAGTTTTCTCATATGCAGTCTGGCATGAGGAACCAATATTATGCAGGATGCCATGAAGCCCAAGGCTTGCAGTACTTTTCTTGCTGTCAGATGGTTCTGCCTTGTTAATGCCAAGAAGTAGAGGTAGCTGCTGCTGTTTTCTACTGTTAGGAATGCCATTTGCTTTGATGTGTCCAACTCTGCACCCAAAAGGTTACTCTCTGGGATGGTGTCAGTCTTGACTTTTTATATTGACTGTGTATCCCACGGCTTGTAGCAGGTAAATGACCCTTTGTAAATCTTCTGCTAGCTTGTTTTGCTTGTCCCCTTGTATCAGGCAGTCGTCCAGGTAGGGGTAGATTTGGATTCCCTGAAGCCTGCAATGAGCAATTACTGATGCCAGGCATTTCGTGAACACTCTGGGCGCAGTAGATAAGCCAAAGGGCAATGCTGAGAATTGATAATGCTCTGATCCTGCAAGAAATCTGAGGTATCTTCTGCAATTTGGTCGTATGGGGACGTGCAGGTATGCCTCCTTGAGATCTAGAGTTACCAGCCAAGACTCCTTGCCCAGCATGGGAAGAAGCTGCTGTAGAGTCAGCATTTTGAATTTTGGAACAATGAGGAATGTGTTTAAAGCGGACAGGTCGAGAACAGGTCTCCATTTGCTCTCTTTTCTTGGTACCAGGAAGAGTCTGGAGTAAAATCTTTTTCCTTGCTCCATAGATGGTACCTTTTCCACAGCTCTCATCTTTAATAATTGGGATATTTGTTTTAGAGCTTCTGCCTTTTGATTTGGAGGTAGGTTTGGCATTCCTCTCTTCCCTGGTAGAGTATGGAAGTGAAACCTGTAGCCTTGGTCTATTGTCTGTAAAATCCACTTGTCTCTTGTGATGTAATGCCAGTTTATTGAAAATAAGGCTAGCTTCCTGCCTAAAGGTGCTTCTAGTTGCTCCCTGGTAGGCGGTGCCAGAGCCAAGTCACTGTGATTGTCCTGTAGTTGTGGTAGTGGCTGTGTCCATGGCTGTACTTCGCTGGTTGTTACTCTGCCACTGGCGTCCCCTGTAGGCACCCCTGGATTGGTTTCTGCCTCTTGAACGCCTATTCCTGCCCCTCTGAGCTCTGGATGAGTCTGGAAAGGACCAATTCTTGGAGGGCCAATTCCTGCTAAACCTTGGCGGTTGGACCTGTAAGAAATCTTTTACTGTTTGGACAGATTTTGCCTTCTCTTCCATCTTCTTCAGCACCTGTTGTGCAGGAGAGCCAAACAAATTGATCTTATCCATAGGAGCATCTAATAGTTTGGACTTGACATGGTCTGGTAAGGCCTGCTCTTTTAACCATGCATGCCTTCTGATAACTGTGCCAGTCATGGCTGATCTAAAGGAAGCCTCCAGTGCATCATAGCCGCATTTTAAGGAATGGTTACTGACTTGCTGAATGTTATGTACCATTTCCTGAACAGATTTTTTGTCTAATGATTCATCAGAGGACAGTTTTTTGGTTAACTGGTCTAGCATAAATTCTTGATACTGGATCATGTGAAATTGACAGTTCAAGGCCCTAGCTGAAAGAGTAGCAGAAGTGTAAACTTTTTTACCCCATCTCTCTAAGGATCTGGATTCCCTTTCTGAGGGGAGGGGGTTCTTAGCAGAAGTAGCTGCTACAGCCCTGGGTCCTTGGGAGATAGTCTCGCAATCTGCAAAGGGAGCCTTATACAAATGGTAATGTGTGTCCGGGACCCTGTAGTATCTATCAGGCTTAGCAGGGGCCGGAGGTAGAGAATCAGGTGCAGTACAAGCATCATTAAATGCATCATCTACAACAGAAAGAACTGGAAGAATGGCTAAAGGCCTATGTTGTGGTAAATGCAGAAAGGTTCTAAGCCTTTTTCTGGAGTCTGAAAAATCCTGGCCCTGCCACTGAAATTGTTCCCTCATAGCATGCAAGGTTTCCCCAAAGGAAAATTCCTCAGGCGGAGAGGCAGAAGGGATGGACTCTTCAGCATCAGAGTCTTCATAAGGAGAGAAAGGAGCCTCTGGAGGGTCGGAATCATCTGAAACATCAGAGGAATCATCTGTAGAAAGTGGCTGAGGGGGCTCTGCTCTAGGCCTCTTCTCTGGAGGTGGCTGAGAGGCACTGTCTGGTTGAGGTTGGGATCCCCAGATTAAAGAAATGAGATCCTCTGCTAAACTAAGCATTTGAGAACTAGAGCTGGGCCTGTGAGTGGGGGTCTTAGCAGGCACAGTCTTAGTAGCTTTAGCTGCTTTAGCCCTGGCAAAGGCCTTAATGGACATGGTTGCAGGAGGCCTAGCAGCTCCACGTGCAGGGGTTGAAATTGTCATTTAATTCCTGAGAAACTGCGACAGCAGGTGGGTTTTCTGAAGCCGATTCCACCAGGTTGGAAGAGGCCTCGGTAGAAGGTAAGTTTTCAGCTGAAGGAAGAACCGCTTGCTCGGTTTCAGCCAAAACCGAGACACTCGCGGTTGGCTTAACCGCGGTTTCGCGAAACCGGACCGCGAGTGTCGGTCCTTTTCTTGCTTTTAGACATTTGCGTAGTCGGAGGATCCGACGGCATAATATAAGCAAAATTGGAGCAAAACTCCTCAGCAAATTCAGACCGACGCCTAAGCGTCCGCGGTTAAAGAAGCACAGGCTAGACAAGCTGCTACGTCGTGGTCTGGGCCTAAACAGGGTAAGCCGTAAGAGTGGAAATCTTTATGAGGTATTTGTTTCCCACAAGTTAAACAGTTATTCACTTTTTCTGACATCGGCTGAGGCAAGAAAGAGTCCCCAACGGGTACCAGCTTTTTAGAAGTCTTCGTAGTCGTATTCGGTAGTAGTAATCTCTGGTTCTGACCGACCGGCACTTGCGAACAGCTTCTGCTTCGGGCACCACGCGGCAAGAAAGACTGAGGAAAATGGCGTCGGCTGATGCCTTTATACCCGAAGAACTGCAGCTATGACGTCGGGTGAAGTGCGAAACCAGCCGAGGCCAGACCCAGACTTTGGAATCCGGCCGACCGAAGGGCTGCCTGACGACAGGACAACCCGTTTGTAAGGACTGCAGATGCATCCTTGAAGGACATCAGTGAATTGTTCTCATGTGTAACCATGTCTAGTGGGACCATTGCAATAGTTGAAGCAATGCATCTCAAAATCATGGGATACTCCATTGCTGCAGCTACTGATTTGCTGAAAAAAAATAAACTGTCCTTGGTAAAAGGTCATATTTTAAGAGGAAGATAAAGCCATCATTTGAGAAATGTTTAGCATACACAAAATTTATTTTCTTTGGCAGAAAGAGGATAAGACCTAAGATAATTTCTCCAGACTGAGATAAAAACCTAGGTTTTAAAATAAAAAATTCTGATAAAAGGAGACAATTCTGACAACTTTGAACAGTCTGTAAAAATAAGCCAGTCATCCAACTAGGGAAAGATATGAATGTCCTTGTAATCTGCAAATGGCAAGCACTGCTGCAAGACACTTTGTGAATACTGATGGTGCTGAGGACACGTTACAAGATAAACAGAACTGAAAATGTGAATCAGAAACAGAAAAACCTTAAAAATTATCTCAATTTTCTGTGAATGAGAATTTGGTGATAAGCACCTTTTAGGTCCAGAGGCACCAGTAAACTTAAAAAAAAAAAAAAAGAGGAATTTGAGGCAACAGAAGCTGCAGTGTGGACATTTTGATTTTTGGAACGTTTATGCTGAGATTTAGAAAGGCCAAGTCACTACGTTCCCTCTTTGAAAATAATTTTTCTCCTTTTTGATCCCCTGCTACAGATTCATTTAAACACTGGGTCAGCTTATCGGGAGTGATGGTAAGAAAGAAGTAAGTTTGATTTTGAAGATGACAAAACTATTTTTGCAGGGAGAAAAAAATCTCATTGCCAACTTACCTGATTTGAATGATTTCAAGTACTCATCTATCTAAAAGTGACATGGTGCCAAAGGGGAAAGGTAAAGAGTGGTTTCTTGAAAGCTTTTCACTCTTGCCAAGGCAGGGAGGGTGACAGAAGAGGGTTCATAGTTATTTTTTTCTTAGACTGAGATTGGGCCTAAGCTGCCCCTCTATTTCTTGAATTGTTGCTTCCTGATTTTTGCTGGGATTGTTTAAAATGGTTATCTATAAAAGTGCCAAGGGCTGGAAATGTAACGTCTGCAACATTTGGGATTGAAAAAGAATCTGTTTCCCCTCTCTAACCTTTTAAAGACTTTCGCTGAAAGGAGTACCAAATAAAACTTTCTTATCAAGGGAAGTTTTCAGAATTTGAAACTAGATGTTCTCATGGAGATTCTGACTCTTTAGTCTTGCATATCTAGGCAAAATTGACCCACATGCACATGGGCTTGATACATCATCCACAGCATCATAACAGCATTTTTAAGAATACTTAGTGAACCCAAACACTGAAGAAATCATGGACAGACATAAGGATTTAATGTTAGAAGGGAGTAATTCAGCCACTGCTTTCTTTATTCATATCAGAAAAGGTTGCCAGAAGATACACAACCATTTGTGCCTGGCAATTAACTGTTCTGAATACTAGTATGAAAGATGTACACACTTTCTTCCTGTACTTGTTAAAAGCCCTGAGAATGACTAATTAGTGGCAGCAAAGTGGATAATGGTTAATTGGATAACTGATTTTAATGGACGTTTTTTATATTGGCTGATTGCCTGTTTAGGACTATAAAAGTCCTGATTTGTTTGAGTGTAACTGACTGAATAAGCCCAATGTTATGGGTGAAAGCGCTAAGTCAGTGATTCTACATTTACAATAAAGCTGTGGTTTTATCGAGTCACGGATCTTTTTATTCTTACTAGTGTTCGTTCAACTTGGTGGTCTGGACAGACATTGCCTTTGGTTAATGAGTTAACAGATGGGTCAACTACAAGGTTGCAAAAAGAAACTTGTAGGTCTAAAGGCCCCTTTCTAAAGCCTGTCTGGCTTTTTTAGGTACAGACACTGGACTGTCAGGAGAAGCATATGCAGTATTAAATGTATCCTCTAGTGCACCAGGGATAGCCAAAGGTTTTGGGGCTTCCACCTCTAAACGGTCACATCATATTTTCTGTGCAGTAGATAGAAAAATAATTTTTTGGCTAGGTTTGTATGGGCCCTAGGGCCGATAGCCTAGTACCTACCTATGAACCTATGTTAGAGTGTATTCACTGTTGCAGTCATTACACTTGGGTTATCCTGCTGGCAGGCTACCCTCAGTCGGCCTGAATTCTTAAGTCTAGGTCCGGCGTCGGTTGCTGTCGCCTCTTCCCTGATGTCAGTGCACCAGGGGTATAAAAGATGCAGCCGACGCCATTTTCTTCAGTATTTCTTGCCCCAGATGTCAAGTGCCCCCAAAAAGGTAGGCTAAAAATATGCCAGTAAAACATGCATGTACCAAAATATATTATACCTTCATCTACAAGCAAATACACCACATAGGTTGTATAGATTAGAGAAGTGCAGATAAGTTCCAGCAATGATATGGGGGATGGTGGGTGGGTAACCTGGACTGCAACAGTGAATACACTCTAACATCTACATTTATGGTAAGTGTACACAACTGTACTATGTTCTTCGTGTTTCACTGATGCAGTCATTACACTTGGGTTGAATCCCAAAGCTATGGTTGGGAGGCTGAAGCTAAATAGTATTAGGAGCGGCTATGAGGCCCTGCAGAACTGCAGTGGCAAAACCTGCCCTGGATTTAGAGTAAAGTGGTTAATGATAGTGCTTTGTAAAGGTGTGCACTGAATTCCAGATAGCAGCCTCTAAAATGTCTTTGGTTGGTACTCCCCTGAGGAAGGCTGCTGCTCTGGTTGAATGAGGCCTAATGCCCTTAGGTACTGGCTTGCCATGTTGTGAATAGCAGAAACTTATGCAGTGGCCTATCCACTTTGTAACAGTCTGCTTTGAGAAAGCCTTTCCTTGTGATCCTGCAGCATATGCCACTAGGAGTTGCTCTATCTTTCTGAAAGCTTTGGTTCTGTTCAAGTAGAAGCGTAGCTGTCTGTGTATGTCCAAAGAATGCAGAATTCTCTCCCACTTATTCTGTGGGTTTGGATAAAAAGTAGGCAGATGAATAGTTTGGTTAAGGGCCACACTGGACACTACCTTAGGCATAAATGTCGGGTTTATCCTCAGAGAAACCCTGTCTGGATAAAAAATGATAAAAGGTTCCACAGCCATGAGTGCCTGTAGCTCTGAGACTCGTCTTGCAGAGGTTATTGCTAGGAGCAGAACTGTTTTCCAAGATAAAAACTTTATATCAGCTGTCATTTAAGTCATTACACTTGGGTTATCCTGCTGGCAGGCTACCCACAGTCGGCCCGAATTCCAAAGTCTTGGTCCGGCGTCGGTTGCTGTCACCTCTTCCCTGACGTCAGTGCGCCAGGGGTATAAAAGATGCAGCAGAGGCCATTTTCTTCAGTTTTTCTTGCCCCAGATGTCAGGTGCCCCCAAAAGGGTAAGCTAAAAATTTTGCAAATATAAATGCATGCACCAACACAAACATTACCTTCATCTACAAGCAAATACACCACATAGGTTGTATAGCATAGAGAAGTACAGATAAGTCCCAGCAAAGTAAGGGGGATGGTGGGAGGGTAACCTGGACTGCAACAGTGAATACACCCGAACATCTACATTTATGGTAGGTACACAACTGTACTATGTTCATCGTGTTTCACTGTTGCAGTCATTACACTTGGGTTGAATCCCAAAGCTGAGGTTGGGTGGCTAGGCCTAGATAGAATTAGGAGTGGCTATGAGGCCCTGCAGAACTGCAGTGGCGAAGCCTGCTCTGGATTTAGAGTAAAGAGGTAAGTGGTAGTGCTTTGTAAAAGTGTATACTAAAGTCCAAGTTGCAGCCTCCAAAATGTCCTTGGTTGGTACTCATCTGAGAAAGGCTGTTGAAGTGGCTGCTGCTCTGGTTGAATATGGCTTAATGCCCTTAGGCACTGATTGGCCATGTTGTGAATAGCAGAAACGAATGCAGTGGCCTATCCATTTTGAAATAGTCTGCTTTGAGATAGCTTTGCCTTGTGATCCTGCAGCATATGCCACTAAGAGTTGCTCAGTCTTTCTGAAAGCTTTGGTTTTGTCCAGGTAGAAGCGTAGTTGTCTGTATGCCCAAAGAATTCAGAAGTCCTCCCCCTTATTCTGTGGGTTTGGATAAAAGGTAGGCAAATGAATGGTTTGGTTAAGAGCCACACTGGCCACTACCTTAGGCATAAATGTTGGGTTTGTCCTCAGAGAAGCCCTGTCCGGATGGAAAATTATAAAAGGTTCCACAGACATTAGTGCCGGTAACTCTGAGACTCTTCTTGCTGAAGTTATAGCTAGGAGCAGAGTTGTTTTCCATGATAAGAATTTTATCTCAGCTGTACTGGCTGGCTCAAAAGGAGGCAGTGTGAGCTTTTCCAAGACAAAATTGAGGTCCCATGCAAGTATTGGAGCTCTCCTTGGAGGTCTTATGTTTTTGGCCCCTCTGAGGTACTGCCTTAGCAGCGGTTGTGAAAAAATAGGTGGGTCCGCATTGTAATGAGCTGAAATGGCAGAGGCATGGATCTTAATTGATGAGAAGGATAGGCCTTTGTCCAGCATCTCAGTTAGGTATTGTAAAATCTGAGGAATATTTAGTACAAGCATGTCAATTCCTTGTGCCAGGTTCCAAGCACAGAATCTGTTCCATTTTTCTGCGTAAGATTTTCTGGTGCTGGGCCTCCTGGCCTCCAAAATAACATCCGTAACTGCTTTAGAGAGAGGTGTGTTCTGAATGGTTACATTATCTGCCATGCGGCCAGATTTAGGGTTCTGAGTTGGCTGTGTAGGATCTGATTGTTTTTTTGGGTCAGTAAATGAGGAATTAGAGGTAATGTCCAGGCTGGGCCTTGAGACAAGCTCTTTAGGATTGGGTACCAGTGCTGGCATGGCCAGTCTGGGGCAATTAGTATAATTTTTGGCTTCTCTTGTCTGACCTTTAGGAGTACCTTGGGGAGGAGAGGCAGTGGAGGAAAGGCATATACTGTAAGGGTTTTCCAGCTGAATGATAGGGCATCCACTTTTCATGCTTGCTTGTGATAAGTCCTTGTGCAGAATCTCTGTAGTTGGCAGTTGTGAGGGGAGGCAAATAGATCTACGTCTGGGCATCCTCATTTCCTTATCATGCTGAATATTTGTGGATCTAGTTTCCACTCTTGAGGATCCTTGAAATTTCTGCTTAGTTCGTCTGCCAGAGTATTTGTCCTTCCTGGCAGGAATTGTGCTTGCAGGTGTACTTGATAAGTCAATGCTGTGTTCCACAAAGTCATGGCTTGTCTGCAGAGGGGGTAGGAATGTGTGCCTCCCCCTGCCTGCTTATGTACCATGACTGTAGTATTGTCCGTCTTTATCAGCAGTTGTCCTGGATGAAGTAGATCCCTGAAGGCTGTCAGGGCATTCTGAGCAGCTAGCATCTCTTTTTGATTGATGTGAAGATGCATTTGGCTTGCGGGCCATGCGCCCTGAATAAATTTTCCTGCCATGTGGGCCCCCCAGGCATAATCTGGTGCATCTGTTGTTAGTGTCTGCCTGGCCATGGGTTGAGTGAATGTCTGTCTCTTGTTGTGGTGACAGGCCTGTGCCCATCAAAACTCCTGTTGCAGGCAGGGAATGAGGGTAATTAATGTTTCCAGGTTGTGGCAATGTTGAGTCCAAACACTTTTTAGATACCATTGTAGTTTCCTCATATGCAGTCTTGCATATGGAATTAGTAGAATGCAGGATGCCATGAAGCCCAAAGCCTGCAGAATTTTCCTTGCAGGTAACTGGGTCTTTGTTGCCAACATTTCAAAGTAAGAAGTCAGTTGTCTTTGTCTGGTGTGAGATAAGCCATCTGGGCAGTTGTATTTTTTCTGACATCGGTCTAGAGCAAGAAAAAAGTTTCCCCAATGGGGTACTTAGCTTTAATGAAGACTTCGGATCTGAAATTCGATTTTGAAAATCTCAGGAGTCGGCCGACCAGCACTTGAGAACTGCTTTTGCTTCGGGCACCGCACGGCAAGAAAGACTGAAGAAAATGGCGTCGGCTGCATCTTTTATACCCCTGGCACACTGACGTCAGGGAAAAGGCGACAGCAACTGACGCCGGACCAAGATTTTGGAATTCAGGCCGACTGCGGGTAACCTGCCAGCAGGATAACCCAAGTGTAATGACTGCAACAGTGAAACACGATGAACATCATCAGAAGTCCAGCATCCAAAGCTTCAGGGCGCCTTCCACGTGCCGAAAACAATAGACACGGCAAACAGCTGACTAAAAAAACAAGTTTGGGAGGCAAGCCCTTCAGAGCCTTTCATGCCAACTGAAAAAGGGAGACTAAGCCTTGACAAGGCATTGCTTGTAAAAAAAATAAAAAATAAAAAAAAAACACAGATGTCCACACCCTGGCATAAAAATGCAGCTAAAAGCAATGGGGAATGGAGGGAGGGAATGACTACTACAGCAGTGATCATTCGAACATCTAATGGTATGGTAAGCTTACTTACACAACAATACTATATTCATCATTGATTCTCTGCTGCAGTAGCCTAAACTATATGGACAGATTTACTACAGCTCAGAACATCTGGGAGGTGGACTGGGAAGAGTCCAGGAGCCCCTGGAGAATAGTCCTAGCAAAGCCTGACCTAGACCCAAAAAAAAGAATGCAGCTGTAGTGCTTTGTAAAAGTATATACAGAGGACCATGTTGATGCTTCTAGAATATTTAAAGTGCAACCCTTTCTAAAAAGCCATAGATGAAGCCAAGACCCTGGTAGTTTGTGCCTTGACCCTGCCTTGAATGGTTTTGTTGAGGTTGGAACACAAATACCCCTGTTTTTGAGAGAGTAGATCCAGTCTCTTATGAAGCTTGTGGTAACTGTCCTTAGCCAATTCCAAAAGAAGGGTGAACCACTGTTGCCTAGGCCAGAAGGGATTCCCCACAATGATCTTGGAGGATTCCTTCTGAATCTTCAGAAGTACCCTGAATATCAGTTGAAAGAAAGGAAAAGCATACATGAACATTTCTGCCCAAGGAAAAGAAAAGGCAGTTGTATTCCAGGCCTTGTTGCATAGAGTCCTGGAGCAGAAATATGCCAAATGACTTAGAGGAGGCAAAAAGGTCTATTTGAAGAATTCCCCACAAATGGATCAAATCATGAAGACCCCTTTCTCTCATTTCCATTCATGAGGGTCTGCCTTTGGCCTGCTCAGCTTGTCTGTCACAAACTTTTGCTCTGACTGAATGTAGGATGCCTGTAGAATGCAAATGAGCTGTAAAAAGCACTCTCTCTCATATTAACATGGCTAGTCTTCACAGGGTAGGGGGGTAAGATCTGGGTTCCCCTTGCTTATTTACGTACCACATCACAGTGGTATTGCTTAATTACTCAAAAAGGACCCGGAGACCAAATGTGATTCAGAGAACTGAGCGCCTTGATAAAAACAAGCATTTATTTTATGCTTACGTGCTTTAGCCCGTTTTTGTTGTCCCAGATACCTTGTACTTCTATCCCCTTGACACTGCTCCCCAAGCACAAAGTGTCTGTGGTGATTTACTGTTTTGGCGCAGCAGGAGAAAAGGGAAGACTAGGATTTAGGGTATTTCATGTCTCCAAGTTATTTCTCTTCTCACAAATCCCAGAACTAGAATTTGAAAAGATAATCTGTGTTGGTGCTGGGACCAATGAGACTTCAAAAACCTTCGCATTTTTCTCATATGGGGTCCTGCAATAGGTATCATGAGAATCACAAATGCCATGCAAACTAGAATTTTGAGGTATTCTTTTGCAAACACACAAGTCCAAGTGGGAAAATCCCTGGAACAGATTCAAATATAGATCTATTTTCTTCTGTGGAAGAAAAGCTCTCTGCATTGAGGTGTCTAACAGACACCCTAGGAACACAATTTTGTATGATGGAGACAAAAAAAAAAAAAAACTTTTGAATGTTTTTTTTGGAATCTCGGCTCACTCAGAAAAGTGAGAGATTTCCTGACACGTTGAAAATGACTTTGCAAAGATAAATAAGTCATTACATATGGAAAAATATGGATACATCTGGATACCCTGTAGCCCACAATGGGCTATGACAAGAGCTAGGCACTTATGAACAATCTTGGAGCAGTTGATAGTCAAGAGGGTAAGGCATAGAATTGATCATGTGATCCAGAGGCAAAGTATTAAAAAAAGCCTGAAATCTGGATTAATAGGACTTTGATATGCATCTTTTAAGTGTAAAGTTACTTAAAATAAAAAAAACTCAAATGAGGAAGAGGAGGTAAAAGGTTGTGAACATGGTAGTATCTTAAACTTATCCACAAACGGATTCTGAGATTGATCCATCAAGGATACAAATGACAGCGAGAAGAAATTTTCTTTCCAGGGAATTCCTACACATCGCCAGACCAAACTCTCTTGTTACCTCCTGCCCTACAACACATGCTCTCTCTGAGTTATAGAAGCAGTTCTTTCTTCCAAGTTAGGAAAAGGATTTTATTCAAGAATGTTTTTAGTGACAGAGAAAATGCCTGGAGACCAGTTCTGAAATACCTGGAATCCCTTTAATCTCAAGTGAGGTGCCACTACTGCAAAGTATTTGGTAAACACCCTGGGGGCTGTGATGACTCTAAAGGGTAGGACTCTGAATTTGTAATGACCAACTGGAAGCAAAGATGTGTTCTGGATCACCTATTTATTTGGATATGATGGTACATATCTTGAAGACCTATACAGCACATCCAATTGTCCTTGTGTAGAAATGGTATGATGGACTGGAACGTGACATTTCAGAACTTTGTTTTCTTTACATACTGACTTAAGTTCCAAATCCTACCAGGTCTGGAGGGACCTTTTGTATGACTCGTGTCTAGCAGCTTTTGGATTTCTTGTGCTGCTGCCTTCCTCTGACTATATTGATCAGGAAGTTTCTTCCTTTTATGAAATGAAAGAAAGGAAAATGGTATGCAATAACCTCTAGATATTATGCTTAGCACCCATGTATCATGTGTTATATTTGTCCAGGCATCTCGGTGCAAAGAAAAATGATCCCAGACGGCCTCCAGAGTTGGACATTCAGGTAGTGCTTCAGAAGCCCTGAAAGGGCCTATCCGAAAAAAAATCTCTAAAGCCCTGAGAATCTGCATTTCCTCCTATGCCTCTGAAGGAATTGTCACCTCATGGATCTCGGCAAGGTCCCTAAGATTTCCAGAACCACATCATCTTACCACCTCTCCGATTCCTAGAAATGATTTGTTGAGCCATAGAAAACTTGATTATTATGGCAGACAGAGTCTTTCCATCTGGTTCACTGCAGGCCAGCATCTCTTTTACTAATGGCCCAAACAAAGAACTGCCATCAAATGGGGTGTTAATAAAAGACGTCTTAGAGAGTTCTGCAAAGTCATAAAGCCGGATCCAGGCATGTCTCCTTATGGCAATATCTGAACCAGCACCATGAGGTGCCTTTTTAGCTGTGTGAGAGATCAATCTCATCGAAGCAATGGATATGGACAAGAGTGGCCAGATGACAGGATGCCCATTTGAAATCCTCAGCAGACATCGACTCAGGGTATATGAAATCTCCTTGGTCAAATCTCTCTGAAGCAGACTGAAATGTGCCAGGTAATTTAGTGACCTCAGGGCAAAGGTTGTAGAGGCAAAACTTGGTTTCCAAACCTATCCAATGCTCTAGACACCCTCTTAGACAGAGAAACAGCACAGCTCTGTTCCACTAGCTCTTTCTTGGTGGCTGCTGCCGCCACCACCATAGCATCAACCAGGATCCTTTTGCTCCAGTGCAGTCTGTCAGTTGTAGGGGCCAAAAACTTGTCAGGTATTTTAGGAATGGGTTTGATTGTATCCAGTTCAATCCAAGCTTGACAGGCAACTAGGTTTGCCCACCATGGGGGTAAACCAAGATGAAGATGGGCCAGAACCAAAAGCCTCCAAAAACACCAATTCTGGTGAGGGGTTTTGGGAAGATCAGCCACCTTTCTGTGTTAGGATCTCCAGAATATCGCCAAAGGAGATGTCATCTGTTGGTGAGCTGGGCCCCCCCCTCCATCAAAAGCGGTATCCTCCATGAGAGATTCCAACTGAGACTCAACGTGTCTCCTTTTCCAGGTCCCCTTCTGATGTACCTCCTCTATGGGGTGTTCAGATGAGGTGTTGAAACAGAGGGGAAGTTCCTCTAATGGAACTGGCTGGACACTTATTTGTTATGGCTGTCCTTGTGGAATCGCCTTGAGTGACACAGAGCTAGGAACGGATGGCGGAAAGTGTAGGATATGAGGCACAAGAGGACGGTTCTCTGTGGAAACAAAAAGCCCTTTCCACCACCTTGAAAGCAGAAGGACCCGGAGAGACCCCGATCAACCTCCTCAGAGCCAACACTTCAGATGAAGGCAGGTCTAGATTCTCCCTTGGATCTGCACATCAGGAATGGCACTGGATCTGAATTGTCCAGGACCAAGAATCCAACAGGAAGGGACAGATCTGACAAAAATTGTAGCCAAGCCTATCCCCTCAGACCTGATTTTGACACTTCTGCTACAAGACCCATTCTGATCCGATGTTACTGAAGCAGAACTAGCCAAGGATATAGTCAGAGTGGAGGAAGAAGCTTTCCTCTGATCAGACACCATACCTCTTGGGGATCTTAGATCCTAAGGCTCTGAAACCACAGGATCGATCAGAGAAGGAGAGAAAATATCTTTAAAAGTTATTGGCACACCCACGGATCTGGAAGGTGTGCGCATCTGGATCTGAGCTCTGAGAAATGTACTCATCCTATCCACATCCGCTTCTGATAAGCTCCTGGAGGACCTAAGGGAAAAAGTGGAGGGAGGTCTAGAGTGCTTCTTTGGGGTTTGAAGAAAACTTGAAGGTGGAATAGGCGATACTGGTTTTATAGAGTACTGAGGAGTAGTACTCCTAGGATCTGAAGATCTAGGATTTGAGGGAGTCATTGCTGGACTAATCAAAATTACAGTGGAAGAAGCCTTACAATCCAAAGTCTTCAGATCTGATTGGCGAGTATTAGGATCCAACAGCATTGGATCCATTTTCTTTGTCTTTGCCAGAGGCTCCAAGGAAGACCTGGGGGACTTCAGAGGGGTGTGCTTCCTATGCTCTAAAGGAGTGGACTTGCTGTGTTTGGAGGGGGTTCGAGTCCCTGAAATAGAAGTGGAAGGCAGAAGACCTCTTATGATCAATTTATTCCGTCAATCTGCTAAAGCCCTAGGACTGAATGTGGAGGACATTTTGCATGCCATTTTCAAGTGATCAGCCCCCAGACAATACACACACTCCTTGTATACATTCAAATTCAGAATTTTATGCCCACAAAAAGTGCACTTTTTGAAATCTGCAGGCTGTTCCACCATAACTGCGAAGAAATCCATGGAATCTAAAAACAAGAAGTTGACCCTATCAAATACAAGAAATGGTAAAACAGACAACATTTTTACAGAAATAGAGATGTTCTGTTACCACTTATGGTAGCAAGAATTACCGCAAATTATGGGTAAACAGAAACACCAGCAATAGTAATCAAGTACTACCTTAAAAGGTGTCAGAAGGAAGAAAGGGAAACTCATTCAAATGGAGTTGGCCCAGATATGAGAGTATACCCCTCGGCCTAATAATGTCCAAAGGAACAAAACAAAATACTAGGGTGTACTCACAAAGGGAAAGTAAACCATATTACGCAAGGGTCCTAGACCTTTTAGACTTAAGAGTAGTAGTTTAATACCAGTAAAATAGACAGGACCGATTTACTCAGGCAAAATGCTCAGTAGAGGTAGGAAATGCAGCAGTGTGAAAATTCTCTGCCTTATCAGTCAGCCAGCATCTCCTTGAATACCCAAAAAATAAAAAATTTATAGTAGACACTCCAAATAATCCATACACAGAAGTTTGTTTTATGGTCCTTTATTGTTGCATCCAAGCTCTACTTACTGTTACAGAAGGTTACAGGCTTAAGTCACTGTGTTTAATGTCTAGTAAATGGGAGTGGCTAGGGCCAGTAGCCAATCGGCGTGTGTAGGTGTGTAAGAGTGGGCCGAAGCCTTTATTCAAATTCATGATGAAAGGTGAACCCAGCAATCGCACTCCCATTGGATTATCAGAGCGATCATAAAACACCAATCAGAATTGTTACAATTCTCAAAAGCTTAATTAACTTTTGAGCTTTCAGTCATTAAAATGCATCATGTAAAAACAGGAGCGTCTACAAACCAAAGCAATTTAATTCACATGTTTAAAATGTCAGCTGGGTGCCTAAGTTAAATACACTAAAATTTGCGGCACTTTCAAATTTCTTCTTCAGGGATGCAAACATACTCTAACGGGAATTGCAGTGTGGCTCAAGAAGATGGCTCAAGAAGAGGCACTGACGAACTAAAGCATGATATGTACAGTAAGCCTACTAGGGTAAATCTTTTACTACATGCACAGAGTATGCACCCCCACAGGCTTAAAAGAAATGTTAAGTCTCGGGGAGTCAGAGTAGCAAGGTTATCAAATGAACTAGAAGACTTTATGATGAACATCACAAACCTGGAAAAAGACTCCCTGGCTAGGAGATATTCCAGACTACTTAAGGATATTTTAACACCCATTATTCTAAAAAAGTCTAAGGCGAACTAAGGACATTCCCCATGTACAGAAACCAGAGTGTGACCTCGCTACGATTGAACAAGGACAAATGGGACTGTAACACGATACTAAACTACTCATTGGAGTACCAAAAAAATATCAAAGTCATACTAGACAACTGGTCCATCAGAGACAACAGGACTATTGAACATGTTTTCCCCCACAGACCGAACTCCACCCCCAGGAGATGTAAGAACACCAGGTATTACCTAGAGAAAACTGAGCCAATGCCCACTACAGTAGGGGGAACGTTCTCTTGCAGTAACCGTCCCTGTGCCTAATGTGGCTACATGTGCCAAAAAAACAGCTTTTACTGTTTTAACAACCACACCGAATTCCCCGCTCATGTTAGGGAAGACTGAAACACCGAAGGTGTGGTATATAGAGCACAGTGTGCCACATGCAAAGTTTTCTATGTAAGAAAAACAGTCAACAAGCTAAAGTCCAGAGTGGCAAAACACCTGCATGACTTAAGACACCTCAACCTTTCAAACCCTCTTCCTGTGCATGCAAAACACAACACAGGACAGTGTCTTCAAATCCTCAACTATATTCCCAAAAACCCGCTGGATGGTAACTACAATGATGTAGTGGAGAAAAAGGAGCTAATAGGGCAGATTCATCTAACGGCCAGGAAAACAACAGGACTGAATACCACAGAGTCAATCCTCCCAATCCTCAACCTCAGAAAACTTGGCCACAATAAATATCAAGGATTGACACCATTTTTCACATCAGCTTTCCCCAGCACCAGCTCAGTTGATGCATTGGGTCTATAAGGTTTTCCGTTGCCTTTGCTTAAGTTTTGGACTACAAGATTTTATTTTATTATCTCCACTGTAGCTTTTGTTTATATTTTGGAATACTAGATTTTTTTCTCATCTCCACTGTACCTTGCTCCCCGTTTTACTTTTTACTGGTAGTTTTTTTCATTTAATTCGTTTTATTCGCTATCCATCTTGTTTTTATTTGAGGTTTTTTATTTGAAATTTTTTGAAGTGTTTCGTATTTAGCGGGTTCAGTCTTTTCAGTTTTGATTAACCAGATTCTATTTACATGAGCATATAGAAACTTTAAATGGAATTTTATGTTATTACTTTCTACTAATTACTTTCTTCATGCTTAGGCATTAGTCATTGTTTGTTTGGGTTGAAAGAGAGGATGTCCATTTTACGTTTTTACTTCTCTGTGTAGAACTAAGGATAGCAAGTCCCTATTTTCATAGCTAAAGGACATGTAGCCCACTACTAGCTACCGGATGGCTTAAGGACCACCGAGGAATTTGCTTTTTTGTTTGTTTTTGTTTACACCTAGGAAGTCACAAGACCAGCTTCCTCATGTTATCTAGCATAATTTTATGCTTTTTCATATAGTCAGACTAGATATATTAGCGCTAACCACTGTACCTTAGAGCAGAATCTGATTCTTTTATGTAGTTTAATTTCTGGTTAGGTACACAAGGCAAACTAGCACATCACAAACACGCATATTTAATAATATTAATTATTTATATATTTATTTTGGCCCATTTATCATTTATTCGTGTTAATTACCCAGTTCATTACTGTTCTCTTTTATCAGTGTTCAGTTTAGTCTCGTCAGATTCCCCCCATACTCCTCTGTATTTTGACAATTTTAGATTGTCAGTTTAGAACTGGAGATTTAGACTACTATTTTTTAGCTCTGTATCCAAGCAGCGCCACACTGAATCGTCGATTGTCCTGTCCAGGTGTATTTATAGAGCCTTTAGCCTCTTTCTTCGGGCCCACCATCATGCAAATCCACTAAATACCAACTTCCCAGGACACTATGTCTCATGGACAGCTTTTAAATGCACGGCAGTTTCCAGCTGGTTGTATAGCTTTTAAACATTTTCTAACCAAGTATTTTAAGGCTAAAGTATGGAAACTGTATCCCCACTTCACTCCTACTTCTCTGAACAGATTCCGACCGTTGTTTGTTTTCTGGTTTAGTTATTTTTCTGGTTAGTGACTCCTGGCAAGCTAACTCATGTTCCCTGAAACATTCCCACCAACTGGTTACACCTGTTTTGTTTTTCAGTTTTTTTAATTGGGAATTATAATTTTACTCTAGTTGTTTTATTCATTATCGAATCCTCTCTGTTTTTTATGGTTTCAAACTAACTACATTGTAGGCCTTCATTCCCAGTGGTGACCATACTTGCTCTTCTTCCTCTGGTTATCTAGCATTTACCCTAGCTGTGCCACGTAGAAACACCACTTTCCCAATTGTCCTACCCTATTGTATGTTTGTAGCCTTCCATCTTCACCCCTCTCCCTAAAAATACTTAGGACACAAGTGATTCCAAGGACAACTATAAGTGTTCAGTGGCTTCTCTATTTCCAGCACAGTGCATAGTTCGATCCTTTCTAACTAAAGGTATATTCACCACTTAGGCATGGAGACTTTATCCCCTCTTCACCCCCACTTTGAACACCAGCTATCCCTGTGACTGGCCCATCCAACTCTGAACACCCATTTTTTCAAGTGAGTTAATTTTTTTTTAGTTATATTAACATTTTAAGTGCTTCAGTTATGAAATAATCTGTTTACTTATTAGTTAAAACCCCTCCTTTCCTGTGCTTACATATCTGTAGATTTTTAGGTTGGAAATAAGATTAGTCCAGATTTCCTCATTTTGCCACTACAAATCACTGCTTTCCCGATTAACCAGACCAGAGTCTACGAGGTCTTTTGTCCCAACTTCAACCCCTTCCACCACACAAATCTGGTCTATTCCAGTCTACCAAAAAGAAAAATTAAATTGATTACCATGATTCTCTACAATTATTTTTTGTTAAAAACCCATTAGAAATGTCTTAAAGGCACCATCGCTCATCCTTTTGAACCCCAATGCAGTTCTCGTTAGAGTATGGTAGCATCCCAGAAGAAGAAATTCAAAAGGTGCATTTAATTTTCTTAGGCACCCAGCTGACACTTTAAACACGTGAATTAATTACCTTGGTTTGTAGGCACTCCTGTTTTTACTCCATACATTTTAGTGATTGAATGTTCAAAAGTTAATTAAGCTGCTGATGGAACTGTAACAATTCTGACTGGTGCTTGATTATCTCTGTCCAATGGGAGTGTGAGGGCTGGGTTCACCTTTCATCATGAATTTGAATAAAGGCTTCCGCCCACACCTACACACGCCGACTGGCTACCGGCCATAGCCACTTCCATTTATTAGACAAAAAATACAGTGACTTAACCCTATAACCTTCTGTAACACTAAGTACTTAGGTGCAACAATAAACTGTAAATTATTTGGAGTGTCTACTATAGAATTTTTATTTTTGGGGGATTCATTGGGGGGGGGGCTGGTTGATTGATAAGGCAGAGAGATTTCACTCTCTGGTGCATTTTGCCTGGGTAAACCAGTCCTATTTTACTGGTACTAAAATACTATTCAAGTCTAAAAGGACTAGGACCCTTAGTTAATATGGTTTACTTTCCCTTTGTGAGTATACCCTAGTATAAGGAAGAAAGGGAAAGAAATACTCTAACGCCAGTGGGACAACTTAGGAAGACAGTATAATGGAAGAATAAATTAATATATAAAACAGGACACAAAAAGATATTAATAAAAATTTTTTTAACTCACAAAACCATTAAAAGCTCAAGACTTAGAAATCTGTGTCTGTTCACTATGGTGGCAAACTAGATCTTGAGGCTTTTCAAGAATGCAATAGAGCATTGTGGGTAGAGGGAAAAGCTTGAGAGCTGGATCTTAAGTCTGGAATAAGCGGCAGAGTCAGATCTGATGATCGGATCCAAACCCATACTTTGAGGAAGAATGAAAAGGACATCAGATCTTTTCATCTCCTTTCCCCTTTCCTTCTCTTACGACTGCATATGCTGAGATGAGATGCAGACAATTAAAAGGGGTAATTGGTGTTGATGCTTATGATTCTGAAGACCTAGCCTAAAACTATGATCTGATAATGACCAGGGATATGATGAGACAGTACCAAACCTAGGCTTGAATCTTCTAAACCTCCTGCCTTGAAGCAAAACAAAATTAAAAGAAAAACTTAGAAAAAAAGAACTGAGCAACAGTGAAAAGGAAAATTGTTACACCGCAGAAACAATGTAATCTCCACCTATGTCAGACTATTAACAAAAAACAAGAAATCTTTGTCCAGAGATGCATTATCATCTGATTAACTATTCAGCTTATCTAGACTGGTGCAGTACAACACACTGCTACAGAATAAAAACTGAGGGGCAACAGCTGAAAATGTACAAAAAGCTACCTACTGAAGACTGTCTGATTTCATTTAGGTTCATTTCACTTTAATTATACGCTAAACATGACACTATGGACAGCACTTGACCTCGCTGATTAAATATTTAAAATTAAATGAAGCTCTGAAATACATCCTGTACTGCTAATGCCAATATTGTTACAGTTATGATGGAAGATTACATCAAACAACATCAACCAACCTGAAACTGTGAATCCCCTGAAGTTCCTGCTGTAAAACTTCTTGAGTTGTAGCAATTAGGTCCAGAGCCCCAACAAACTCAGAGGTGGATAACAATAACTGCACTGTAGGCTGAGTCTGATGAACTGTTGCCATTAGCTTTAATTTATTATACACTTTTACACAGTTGTTTCTAGCAAGTGCTAGTCTTAAAATGCTTAGTGATCCTTCACACATGACTTTATCAATCTGAGAAATCTTGTCTCGGAGCATCTTTACAGCCTGTGAAGTTTTCTTGAGGTAGTCTTGCAGTTCATGCTGAGAGGTCATTGCGTGAAAAAATGCTTCTGAACGTAAAGAAATTTGATGAGCTATATTAACTTCTACGATATCCAGATAATGGCTCAGCTGGAAAACAAATACATCATATTAATTTAGTTTATTGTATGCAGGTACAAAGGCGCAGCTCTAGGACCATTTACTACTAGCCATGATCAGGAAAACAAAAACTGCAACTGTGGTAAGTAAAAGACAAACATAAAAGTGAATCTGTCAAGAATATAATTTCATGCAATCTCAGTCCATCTAAACTTCCTTGAAATTACATGTTTTGTATATATGCAACTTGACAAGACTCTTCATAGCTCTTGTTTAAAAAAAAAGCATTAATTGGCTCATATAAGACTGCTCCTGCTCCTGCTCCTATGGCACTGCCCAAAACTTGGAGATTGCAGGTTCCACACAGCCATCTACCTACAATTGCTTTCAAACTGATTGAGCTATTTCATTTTATTTAGGTACTTTAGGGCATGGCTTAGTCAGCTCATAGCCTTTTCTGTACATTGTTTTCCAGAAGAAACTGCAACCGTAATCTGCTGATGTCATGCATTGTCCCAATCTATTGCTATGCAAATGTCCACTCATGCTCACCTATTGAAATTAGGACCCATCTGCCTTGGGTCAGGTTTATTAGTGCTTTCTAACTGAGCACATTAAAATAAAGTAACAAAAATGCAAATTTTAGCAGCAATCAAAATATAGTAAATGAGTACTAAAGCAGGACAAAAGCCAAACTTGACAAATGTATTCTGAAGAACACTGTGAAACCTGCAAGAGCAGTAGACTCCATCAGCCAGGGTGGGGGATTCCTAGGTGCAAGAGGTATGGGACCTGACAGGAAAAGGATCAGAATCAAAAGAATCAAGCTGTATTCTTGAACCTCCAATTTCAAAGAGGCAAAGCACATAATTGTAAGCATAGTGCAGTTATGTTAGGAACTTATAATTGTTGATCTTCAAAGTATACTCACTGATGCAATAATGACTCATGGGAGCTTCAGCCACACGGGGACTGATGGCTGGTGCAGCTGCAAGCATTTTATCCTTCCCTCTTTTACCCAGGTGGACACCTCTACCCTTATGTCAGGATATCACTGGTATAAATGGAAAGTCAGTCCACACCATCTTCAGGTCTTTCTTGCCCATCAGGCTGAATTACTGTGGTATGGTACCACAATACTGGCTACTCTAGTGTCAGTAATCTCCATGAAAGTACTCCCCAAGATGCCTATCCAGGCTCCATGTGAAACCTGAAGAGGGAAGCTGCCTACACAGCAAAACAACCAACGGAGGAAGCACAGGAAACTGACTGGAATATCCACCAAAGGATGCCCACAGGGTTTCAGAAAAACAGGGGCTAGTGGGAAAGAACTGTTATCATAACAGTGAATATAACTGAACCTCAAGAAGTATGGCAAGTTCCTAATGCAAGTGTACTGTGTTTATCTTGTAATTCACTATCACAGTGATGACTCTGGGGAAATTTTCCCAGAGTTTATAAACCAATGGCCTCTGTTTGACTATGGTTGTAAAGTCTATGTAGAACTGCAGTGGCAAAACCTGCCTTGGTACACCCCGAATATTGCAATGTTTGGAAAAAGCAGACAAAATGTGGAGAGATGACCAAGCAGCTGTTTCCTGGATGGACGGTGTACTGCACCCCCCCCCCCCCTCCTCCCAGGAAGCAACTGTGGTTGCAGCAACCCTAGTGGAATGGGCCCTAATATGCCCAGTGACAGTCCTGTCATGAAAAGCATAACCAATAAGAACATAATGGGTCAGCCATTTGGATAAGGACTGTTTGGCAAAACTGATTCCCCTCCCTGCCCTTGGCACATGGAATAAATAAATTATCAGGATTTTATAACTTATTTTGTTCTGCCTTTACAAAATCTCAGGTGCGCGTGCACATCTACTATCATAATACCACCTCTTTAATTTCTACCCTCCAATCTGCTTACTTCTTTTGTTAAACCTGCTCTTACATTCTTGCTCCCTCACTATGTTCCACTACTGTCACTGGCACACAGTTACACAGTGCTGTATCAAACTGCAGAAATCCATAACTTCCACCCCAAACTTAACCCAGTAGCATCACCAGCACTGTAGGTAATAAGGGGTGTACATGGAAGTAGCGGTGGCTCACTTGCTAAATCTGTGAAAAAAATGCATGCCGAGAACCATCAAATTCACAAGAAAATGCAACATTTTTTTTTCCAAAAAATATTTTAATTTGCTTTTAACACATACAAGCTTTAACTGAATGCATTTAGTTACAAAGATTAGATTTAAAAATCAATAAGGCACTAAATAATGGCACATTACAGCACTGCAGGTGCATAACAGAGAGTCTACAGCTGATCAAGTGCTTCCAGAATTTAACAAGAAAGTAACTCATGGCAATAGAGAAGCAAATGTGTAAAATCCTTCAGCCCCAGGTTTCAATTCCACTTTCTCAAGAGACAATACTTAGCACTTTTCTGACGGTCTTATCTCTCGGCAGATGCAAGAATCACCCAATCCAGATGTAAAATGACAATAAGACCAAGGTCATACAGCTGTTTTATGCACTAGGACTGGAAGCACGGAAGTGAAGGAGGGTAAAGAAGGATCTAATGGCCTCTTTATACACCCAACAACTTTTTCAATCTCTTGCACTTGGTTACAACAATCTTCTGCTGGTGGACGTTCTCGTAGCTCTTGGTATGCCTAACACTTCTAAAAAAGATCAGGAATATGACTGCCTACAACAGTATAATCTAACAGTACATGTACAGTGATTTGATGCTGGGCTGTAGCAGATCCAGTTCCAGGCAGGCATGAGAACAACAATTATCATGTTTATGGTCGTTATGAAATGAAAGTTATATATTTGCAGTAACTATAGATCTGTGTTGTCATCTTCTCAACCGGTAGGTTATCGAAGCCAATGCTGGCGCTTTCAGAATCTTCAGTCCTGGTGCTCTGCCTCCTCTACCTATAACTCCCTGATCTTTCTCTCCTCAGATTGGTTTGGCCCATCCTTGTGCCTAGAACAATGGACTAAAGGAAAAAACACATTTATACTTGTGATAAGAAAGGGCAGAAAAAGGGCTCTCTCAGGAGCAAAAAATAAAAGTGAAAATTTGGAGGTGGTATGGTAGGAGGGATGGTTGTGGAGGATGGAAGAAGGCAACACAGATCTAACATTATGGCAAGTACATAACGTTTGTATCCAATCTTGTCTTTTCAGTCCATCGTAATCTGTGGGACAGTTTCTCTACTAGTAACAACCTCAGGGTGATCCTAGAAGAGGATATTCCACAAAAATGGTAAAACCAAAAGAAACTCTAGACTTACACTGAATGATCAGTTTGTAATGGACACAAAGATATCTGTGTTAAAACAAGTAGCTGCCACACAAATCTCAATAGAAGCCTGAGCAAAAAAAGGCAGCTAAAGTAACAAACAATCTGGTAGAATGAGCCCTAGGCTTAAATGCAAATAAATTCCTTTCAGTATCATACCTTTCAAATGCCCCTGATTTTGAAACAGATTTTAGCTCTGTCCCTCTTAATTCCTCCTGATTTTGAAACAGATTTTAGCTCTGTCCCTCTTAATTCCTCCTAAGCTTCAGAGACAATGTAATGAATTATACTTAATAAATAATGACAATAATTAGAGTTATAGACTTCTTCTACTTCAGAAAAGGTAATCTACATTCTCTTATTCTGTCAATGTCTGAAGTTAATGACAATAATACTTTAAAGGGGTCTCTGATAATGTTTGGATTTGTCCCAGAGTGACTAAAAGCTATGGTGAGTATGCAAAAGGAATATGATCAGAAAGCTATCTGGAAAGGGTAACTTTGGAAGCAGGCTGGCCAAGTTGCATTTTGGCAAAGGGGAAAACAGGCTGGTCAGATTTTCTGAAATTTTTGGTTCATTCCAGTTAGAATCTCAATTGTTGATGAACATCCAAACACTGCAGCAAACATTCTCTCTTGTCAATGAAATCTGGAAAGAAAACAGGTAAATAAATGGGCTGATTCAAATTGGACTCAGAGGCTACCTTAAACAGAAAGGAAAGGTTGGACATTAACAGAGTATCTTTGTGGAAAACCAAATAAGGGGAAACAGAAAAAGTACAGTTTTGTACCTACCATAAATGTAGATGTTCGAGGATCCACATTGCTGCAGTCCTAACTATTGGGTAGTCCCCTGTCCAGTCGGCCCGAATACCGGTCAGGGCAAGGGTACTAATGCGCATGACCGACGTCATATCCTCAGTCTTTTCTTGCCCCAGATGTCAGAAGACCCTAAAAAGACAAGGCCCAATATACCTGCACCAAAAATATGTACAATATATACAAAACTATCAGCATATAACCTCACCTACACAACCACCCCTAAACACAGAGGGAAGGAGGGAGGACTGCAGCAATGTGGATCCTCGAACATCTACATTTATGGTAGGTACAAAACTGTACTATGTTCTTCATTCCACATTGCTGCAGTCCTAACTATTGGGTAGAATCCCAAAGCAGAGGTAAGGGAGGCTGGCAAATCATAAAGAAGCAGGAGCTGACAACATGCCTTGCAAAATAGCCGTGGCAAAACCAGCCCTATACTTAGAGTAGAGAGGAAGGTGATAATGCTTAGAGAAAGTATGCACTGAACTCCAAGTAGCTGCCTCCAAAATATCCTTAGTTGCCACCCCCCTTAGGAATGCTGTTGAAGTGGCAGTAGCCCTAGTGGAATGAGGCCTAATCCCAGCTGGAATCTCCTTGCCCTGATGGGAATAACAAAATGCAATGTAAAACCCAATCCACCTAGAAATAGTTTGTTTTGACACAGGCTTGCCCTGCGAACTCAAAGCAAAAGAAACAAACAACTGCTGAGACTGCCTAAAATCCTTAGTCCTGCTTAAATAATAACGCAATTGCCTGTGTACATCTAAAGTGTGCAAAATCTTTACCCCTTTATTTTGGGGGTCTGCATAAAAAGTAGGCAAATGAATAGTTTGGTTTAAAGCCACACTAGAAACCACTTTAGGCATAAAGGAAGGATTAGTACGTAATGATACCCTATCCTTATGGAAAATCAAAAGGGCTCTACTGCCATAAGGGCCTGCAACTCAGACACCCTTCTTGCAGAAGTAATAGCCAACAGAAAAGCAGTCTTCCATGACAAGTATTTCAATTCAGCAGTAGCCGCAGGCTCAAAAGGTTGTAGAGTAAGTTTTTCCAACACAAAATTGAGATCCCAAGCAGGAGTAGGAGCTCTACGTGGGGTCTTATATTCTTTGCCCTCTAAGAAACTGCTTGAACAAAGGATGCGAAAACAATGGTGGGTCACAATCATAGTGAGCTGAAATTGCTGCAGCATGAATCTTAATGGAAGAGAAGGACAAACCTTTGTCCAATAACTCAGTAAGATATTGAAGAGCCACACTCAAATTAGGCTCAGAAATCTCCAAATTCTTTGCTGTACTCCAAAATAAAAATCTCTTCCATTTTTCATACACTTTCCTTGTACTAGGTCTTCTAGCTTCCATAATCACATTTAAAACTTGTTGAGGAAGTTGAGACCTGCTGTGTTTCAACACAGAATATGCCAGGCTGTTAGATGAAGAGAGTGAAGCTTGACATTGAGCAGATGACCGTCCTTCTGAGATAACAGGTGTGGAATCAAAGGTAAAGGCCATGGAGGCTTCCTTACCAGACTCCTTAGTAGTGGGTACCAGTGTTGCCGAGGCCAATCTGGAGCTATTAAAATCATCCTTGGCTTGTCTTGTCTGACCTTTAAGAGCACATTTGGAAGAAGAGGCAGAGGTGGAAAGGCATACACATGAAGATTTTTCCAACTGAAAGAAAGAGCATCCACTTTCCAAGCTGTGTGATGAAACCCCTTTGTGCAAAACTTTGGCAGCTGGTGGTTTAGTGGAGAAGCGAACAGATCTATGTCTGGAGTTCCCCATGACACTGTCAATGTCTGAAATACATGAAGATCCAGTTTCCACTGGGGATCCATGATTTGTCTGCTTAACACATCTGCTAAGGAGTTCTGTGCTCCGGCAGAAACCTTGCCTGAAGAGTTAGTTGCAAGCTGAGCGCAGTCTCCCATAAAATCATTGCTTGCCTGCATAGAGGATAAGAATGTGTTCCCCTTGTTTGTTGATGTACCACATGACAGTTGTGTTGTCCGTTAGAATCAACACCTGCCCTGGAAGAAGTAACTCCTTGAAAGCCATTAAAGCAAACTGGACTGCTAACATCTCCTTCATGTTGATATGTAGTTGCTGTAGTCTGGCAGTTCACAAGTCTTGTTTCCACTTTCCATTTAGATGAGCTCCCAAGCAATGTCCGAGGCATCTGTCGTTAAAATCTGACTCGCCTCTGGCCGGGTCACAGAGAGTCCCTTGTTTAGGTGACATTCCTGAGCCCACCACAAAAATTCTTTTGAAGGCAAGGTATTATTTGAATGACAGTGTCCAAATCCTGGCAGTGCTGTGTCCATACATTTTGAGATACCATTGCAGCTTCCTCATATGCAGTTTGGCATTGGGAAGCACCAGAATACAAGATGCCATGAACCCTAATGCTTGAAGGACTGTCCTTGCAGTCAGCACGGACTGATGAGATAGTTGATGGAAGTAAAGTGATAGACTCTTTTGTTTGTCCGGGGTTAAAAAGGCCATCTGGGCTGCTGTATTCAGTCTCACACCCAGAAAGCACATGTCTTGAGAGGGTACTAGACTGGACTTTATTTCGTTCACAGAATACCCTAGGCATCTTAGCACTGCTATAACATATTCCAGATGCTGTAGAAGGTCTTCCTTTTCTTGAGCCAGAATCAGGCAGTCGTCCAAGTAAGGATAGATTTGAATTCCTTTTAGCCTGAAGTAAGCTATCACTGGAGCCAGAACCTTTGTGAATACTCTGGGCAGTAGATAAGCCAAAGGGCAATGCAGAGAACTGATAATGAGAATTTAGATACTTCCTGCAACTTAGTCTTATAGGCACATGAAGGTAAGCTTCCTTGAGATCTAAAGTTACCATCCAGTGATCTTTGCCCAGCAGAGGTAAAAGCTGTTGTAACGTCAACATCTTGAACTTGGGAATGTCCAGATAAGTGTTGAGGATAGATAAATCCAAAATTGGTCTCCACGTGTTTCTTTGGTACTAGGAACAGACGAGAATAAAATCCTAGGCCCCTTTCTGATACAGGGACTGGCTGAATGGCCCCTATTTGGAGTAACAGAGAAATTTGCTTGTGAGCCTCTTTCCTTTGTGGAGGAGGAACGTCTGGCATGCCTTTGAAAGGGGCAATGTGTGGAAATAAAACCTGTAACCGTGGTGAATGATATCCAACACCCATCTGTCTTGAGTAATTAAATCCCAATTTTCTTTGAAAAGAGACAGTCTTCCTCCCAAAGGAGCTGCCAGACGAGAATCTACTGGCAGCTGAAAAGGCAGGTCATTGGGTCTGTTACGAAAGGACTGACCCCTGCCCTCACCAGAAGTCTGAGCAGGTGAACTCCTGTTCTAGGCCTAAAGAACCTTGAGCTCTGCCCCTAAGACCTACCCCTAGACTGGGAATCATAAGCAGGATATGTCCATCCCTTAGTAGGCCAATTTCTACTAAACTTCGGTGGCTGCACCTGCAAAAATCTTTAACAGTTTGCATAGACTTAGCTTTGTCCTCCATTTTCTTTAAAACTGCTTCCACAGGCAAACCAAATAACACATCAGACTGTAAAGGAGCATCCAAAATCCTTGTCTTAACATGCTCAGCTAAATTCTGATCCCTCAACCAGGCATGCCTGCGAAGAACAGAACTAGTGGCAGCCACCCTCGAGGAGGCCTGTACAGCATCAAAACCACATTGCAAAGAATGCTTACCCACTTGTTCAGACACATGAACTAAATCCAGCAATTCTTTACACTCAATACCTTCCGCCAAAGCATCCACCTTAGATTTCAATTGTGAAAGGAGATAATTTTGATATTTTAGCATGTGAAACTGACAATTCAACGCCCTCATGGCTAAAGTGGAAGAAGTATACACTTTCTTTCCCCATCTATCCAAAGCCCTTGCCTCTTTATCAGTGGGAACAGGGTTTTTAACAACAGAGGCCTTAACACCCTTAGGTCCTTGAGAAACAGTTTCCGGGTCTGCCCTAGGACTCTTAAAAGATACTTATGAGCTTCAGGCACCCTATAGTACCTATCAGGTTTAACAGGAGCAGGAGGCAAAGAATCAGGGTTCAGGGAAGCCTCTGCAAAACATCTTCCACCACATTCAACACAGGAGGTATAGCTAAGGGCCTATGCTAAACAAGAATTCCCTAAGCCTTTTCCTGGAATCAGAGTAATCTTGGCCTTCCCATTTAAAGTGCTCCCTCATGGAATGCAGAGTCTCTGAAAATGAGAAATCCTCAGGAGGAGAAGCTGTAGGAGTGGAATCATCCACATCAGAATCAGAATAAGGAGGATACTCCTGCAAGTCTTCCGCAGAAGACTCAGAAGCCTCTGAACACTGTTCAAAACTCTCAAACTCAGGATCCACCCTAGGCCTCTTATCAGGAGGGGGCATAGAACCTCTAATCAGAGTAATCAAATCTTCTGCCATTTTAAGCATATGTTTCTTAGGCACAGAACCTGAAGTGCTAGGAGAAGCCCCCACTGAAGCTAAACTTGGCCTACCTCTCAAAGAAGTTTTGGAAACAGAAGGAGAGGCTCTAACTACCTTGGGAAGAGGGGGAAGAACAGTTACCTGAGAAGCCCCCTCAGCCTGGCCTACCTCCTGAGAAGGCACATCCTGCAACAGTAAAGTCTCTGCCTGAGACTCCAAAGAAACTCCTGGCAAAACCTCTGGCTCCACTGAGCCTTCTAAAGAACCGACGTCCGGGACTGCCGGTTCATCAACCCTAGGCTTCGCTGTTTTGTCCTTTTGTTTTGAGCGCGCGAAGGCCGGAGCATCTGACGGCATTTTATAATTACAATACTTCACAAACACTAACCTGGCACAGTCAAACCTTCTCTTAATAGTGCGTTTGTTAAATCTAGCACAAATCCAACAACGCCGTGCTCAGGCCCTAAACAAGGTATACACAAGGTATGGTAATCCCTATGAGGTATCTGTTTCCCACAAGAAATACAGTTATTCACTTTTTCTGACATCCGTTAAATACTGAGGCAAGAAAAACAAAATGTTCTCAACGGGTACTTAGCCAACTTTGATTCGGTCTGAAACTCCGACTTCAGAAAATTTCAGAACGCCAACCTGCACTCGCAAAACTGCTTCTGCATCGGACCATGCGGCAAAAAGACTGAGGATATGGCGGTCATGCGCATTAGTACCCTGCGCCCTGACCGACGTCAGCCATATACTTTGGTATTCGGGCCGACTGGACAGCGGACTACCCAATAGTTAGGACTGCAGCAATGTGGAATGAAGAACATCAGGGTCTTAAGCTCAGGCTCCCTTCTTGCTGAAGTAATAAGTACCAAGGGAGCATCTTCCAAGTGAAGAGCTTTAAGGAAATGGTTGTTGCCGTTCAAAAGGTCTGGTGAGAACTTGCAACAGCAAACAGAGGTCCCAAGCAGATACTGGATCACGGACAGGTGGAGGTCCCAAGCAGATATTAGATCATGGAAAGGTGGACATAAAAAAAGGTGCCTCTTAGAAATGCCTTGGAAAGCTTAGGGGCCGCCACAGGCATATTATCCACGGCAATGTGAAAATTAAAAATGGTGGCCACCTGAGCTTTAACATTAGAGTGACTGAGACTGGAGTGAAAAAGGCCAGCCAGGAAATCAAGAATAGCATCCAAGAGTGCAGAAAAGGGAACCAAACCCTTGGTAGAGGCCCAAACAGAGAACCTATTCCACTTACTAGCATAAACCTTTCTAGAGGAATATTTGGGGAGGAGGACTTAAATAACTCTTGAGAGCTTGGATCACTGCCCATCACTGGAATTGGAGGAACCAAGCAGCTAGTTAATGGGTGTGAACGTTCGGGTGAGACAGGCCTGAAGGATGAAAAATCAGACTCAAACAGGGTCCAGAACTTGGGGTGAATGAAATAAATGAGGCCAAAGGTAGGGAAACCACACTTCTCTGAGCCATAACAGGGTAATTGAGAATCAAGACTGCTCTGCAATGGGCTGCCTTCTGAAGAAACATTACTATTAGAAGAGTTGGGGAATAAGTGTACAGAAGACCTGGAGGCCAAACATTTACACTAGTGTCCCTTGGTGACTGCCCCTCTGGTGTGATCTGGGCATAGAAACTGCTGCACTTTGCACTGGATGGGAAAGCAAATAGGTTGCAGTAGTGGGAGCTTCTGAGGCTGAACATATGTTCCCCTCTCCCCAGATTCAGAGACCATACTGCTCTAATTGTCTGTCAGAATGCTGGATTTCCCTGAGATGTGTGTTGTGATCAGAAACCACTGAGAGGACACTGACAAACCCTCATGGCCTCTAGACACAGAGGACAAAATTGAGTTCCTCCTTGCTTGTTCAAATACTATATCATGGACGTGTTGTCAGTCTGAAAGGGTGATCACACCCTTGGGAAGGAGGCCTTAAAAGGCCTGCAACACTAGGAGGACCGCCCCACCTCAAGATATTGATGCGAAGACTGGTCTTAAAGAGAGTCCCGATACCCTGGTCAGAATTCCCCTCAAAATGCACCCCCCTAGAAAGGAAGCATGTGTGGTCACCATGGCCTATGGGAGAACAAAAGATCGACCTGCTGCAACCTAAGGAAATTCCAGCCTTCATTGAATGTGGTGAGAACAGATATTTGTTAGAGAGACTGGAAAATTAATTCGATGAGACTAGTAAGACCAAAATGAACTATGAAGAGTCCAATGAAGTACTCAGCATGTGAAATCTTGTCAAAGGAATTAGACAAATACAAGTGGTCATATGTCCAAAGAGGGATAGAACAGAGGATGCCAAGGGCGTACAAACCCTGAAGGATCTGAGAATACAAGCAAAGAGATTTTAATCTGAAGGATGGTAGTTTGGCTTTCTGACTAACAGTATCCAAATAGCAACACAAATTTCAGAACTTGAACCGGTCCAGGATGGATTTCTTGTAGTTCACCGCTATGCCCAAGGACAGACACAGCTAGAAACAAGGAATCCCTGGTTTTGATCCAGAACTTGGTCTGCTTGACAAATTGGTTCAACTTGCTGAGGTCCTTGTTTTTCTTTGGTACTAAAAAGAATCTCAAGTAGATCCTGGATCCTTGTTGGTCTGGTGGGACATGTTGGATGACTCCATTTAGCAGCAGTTTTCAGATTTCTACTGCTGCTTGCTTTCATTTTGGGAGCTCTTTGCAAGAGATAAAAAAAAATTGTATAACCTCTGAATAAGACTCTCAACACACACATCATATGGGATGGATTCCCAAGTTTTTGTATGGAGAGCCAGACATCCTCACACTGCCTACAGAGTGCAGCAGTCAAACAACCCTTCAAGGGTACTGGGGCAGCCTCACAGGGAAAGCCCCGAAGAAGCCCTAGTTTTGCAGATCACTCCTGCCCCGTGTGTGAGGCCCACTGCAGTTATCGCTCTGCCTAGGGGGGGGGGGAAATCAGCCACTGGGGCATACTGAAAAGGTTTCTATGACTTATGATAAAAACAGGCACTTTCCATTCTTTTCTAATTCCTTGAGAAGGACCTCTGAGGGGTAGAGAAGTGAACCTGCAGACAGTGTCTCAGTCTTGCATGCTCCTAGTCAGTTTCTCTTTGCCCTTTGGGCTAAAAACTGAGGGACCATTAAACAGAGTATTGACAAAAGATGCCTTGAAGCAGTCTGCAAAGTTGCAGAAGTGCATCCAAGCAAGATGGTGCACAGTGACAGTAGTGCTTGCTGTGTGGGATGCACCATCAGCAGCATTTCACAGCAGCCTCACGGAAATTTTGGATAAAGACTGCATCTTTAACAATTGGACCTCAATGGTCCTTTACAAGTCCGGGAACTGCTGAGTCTTTACCACCTTTGACAATTCCAGGTACTGCTCTTCTAAAGTCTTCTCAAATGAACAAAGTAATTTAGTGCCTGTAAAGTGAATGTGGCTAAAGTACACATGCAATTTCTCAAATGATCCAAAGCCCACAAGATTTTGTTCGATGGACAGTCCAAGGTATTCCCTTCAGAGATGTGCTTCTTAGTGGCTGCCATAACCACAACGGCATCCATGGCCAGACCCCTGCTCTAATGATATCTGGCTGGGGGGGAACCAACACTTTACTGGATTCCCTGAGAAAAGGTTCAACCACATTGGGTTCTCTTCAAGCCCCCAAGAAACCAGATCCACAAAGACAAGAAGGGGACTACCCAAGACATGGAGAAGCCATGAAAGGTTCAAGAAAAAATAATTCTTCAGAGGAAGGAACTTTGGTGGTCAACCCCCCCACCCCCACCCCCAATGCTGTTTCAATAATTCAAGCAAACTGATGAAGGAGGTGTCCTCATGACAGATCTTGAGGGAGCCATTGACTTCATCAAGGTCAGGATACTCTGAAGGATCCTTCAGGGGAATCCAAGTGCTTCCTCTAGCACTTACTCTTCCTATGCACCTCCCAACAGGAGAAGGAGGAGGAGACACAGAAGGGGTGGGGTTCCCTGACTGTAGTAAAGCCTTGAGACCTAACAAAATAGGCTGTCCGGAAGCCAGTTTACACGTAACAAGTGCCACTGCATGCAGAACAAATTGGGATGGATCCAAAGCAGCTGCCCTGGCTCAGTGGTTCTGAACAGAAGAGGATCCTCTCTACAATGTCGAAAGCCAAAGCCTAAACCCAGAGCTTAATGACCGAACCCAGTACCCCTTGGATCCAGGGAAATGAGTGAAAAACTGGGGCCCAGCACCAAATCATCCAGCTTAAGAGGTTGAGATTCATGCCAAGCTATCAAAGGCCTAAGCACCTACAGGAAGGGACAACTCTGTAAACCAGAGGGTCGACACCCAGCCCCCCAGAGCACTGTCCCCAATCCCTTGGCTCCAAGTTTCACTCAACTCCAACAAGCCCAGTGCCAGGAACACCAAGGACAAAGCTGGTGTCAGATGTGGCCAAGCCATTGATACCAACAGGGTGTAGGGCAGCTAGATCATTGGGCCCAGCTTCCCTGGAGCCAAGGGAATCAGTGGATGAACCACAAGATTTGGAAATAAAGGAGCCACTGTCTTATGTCTCAGGGCAGAGGAAGTAGGGACGATTCCTACATCTATCTGGGGCTGAAGAAAGGAATGCATCAACTGCTCCAAATCTGATGAATTAAGGGTTTTGGCTGACCTAGTCGGCTTGGAACTAGCCACGGATGATGGATTAGATAACTTCTAGGCTGTTGGATTGGAGGTCCTGATCTGGAAAAGGAAAGGAGAGGGTCCCACTGAAAATTCCAAGGGGGTTATCAGACAAAAGTAAGAGCAAGCCCTGCTCAATGATGTGGGCAGATCCTTCAGGAAGAAGGGGCTGGGAATGCTGAAAGTCAGAGAATTGGAGGACTCTGTGTAGAGAACCACTACAACAGGTGGTCAGGGCCGAAACGGTACCAATGGTCTCATTGGAGAAGGAGGTGGAGGAGCCATAAGTTGAAGGGCCTTAAAATCTGGCTGGACCTCAGTGGAAGAGCATTTGCTCTCATTCCTATTTTTATTCTTAGACATGGACGACTATTTGGATTTCTCTTTCTCCCTTCCTTCTGGTTTCGTACTGAGGAAAGGCAGAAGTAGCAGCTGTGGACTAGACAAGGCTTTTCAAGACTAACTTAGCCCTGCTTTCAGTCAGGACTCTGGCACCAAACAAGATGCAGGCTTGACACTCCACTGCTTTGCTTGGTAACAGTTCACACATTACCCTGTGTGGCCTGTGGAGGTCGTTTGTAACCACATGCAATGCACTTTTTAACCCCCAAAGCTTCATCCATATTAGCCAAAAACACAACTCACTGCAGAGAGAAAATAGTACACTGCATGTTACACCTGCAAACAGCAGCAGCAACTACAACTCTAATTTTTATACCACTCCAAGAAAGTACTAATAATATAATTGCATTAGAAAGAGAGGAAAGCTTTCTTTTTTCAAACACCTTTATTGAATCATTGCTTGTGACACAGGCAAATTTACATTCATATAAAAGTAATCAATATTAACATAAGACACTCTAATTCACGTACATTGCTATATATCATATAACTTAAGCAATATTACAGAAATTATTCAATTCCTGCTATTTTTTTAAACAAGAAACATCTTTATTAAGCCATCACTTACTACATAGGCAATCATACATTTATATAAATGAAAACAAACCACACAGACACAATCCTAGTTGTAAGCATTTTACATCACAAACCATACTGACACACTCCCAGTTGCAAACATTATACAACACTTATAATCTACTCAATTTTCTCACTCAAACATTACATAGCTCATTTAAGTCCTGCTAAGAAAGAGATGAAAGCTTTTGAAGGAAAGCATGTAAACGTCAACTACCTAACACAAAAAATACTACAGTCCTAACCTATACTCAAACACTAACACACTAAATTAAACTTCTTTACAAACACTACTAATAAGAGGAGACAAACATTCACAGCATTAAAACAAAAAAAAAGATACTTATCAGAGTTCTCAGACCACAATCTGATGGCAATGGTGACAAAAGAGGTCTGAGGAGAAACGGTTAAACCAGGGAGCTATAGGTAAAGGAGGTACAGCTTTAGGACTGAAGATTCTGAACATGCCAGCATTGGATCTGATAATCCACATGTTTATGATCCAGGATTATCCTAGAAAAATATTGATTCGTGAAAGTAAAGGATATTTCATTAATGTTGCACCTTGAGAATTCTTCACAAGAGGGACAAAAGAGTGCTGAAACGATCCCTGCATCTTCAAGTAAAAAGAAACCAGGCAAAATGGAATAATTTTAAAATGAGAATAGACTAATTTTGTAGGCTCACCAACCTTATGTAACAGGTTTATCTTCTCTGTTGTTGAAACTCCCGCAGACAGCTCAACTGGAGCAGCCTTTTTGAGGAAGGACAGTAAATCCCAGAGTCCCTTGACATATACAGTGGATATAAAAAGTTTACACACTCCTGTTAAAATGCCAAGAACCACAGAAAAACTAGAGCAAAATGCTTTAGACTTTTTTTTTTTTTACCTGAGATTGAATGTATTGCCTTTTTCTGTAACAGCTGAAATAATGTTTCTGTTGGTACGTCTGTTAGTGTGACTATGGAAAATTTCCCTACCAAGTCTTCATATATATTACATTACACAATCTACAATAATCAGATTTAGAATTTCTGGTATGGCACTTGGTGGATGAACAGCTGTTTCCTGCTACTCTCTTTTACCACCAACTCCACAAAAGCAGCTTAGCTAAGTTTTCTATAGAAGCTCTTTCCATACAAGTGAAAGAATTAGTACTGAAGAGGGGTCTGACTTGAGGTGAATGTGTAAGAAGAAAAAGGGTGAGGCAAGAGTCAAAAATGGTGACTGCCTGTACACCTACTGGAAAAGGTGAAAACAATGAGAGAGAAGTTACAGTAAAGGATATTTTCTTGAAAGTAAAGAAAAAAAGTCAATACAAAATTGGAGGAATATAAATATGAAACAGATGAGGCAATTTTGGAGGTAACAGAACTGGTAAATGAACAATCTGATCATATGCAAAAACTAATACAAGAGAAAAAGATCTTAACGGTAAAACTGGAAGTTACTACTGTAAAGGTGTTGCTGGAAGTTAATCTCACTGAGCAAGAAGGTCGAGCAAGAAGAAAAAATTTAAGATTCATGGGTATACCAGAAGGTAAAGGAGGAAGTGACTGTAAAAAGTTTATTAGACAACAACTAGCAGAATGGACAAATGTTCCAGAGAATCACTGAATGAACTTCCACAGAAGCCAGCCAGGCTGTGATATAAAAAAAATGAGACCAGAATAAATCATTTCCAAGCTTTTCCCACTTTTAATGTGACCTATAACATGTGCAATTCAATTGTAAAACAAATCCGTTAGGGGAAAAAAATTTAAAAAAACGTAAAATAAGCTGGTTGCATAAGTGTGCATACCCTTAAACTAATACTTTGTTGAAGCACTTTTTGATTCAATTACAACATTCAGTCTTCTTGGGTACACACCTGCCTTCAATTAGAGAGACTCTGATTAACCCCAAATAAAGTTCAGCTGTCCTAGTAGGATTTTCCCAACATTTACTCAGTTGCCTGCTACAGCAAAAGCCATGGTTCGCATAGAGCTTACAAAGCATCAAAGGGATCTCATTGTTGAAAGGTATCAGTCAGGAGAAGGGTACAAAAAAAATTCCACAGCATTGGATATGCCATGGAACACAGTGAAGACACTCATCAAAAAGTGGAGAAAATATGGGACAACAGTGACGCTGCAAAGAACTGGACATCCCTCCAAAATTGATGAAAAGACAAGATGAAAACTGGTCAGGGAGGCTGCCAAGAGACCTACAGCAACACTGAAGGAGCTGCAGGAAGTTTTGGCAAGTACCGCTTGTATAATACATGTGACAACAATATCCCATATTCTCCATGTCTGGGATAAGGGGTAGGATTGCAAGACAGAAACCTTTTCTTACACAAAGAAACATCCAGGCCTGGCTAAAATTTGCAAAACAACACATCAAGTCTCCCAAAAGCATGTGGCAAAAAGTATTACGGTCTGATGAGAGCAAGGCTGAACTTTTTGGCCACAATTCCAAAATATATGTTTGGCGCACATGTTTGTTGTCCTTGATCTCACCTTCCTTCTCGTTGGTTGGGTTCAGAGCCAACCCTCGGCTCTGACTTAGCCATATTTTAAAGCTCGAGAGCTTCCACTGGATCGAGGCTAGACCGTATCCCATTCATGCCTAGCGCTAGTTACCCAGATCTCGTTTGTGATAATGCATAACACTAGGCCACAATGTGTAGATATATAAACTACAGACATATATAACAAAATATATATGTATATGTATATAAGAAAAAACCCTCAAGCCGTAAGTATTAATTCTTATTCTATCCAACTCATAAGGCAGGAAGGGAACAAAGGCCTATATAGCCAAAGATGGACAACTCCTCTTGATCCTTCAGGAGGGGGAAGAAGGATGGAATGCAAGAAGGAAGGTGAGATCAAGGATAACAAACATGGAACGTTACGGTAAGTACATAACTTCTTTATGTTGTTTTCCCTATCTCGCCTTCCTTCTTGTTGGTTGGGACAGCATCCCCAGCACTTTCTTCTTGGGTGGCTCAATGGAATATACTCTTCAGAAACGTAGAACCCTGTTCTGGGAGACCACATATACTTTGTAATGAGTAATGAAGGTATGGGGGTTAACCCATGTAGCCGCCGCACAAATTGAGTCTAAAGGCAGTCTGACCCGAAAGGCAGTAGAGGTAGACAAAGCCCTGGTCAAGTGTCCTCGAATTTTCCCTGGTAGTTTGTTCTGTGAGTTATAGACGTAAGTAATGGTATCTGAAATCCATTTTGATAAAGTCACTTTCGATATTGGAGTTCCCTTTTTGTTCTCTGCACAGGATACAAACAATTGCTCAGACTGTCTGAATTCCTGAGTCCTGTGCAAACAGGAACGTAATTGTCTATGAACATCCAGTTGGTGGAGTTTATACTCAGCCTTGTTGCCATAGTTCAGAAAAACACTTGTAGTTCTTTCGATTGATTCAGATTGAACTCTGAGCAAACCTTTGGTGGAAAGGAAGGGTTGGTCCTGAGAAAAACTATCTTTGTGGAAAATTAAATAAGGGGGACGAATGGAAAGGGCTTGTAATTCCGATACCCTCCTAGCTGAGGTAATGGCGATCAAGAAAATCGTTTTCCAAGTCAAAAGGTTTAGAGTACAAGAACTGGCTGGTTTGAATGGAGGAAGACTCAAAGCAGCTAGGACTAAATTTAGATCCCAAGGAGGAAGTGGTTCTCTTATTGGGGGTCTCAAAAGAATGGTATCCCTCAGAAAAGCTTTGCATAACCTGTGGGACATAACATTAGAACCCATTTCTCCCACATGAAAGTTGGAAATAGCAGCCAACTGAACTTGAATAGTTGCTGCTGCTGTTGCTCCTTGGTTAAAGGTTTCAGCCAGGAATTCTAGTATCTTTGAAATGGACACAGTAAAAGGATCAATATTATTGTTGATAGCTCAACAAGAGAACCATTTCCACTTACTAGTATACAGTTTCCTCGTACACGATATGTGAGAGGGGATGAGAATATGTTTATGTTGTACAGCTGGGGAGATGTCAGGAAGCCTGGCTAAACTGGGAAGTGGAGGAACCAAGTGGTCAGCTTGAGGGTCTGTAAGGAAGGATGGAGTGTGCCCGACTGATGCATCAGCAGGTCTGGAGCTGGGTCCAGGATCCAAGACTCCTCCAGGAGATGGGGCCATATAAATGGGAACCAGATTTGACGAGGCCAGTAGAGGGCATTGAGGATTAGCTTGCAACCCACCGATTTTGCTTTCTGAAAAACCTTGGGGATAAGAGGAAATGGAGGAAAGGCATATAAGTCCCGGGGGGCCAATCGAGAACAAGTGGATCCCTGGGTGATTGTCCCAGTGGGGGGACTACGGCGAAATAGCTGCTGCATTTGGCATTGATGGATGTGGCAAAAAGATTGCAGAAAGACTGGCCCCACTTGCAAAAGATCTGATTCGCAATGTCTTGTTTCAGGGAACACTCGTGAGGCATAAGGATAGCCCTGCTTAGTCTTTCTGCTATCATATTGGATTTACCCAGGATGTGCGTCGCAATTAGAAAGTGTTGGGAGGACATCGCCCACTGCCATACTCCTAGGGCCTCTTCAACATAAGGGATAGGATCTGGTTCCGCCTTGCTTGTTGATGTACCATACCACTGACATGTTGTCCGTCTGAATTGCAATCGTCCTTGTGGGGAGAGCTGTGAAGTGCTTGCAATGCCTGGAGCACCGCTCTCATCTCGAGGACATTTATGTGCAAATGGTACTCGTGTTGTTGCCAAGTTCCATGAACAGTCTGTCCCAGATAATGCCCACCCCACCTTATCTGGGAAGTGTCAGTATTCACTGTGGCCACTGGTCGGGGGAGAATGAACAGTCTGCCTATCATCAGCTGAAACCACCACTTTAGGTCCTTCCTGCAGGTCTCCGTGATGAGAATTTCATGAGACATGGGTAGATCTTGGATGGACCATTGAGCAAAGAGGATCCACTGCAATAATCTCATGTGGAAATGCCCCAAGGGAACTAGTGTTATAGCTGCCACCATTGTGCCCAGGAATTTGAGAACAAATCTTGCCAGAGTCTTTTTCCTCCCAATTAGAGATGCAACTTGGTGTTGAATGGTCAACACCCTCTCCTGAAGCAATTTTGCTATCATGTCTTTGGTGTCTAGATCTCCTCCTATAAATGTAATATATTGACAAGGTAACAAGGCATTTTTGTAGTTTATAGTGATGCCTAGCTGAGAGCAGAGGCATATTGTGGTATCCCTTGTCTCGGTTAGTCGATGCTCGGTGGTGATGGTAAGGAGCCAGTCATCTAGATATGGAAACACCCGGAATCCTAGATGCCTCAGATGAGTCATGACTACTGCCATGCATTTGGTGAACACCCTGGTGGCTGTGGTGAGGCCAAAAGGCAGAGATCTGAACTGGTAGTGACTGGCTCCCAGCCAGAAGCGTAGAAATCTCCTGGATCGCCTGTCAATCTTGATATGGTAGTACCCATCCTGGAGTTCGATGGAGCACATCCAATTGTCCTTTCCCAGAAAGGGAAATATGGACTGCAGTGTCACCATCCAGAACTTTGTCTTTTTGACAGACTTGTTGAGTCTGCTGAGGTCCAAAATGGGCCTCCAGTCCCCTGTTTTCGTTGGCACTAAAAAGAACCTTGAGTAAGTTCCGGATCCGGTTTGGTCTGTGGGGACTTCTTGGGTGACTCTTCTTAGCAATGTTTGAACTTCTAGAGTTGCTTGTTCCTTCAGATTGGGTGGCACATCTGGGATGGATTTTTGTTTTTGGGGAAGAGGTGGCATGGGGAAAGGAATACTGTATCCCCTAGATATTATCGACTGTACCCATGTGTCTTTTGTGACACCTTGCCAGGCTTCTGGGTACAGTGACAATCTTCCCCGACTGCCTCCAGAGGTGGACAGGTGAGCCCACTTTCAGGAGTGCAGAAAGGGCCTCCCAGAGAACGTACCTCTGTCGCCCTGACTCTGCAGACCCCCTCTTTCGAGAGGGCAGCGTCTCCCATTATTATTCCCCCTTCTGCCCTAGGGGGAAAATTCACCACGTGCGTCACGTGAAGTTCCCTGGGATTTCTGGAACTACATTTTTCCACACTTTTGACCTTTGGGGTAAGGTCGAGAAGGGGTGAAAAAAAAGTACTCCCATGGCAGACAGAATCTTGCCATCATGCTCACACCTGGTTATGGTCTCTTTTACCTTAGTCCCGAACAATGACGAGCCATCAAAGGGGGCGTTGGTAAAGGAGGACTTGAAACGCTCTAAAAATTGACAAAGGCACACGTAAGGTAACTCCTGTACCTGCAGCCCTGCTCGCTCCATCGGCTGCATAGGAGATAAGCCGCATGGAGGAGTTAACTAATGAAGATAAGGTCGAAGGCTGAGAAGCAGTCTTATCTGCAGCTCCCGCAGATGTAGGATCTTGTAGGGTATCTCCTAGCTCTTTCAGGAGATCCCTCTGAAGATGGGTAAAATGGGATAGATAATTCAGTGACCTGAGAGTAAAGGATGCTGAGGAAAAGACATGCTTCCCGTATCTGTCCATCGTACGTGACTCTGTCTGGCAGATGGGCAGATGTAGAAGTCTCTGCTAATTCCTTCTTAGTGGCCGCCACCACCACCACCATAGCATCAACTGGCACACCCTTGGAAAGGTAGGATTTGCCATCTGGGGCCATTATGAATTTGTGGGCCTCCGCGGAACTGGTTCCATTGATTCCAGAGAGCTCCACGCCTTTCGACTTACTACCCCCCCCTAGCAGCAGGTCTAAGGGTGGAGACACCCAAGAGGTAGAGGGTTGGGAACCGAATGCATCCAGTTACACGGACTCGCCCTCAGAAGGGGATAGGGACTTCCAGCCACCCATCTGCTTAAGGATTTCCAGGATGTCGGAGAATGAGACATCCTCAGAGGGGGACCAAGGAGACCCTCCTGAGTCCTGCAAGTCCGTGTCCGATGTCAGAGACTCAGGGGAATCAACATGCTTCCTCTTACATGTCCTCTTCCGGGGGATCTCCTCAGGGGAATACTCTGGGGAGGTTTTGGAAGAGGGGGGGTCACCCAATGGGGCATCCTGGGGCACTGGTTCCCTGCGCTTAGAATGGACTGGTGGTGAAAGGGAAGACACTGGATCCATAGGGGATGGAGTAGCTGAAGCCGAGGGAAGAGCTGTCTGAGAGGACAGCACACTCCTCATCACCTCGAAGGCACCACGATCCCGGCATGAGTGTGTCCCCGGCTCCAAAGAGTCGAGAGACCTCTCCCAAAACTGAGGGTGATCGCTCCGAGGCTGATGTGGGAGCTGAGCTCACCTGCGTTGAAGCTCCAAGAGGGAGAGTGGGGTCGGACAAGGGTCCGATGCCGCTCCCTTCCTCTGAGCTGACGAGGCAGTGTCAACTCCCAGATCCCTCGATAGAAGGGGGTATCGAGAAGATCAGAGTGGATGCTGGAACAGGGAGACCGGAGGTTTTCGGAATAGATGGTTCCACCACAACAGCAAGAATAAGCAGACAGACCCAGGCAAGGCTCTTCTCTCCAGTGTAAAATTCATGTTTATTCGCAGTACAAACTGCAAAAGCAGTTTCACAAACAGCTTCATCAGGTGCTTAAAATGACATAAAAATACCCCCTCCTTTTATACACCTATTTACAAATCACATGACTTTACTAATTATTCATCACATGACACTGACATTACATCAGAACAATTCCAACACAATAAAACATTTTATTAAAAATAAAATAAAACAAAACACACTTTAAACTACCTAAACAAAGGTCTTGACTTAAGTTTAGGTCTTAGGGGGACATGGTCATTCAGGCCATGTCCTGCATCCCCCCTTAATCTAACTATCCAAGTTACTTCAAACTCCTCAGTGCGATTATGTATATCGCCTGCTCATACACTTGGGTAAATCCTGCCTATTGCCATAGACTTAAAAACATGTGATGGATCTGTACTAATAACATATTTGGCTAAGGCACTAACCTTGTTCCTTTTACTAATATGATGCAACAGTTCACGAAGCCTGTCTTTAAAACACCTATCAGTCTTCCCAATATAAAATTTCCTACAGCTTAAACAATGAGCAAGATAAACTATATGTTTAGTTTCACATGAAGCACTAACTTTAAACTTATACTTCTTCTTTTGATCAGGATGGTCAAATTCTGAACTAGTATCTATCTCACTACAAAAAGAGCATTTACCACAAGGTAACGTCCCTGTGGACTCATGTTCATAATGCCTGCCCTTAGGATAACACAATCTCCTTTTCAAGGATTTCTTGTTCCTAAATAGGAACTTAGGTGCATTTTCTATCACTGTAGCTATTTCTTTATCACTATTCAGAATATTCCAGTGCCTTCGAATATCCATATACTTATTAACATCACTGATATAGCTTAAGGGTACCTTCACCTTATTCCTACCCTGCCTCATTCCATCCTTAGACTTCTGTCTTTCTCCATTTCAATAATATGGTTTAGCTCTAGTGTCCCTCATGTTCACAACTACTACATTAGTCTGAATCATTCCTTCATTACAGCCCCTTTCTCTCAGTTCTTCAGTCACTGTCTCTACTTGTAGAAAGTCAACTTCCCTAGCATTTAACCTTGAGGCTCTGAAAACTTGGTTGAGTACTACATTTCTAAACGTATAAGACAGATGCATACTATCTTTCTGTAACAGATGATTCACATGACAGCTCTTCCTATATAATGTAGTATAAACTTTCCCATTTACATCTTTCTTAACTGTAACATTTAAAAAGTTAATTTCCAAATCAGAGCATTGTGACGTAAACTTCAAGAAATCTGTACTTTCATTGAGGTACTTTTCAAACTGAGAAAAGTCAACATCTCCCTTATGCCATGCTATAAAAAGATCTACAAATCTCCTGAAAAACAGGACCTGTGTACCATAAGGTCCACCAAGAAGGTGTTCCATTTCCCATGCCACCATAACAGCATTGGCGTAGCTACTGGCACATGATGTGCCCATAGCTACGCCACTGCATTGTCTAAATGTTGTTTCACCATACAAGAAAACATTATGTTCCAAGCACAATATTCAAGAGTCTACATACTAAAGTGATCTTATCATTTGAATATGCAGAAAATCTTTTCAAAAAATATTCAGTATTCACTATCCCTTGGCTGTTAGCATAACAGTGAACAAAAACGACATCCATTGTTACAAATAGGATGTCATCAGTATTATTAATCTTTGTAGTAAACTCATAAAAATCCTTAAGAAATGCTCAGTGTCTCTCAAAATGTGACCAACCGTACTCAAAACTGGTCTCAAACATTTTTCTGTGTGTGTGTGTGTGTGTGTGTGTGTGTGTGTGTGTGTGTGTGTGTGTGTGTGTGTGTGTGTGTGTGTGTGTGTGTCTCTCTCATTGGTGGATTAATGGGGTCCTTATGTAGCTTAGGTAACCCCTGTATTATTGGTTTGGTGGGACTATGTACCAAAAAATATTTCAATAGCTCATTGTCAATTAACTGCTCAAGAAACAATCCTTGCAACTTGGCTTTCAATTAACTTACTAACCTCCCTATTATTGACTTTCACACAAAAATCAATATTTTTCAACATATCTAGCATTGTGTCATCATACCACTTCCTATCCAATACTGCAATTGATCCCCCTTTATTGGCAGGTCTTACTATAATATTTATATTCCTAAGTCTTTTAATGCCTTTGCTTCATCCTTACTTAAATTATACTTCTTTTTAGTACACAGACACACAGACTATCATTAGATAAATTTAACTTGTATATATCTTCAATACATAGTTTTTCAAATGCATTTATCAAAGGATTCATAACAGGAATAAACACACACTGCTTTCTACAACATTTAAAACTATCTGTACGAGCAGGAGTATCAGTTGTATCATTAAACATTAACTTCAGAGTTAAATTGTGAGTAAACATTTTTACATCAAACACCACATCTGTAAAATCTGAAATACCTGTAGGTATAATTGACAGTTCTTTCCTTAAAACATTATACTCATGAACAGTTAATTTGTGTGAAGATAAGTTCCATACTAGACCTTCTTCACATTGAAGAAGGCCCTCTTTATATTGTACGGACTGGTTACAGTACCTTCGTGCTTGTGCTTGCCTCTCCTCTGACTCCGTCCCCTCTGCTGTGCCAGAGTCCTCTGCTCTCTTACTGGCAGAGGAAAAAACAGACTCTGCTGTCCTAAAGGGGCTTTAGTACTGTGAATAAACCTGAATTTGACACTGGAGAGAAGAGCCTTGCCTGGATCCATCTGCTTACTCTTGCTACTTGGACTGTGTGTATATTTGGACACAGGTACCTGGTTGTTGGAAGTATTTTTGTTTGTTTTTGGTGCCACCACAATGACTTCCATGCACTCCAGATCCAAGCTCAGGTGAGTCAAAGGAGAAATAGATGATCCGGGAGGAAGAGTAGTCAGCTCCACATCCATACAGGCTGGGCTCAATAATATTTTGTCAAGAGCCGGTGTCTTGAGAAGCCTCTTTACCACCCTCTCTACATCATCGTCTGAAAGACTCCTGGACGATTGAGAGGAGTGGGTGGACGACCGGTGACTGCCCACCACAGACTGTAGAAGCGGTGACTGTGGAGCGGACCGCACCGGTTCCAAGGAAGGAGTTCTAGTCCTTTTATGACTCCTAGACAGTTCTGAGGACACTGAGGCAACCACAGGAGGTAAGGTCTTGTCGGACCAAAGAGGTTTTGGATCTGACAAACTGGTAGATTTCTGCGTGTGTCTTGACGGCTCCAAAGTCGGAACCGATGGAGGTGTCTGTTTGGGTGATTTCCCTGGTTTACTAGCCTGATTCCCTTCTGCTGGAGTGTCAAAAGGCCCACTTAGTAAACCTCGCAAAAAAGTTTGTTTGTGCGCTCCTGCAGGACTCTGGGCACTGAAAGCATGACAAATAGAACACGAGTCCTGCAGGTGCACGGCTCCCAAACAATAAACGCAACTCGTATGTCGATCAGTCAGGGACATTGTCTGGGAGCACAAGTCACATTTTTTTAATCCAGAAGGTTTGGATTCTTTGGGCACTTCTTTGGACATTATCACAACAACAACAAAGCCCAATACAGTAATGTACAATACACTGAAGTTATAGATATCAGACAGCTTTACAATAACCACTAAAACTAGATCTAACTTTTTTTTTCTTTTTAAACAACAAAAACAGAAGGTAGGAAGGTAACAGAAGGGGGAGAGCCTCTAAGTTAAACAACAACAGTGACGGAACTGCAGGAGATAAGGTCTTGTCGGACCCAAGAGGTTTCGGATCTGACAAATTTTCCTCCTTTGACTCACTGAGACAGATGCCTGATGTCAAAGCCATGGCCTCAAGCTCAAAGCCAAAAAGTGCATTGTCATCCCCTTTGGTAAAAACTCTGTACCCATGAACTACAACATAGGTGGTAGTATACTTAACACCGAAAGTGTGATAAGAGACCTTGGGACACAGGTAGACAGTAGTCTCTCCTTTGATAATCACATCACCACAGTAGTCAGGAAATCCTTCTACGTGGCACACCTCATCAAAAAAAGGTTTCTCATCCAGAAAAAGAGAGGTCATTGTTCCCCTCTACTCATCACTTATTAGACCCATTATAGTGTACAACGCCCTTTTTGGTATGTACCTCACAAGACATCTACAACAACTGGAAAGGCCCCAGAAATACCTCACAAATTGGATTACCGGCCTCAAACAGATGTCCTACGGAAAACGTCTCAAAAAACTCCAGCTTTACTCCATTGCATATTGCCTACTCAGAGGTGATCTCTGCCTAACATACAAAGCTATGTCAAACCCAGAGCTGTTGGACATGCTCCACTTAAAGAAACCCCAATCCCTCCGAGCTACATGCTCTAGGGACCTAAACCTTGTCACCACAATAAACAGAACATGCCGGAGGGATAGATTCCTGTCCCAGAGACTTCCCATACTCTGGAATAAACTAACTATCTATATCAAACAAAGCTCCTCATTAGCACTCTTAAAGAAAAATCTTGATGACTGGATGGGAAATAGGAAATTCACCCCGGGGATCACCTCTGTGGCTCTGCTCGACAGTGGCACAGGAAAATAATTTTCTTGGGTGGTGGCAAAAGCCAGGGAACCTTTTTGGCTGGGCTTGTATAGGTCCCAGGGCCGATAGCCTAGTACCTCCCTATGAACTTATGAACTTCCCCAACCAAGATGACCCTTAAACAGCTACTCCTTACCAGAAAAGGAAAAGGAGAGAATAAGGGGAAAGCCCTCTAACTGAAACAGGCTAAGAGTAAGGTGGAATCCTCTAAGAAAAAAACGGATTCGAAAGGGGGAATAGGCCTGGAGAAAGAACGATGGCCTAAACAACAGCAACAACAACCAGAAAATGGAGATAGTGGGGCTAAATAAACACTACTAATCTAGAGAGAGACCCGGAAGAAATATCAAGATTTAAATACAGAAAATAACAATAAAATTCAAAAACTTAGCCTGAGCCAGTATCCAGTAACCTTGAAGATTCAAGCGGCAAACGAGATCTGGGTAACTAGTGCTAGGCATGATGGGATAGGGTCTAGCCTTCATAGGTTCATACTAGGCTATCTGCCCAAGGGCATTGATAAGCCTAGCCCATAGTTATGTGGCTTTCGCCACCCCTTTAGTTTGAATAAAAACTATGCCTATCATTTTTCTGTGCCTCTGTCAAGCAGTGACACTGAAGTAATCCCTGGGGTATATCTGCGATCTCCCATCCATTGGTCAAGATTCCTCTTGAACAAGGCCAGCGAGGTGCTCTGCCTCATGTACCGGGATTTTGTTCCACAGCATAGGGAGTCTCTGGGTGATGAATCTGTCCCTCCAGCACGTTCTATTTATAACCGTGTCAAGGTTTAAGTCTCCCGCCCTTGTGGTTCTGAGGGATCTAGATTTTTGAGGTGAAGCATATTCATCAAATCTGGGTTTGACATGGCCTTATATGTCAGGCACAGGTCACCTCTGAGCAAGCGGTATGAGACTGAATAGAGCTGGAGTTCTTTCAGTCGGGCAGCATAAGACATATTTTTGAGACCCTTTATCCTTTTGGTGAGGAACCTTTGGGGCCTTTCAAGCTGCAGCAGGTGTCTGGTCAGATACATTCGAACGGGCATTGTACTCAATCATAGGTCTAATGAGTGATGAGTACAGGGGACGATGACCTCCCTTGATCTAGATGTGAATCCCTTCATGATCAGGTGGGCGATATAGAAGGTTTTCCTAACTACTTTAGCAACATGAGTGTCAAACGAAGGCTACTGTCAACTTGGGTCCCCAGATCCCTGATGACTTTTCTGTGCTCAGTGGATTGCCACCTATATGGTAGCTAGGGGTAACCTTGTTTTTCCCGAAGGGTATGACTATGCATTTTTGGCGTTTAACTTCAGGCCATGGCTCTGGCACCAGTTATCCGCTTCTGTGAGGCCCTTCTGGAGGATATCTGTGTCAGATGTGTTTTCGACTATGGCCCAGTTTGCAGTCATCTGCAAACTTTGTCAGCCATAACCCTCCTGTGTTTGCTTGTACTTCAGAAAAGTAGATGCCGAACAAGAGTGGACCCAGGACTGAGCCCTGTGGGACACCACTTGTGACAGGCTTTGAGTCTGACATGGCTCCAGCAACTCTGACCCTGTGGGTTCTGTCACTTAGCCAGTTTGCAACCCATCTTGTGATGTATGGGCTTACATTCAAGTTGATGAGTTTTTCGATGATACCTGAGTGGGGTATTGTGTCGAAGGCCTTTGCCAGGTCGAAGTAGGCTGTATGGACTGCCTTTCCCTCATCAATGGCCTTGGTGACTGTCTCGAAAAAGTCAACCAAGTTTAAGAGGCAGGATCTGCCTTTGACAAAGCCAAACTGGGTTGGATCCAAAGTCTGCAAGTTCCCTATGTCTTTATTTATGAGTTCCATTATGATCCTCTCCATGGCTTTGCAGATAAGGCTTGTCAAGCTAATGGGGCGGTAATTTCCAGGGTCTGTGGAGGTACCGCCCTTATGAAGTGGGACCACAGTCGCCGTCGCCACTCCTTGGGTACGTATCCTGAGGTGAGGCTAAGATTAAACAGCTGTCCTAACTGTGGGTTTAATTCCTCGTTGAGTTCATGAAGCACACAGCCGGGGACACCATCCGGTCCCATGGATGCTGTGTCTTTTGCCTTAGTGAGGGCAGTTCTCACCTGGGCGTTGGAGATGTTTGGGGGCTACAATCCTCTCGAATAGACATCTCTCCTTTTGGGGAGTTTGCACTGAACCTGTCAGCCAGTATGTTAGCAATGTGTGTAGGTTCAGTAATTTTCACATCATTTTGAACTAATTCTGAGCATATCTGGGAGTTTCCTCCTAGGTTTCTAACATAGCTAAAGAAGGCCTTATGATTGTCCTTGGCGATTTTTCTCTCAAAATTTGCCTTGGATGATTTTATGAGAGCTCTTAGTTTTTTACTTATAATGATCAAAGGTGTCTTACCTTTCAAGGATTTTGCTCTATCTTGTAGTAGTTTCCTCCTTTTGTTGTAGAGCTTGTTTATGGCTGGGGTCCACCAGACTGGACACTTGCCTTTGGTACAGAGAGTCTTAGTTTTGTTTGGGATTGCCTGATCCATGCAGTCCTGTAGGTGCTGGCAGAAGGCATTTGTAAGTGATTCAGCGGTTTGAGTAATGTTTACCACTGGCTCAGGGGCCTTAAAGGAGACCACACTAGTTTTTAGAAGTGTGAAATCGGCTTTTGAGAAGTTTTTCACTGTGGTCTTTTTGTTTCAGGTGGGGCGGGATGAGGACCTCCAGCGAGATTAGTTTATGATCTGATCTCACCAGTGAGGGGTATACTTCGGTGTTGAACATTTTGATCCCATGTTCGTGATGATGAGATCAAGTATGTTTTCTCCTCTTGTGGGGATGGTGACTAGTTGTTCCATGGCATTTGAGTTTATGAACTCCAGGAATCTTTGGGTTAGAGTGTTCGGGCTTGAGTAGTGTTCCCAGTCTATATTAGGGTAGTTGAAGTCACCTAGTATGATGGTGTTTGGAGATACATTTATTCCCTCCAATGTTTTCAGGAAGGCCATGCGAGGTTCCTGAGTTTGAGAGGGTGGCCTGTAACATGCTACAAATTGCAGAGCAGTCTTGCCTATGGTTAATTGCACCTGGATGGTCTCCGATGCATCGTGCGTTGCCACCAACCTTGAAGTGTGGGTGTCCTTTATGAATATGGACACCCCCCTCCTTTCTTGGTGTTGTCCGGATTTTGGGGCCGGAACGCATGATATGAGGTGAAACCTGTTAGTGCTGGGGTGCTCCCAGGAGCCTTGAACCAGGTTTCTGTCACAGCACAGACATCGATGTTCTCCATATTGAGAAGGGCCTCGAGTGCGTGCATCTTGAGAGTGAGACTTCTGGCATTGAGCAGCATTACCCTTAGTTTTTTCCTTTTTGGTGTTCTAGTGTGGTAGGTTTAGAATTTGAGCCTTGCCTAAAAAGGCACTATGGGGGTGGCAAGAGCCTTTGCCAATATCCGGAAGCCCAGGGTGACAGGTGCAAGCCGTCCCTTGTGAAGCAGCGTGGCTTGTCCAGCATGTCATCCCAGGCAGACAGACATTGGATCCCCTTTGAATGACACCAGAATTTAAGCCAATTATTAAAGCTGATCATCTTATCACTGTATTGTGGCATCATTCTAGGTGAAGGTAGGATACTGCTCAAGGTCAGGGTCATACCTGCCTGGGCTACATAATCACAGAGCTCCTCGATGTCCCTTTTCATGTAGTCCAAGGAGGTACGTCTCAGGTCGTTGACACCAGCGTGGACAAGGACTGAGTCGTACTTGTACCTGCTGTTGTGAGACCTGAGTGCTTGCGTTATGTGGCGGATTCTAGCGCCCGACAGGCAGCTTACTGTGACCTTCTCCTTACTCAGTCTGGTGAGCGGGACGTCAGTGTGTCTGACTATGGAATCACCAATGACAAGTGTGTCTGGCATTTTGTTTGGCCTTAAGGGCTGTGACTGTTTGACACTCTGACTGTGTGGTCTATGTGTTGCATGTGTTGGGTCGTGAGGTGGTAGTCGTTTGGGTGTCTGCTTTGGTGGCCTCTGCTGTTTTGGTAAATTTTTGATCAGAGCCTCCGAGTATGTCTTTGTGTGAGTATGTGTATGATTTGAAGTTGTGATGGTACCATGTGTGACTGGGTATGTATTGTGTGTGGTTACCTTCTCCTCCTGTCTGGTCTTGCCAGTCCTATGTTGAGAGAGCTCAGCCTCCAGTTTGGCCATATAGTTGCATCTCTCACATGTATTTGTGTTTTGTGGGAGGAGGAGAGGATTGTCTGTGTACATGAGGCAATTGTAACATTGCCTCAATATTCCCAGGTTCACCAGTTGAGCTGGAGAGGACACTAGCAACTGATCCCTCGACATACTAGAAGTAGTAGATAAAGAGACTTTCAAAGGACTCCGGGGGAAGTGGGTTTTAGGCTGGTGGGGTACTATCTATAATAAGAGTGCTTTATCAAGGTGCAAGTACTGTAGGAGTAAGTGCTAGGCTTTACAGATAGAGAATAGTCTACTTGGGAATCAAGTAGAGATGAACTTTTCAGTTATAGGATATGCTGGTTAGATCAGCAGTACAGCTCGAGGAAGGTAGTTCTAAGGGAAAATTTGAAGAGTGGAATTTAGATGGCCGAATAGTTAACCTTGTTTAACCGCTGCTCTTGTGTGCAACAGTGGCAACTCAGCTAACGCGCGTTTAGCGTGTTTTATAGCAGGAGGCTGAAGGGAGCTAGGAATTGGCCCAAAACGACCAATGGACTACTAGTTTCTGGCTGAAACTTCACCAAATCGGACAGAAAGGCCGCTCAGTGCTTCCCCTTCCCACTGGTAAGCAAAGAAACTTCCCTCCTTCCTAATAAGGCAATGGATCAGTAACAGGAACTAAAAACAAAGCCCAGGGATCAGCAACTCTGAAACTGGACTACTCTAGTTCAGTAAGGCGGAAAACAAGAGATTTTTTGTTTTATTACAGAGATAAGGAAAAACAGACAGTAAATGCTATAAATGCTGTAAATCGGCTAGCGCACTTTAGTGTGTAGCCTACAGAAACAATTTGCAACAATTAGTAACTTAAAGTGCAATAAACAGTGTAAAATGCAGAAATCCCTTAAAGTAGCAGTAAAACAGGCGAAATGCAGTCGCTAGCTTAATAACAGTGGGAAAGCCACAAAAATACTTATATGTGGTAGAAAGTCACTCTTTTAGCTCTCTGCTGCTTGGATCACTCTGTAGGCCACCACGAGGATCTGTGCTGAGTTGGTACAAGCTGGAAAACGCGTGTTTAGCGTGTTTTATAGCAGGGGGCTGAAAGGAGCTAGGAAATGGCCCAAAACGACCAATGGACTACTAGTTTCTGGCTGAAACTTCACCAATTCGGACAAAAAGGCTGCTCAGTGCTTCCCACTCCCACTGGTAAGCAAAGAAACTTCCCTCCTTCCTAATAAGGCAATGGATCAGTAACAGGAACTAAAAACAAAGCCCAGGGATCAGCAACTCTGAAACTGGACTACTCTAGTTCAGTAAGGTGGGAAAACAAGAGATTTTTTTTTTTTTCTTGAGCCAGTGGAAGCTCTTGAGCTTTAGAATATGGCTGAGTCGGAGCCAAGGGTCAGCTCTGAACGCAACCAACAAGAAGGAAGGCGAGATAGGGGCAACATAATATCAACACTTCGCATCACTAAAAGAACACCACTCCACGGTGAAGCATGGGGGTTGCAGTATCATGCTTTGGGGTTGCTTTTCTTCAGCTGGAACTTGGACATTAGTCATGGTGGAAGGAATTATGAACAGTTCCAAATACCAGTCACTTTTGGCCCAAAACTTTCAGGAGTCTGCTAGAAAGATGAAGATGAAGAGGAATTTCACCTTTCAACACGACAATGACCCCAAGCATACATCCAAATCAACAAAAGAATGGCTTCCCCAGAAGAAAATTTAAGTTTTGGAATGGCCCAGCCAGAGCCCAGACTTAAATCCAATAGAAAATCTGTGAGGTGGCCTGAAGAAGGCTGTGCACAAGAGATGCCCTCGCAATTTGACAGATATGGAGCACTTTTGCAAGGAAGAGTGGGCAAATATTGCCAAAGCAAGATTGTGCCATGCTGATAGACTCCTACCCAAGAAGACTGAATGCTGTAATTAAATCAAAAGGTGCTTCAGCAAAGTATTAGTTTAAGGGTGTGCACACACAACAAAGTATTAGTTTAAGGGTGTGCACACTTATGTAACCAGCTTACTCTACTTTTTTTATTTTTTATACTTTTCCCATAACAGATTTGTTTGTTTTTCAATTGAATTGTACAGGTCATGGGTCACATTAAAGGTGAAAAAAGTTTTGAAATGATTTATTGCGGTCTCATTTTTTTATATCACAAAAACCTGGTATTTTAACAGGGGTGTGTAAACTTTTTATATCCATTGTACTGCCATCAGGATGACAATTTGTGTAATAAGTTTTTCAGTATCTGCATCCTTTATGCATACCTTGCTATAGTACCTACAAGGCTGCCTTTTTTGTAGAACCACAGAAAAACTAGAGCAAAATGTTTTAGTCTTTTTTTTTTTTTTACCTGAGACTCAATGTATTGCCTTTTTCTGTAACAACTGAAATATGTTTCTGCTGGTACATCTGTTAGTGTGACTATGGAAAATTTCCCTACCAAGTCTTCATATATATTACATTACACAATCTACAATAATCAGATTTAGAATTTCTGGTATGGCACTTGGTGGATGAACAGCTGTTTCCTGCTACTCTCTTGCACCACCAACTCCACAAAAGCAGCTTAGCTAAGTTTTCTATAGAAGCTCTTTTCATACAAGTGAAAGAATTAGTACTGAAGAGGGGTCTGACTTGAGGTGAATGTGTAAGAAGAAAAAGGGTGAGGCAAGAGTCAAAACTGGTGACTGCCTGTACACCTACTGGTGAAAACAATGAGAGAGAAGTTACAGTAAAGGATATTTTCTTGAAAGTAAAGAAAAAAGTCAATACAAAATAGGAGGAATATAAATATGAAATGGGTAAGACAATTTTAGAGGTAACAGAACTGGTAAATGAACAATCTGATCATATGCAAAAACTAATACAAGAGAAAAAGATCTTAACGGTAAAACTGGAAGTTACTACTGTAAAGGTGTTGCTGGAAGTTAATCTCACTGAGCAAGAAGGTCGAGCAAGAAGAAAAAATTTAAGATTCATGGGTATACCAGAAGGTAAAGGAGGTAGTGACTGTAAAAAGTTTATTAGACAACAACTAGCAGAATGGACAAATGTTCCAGAGAATGAAAATCACTGAATGAACTTCCACAGAAGCCAGCCAGGAAATGATAAAACCCACAGACCAAATAATATTGCTTCAGTTAGCCACATATGCTATTAAGGATAGGCTGGTGTTACAGTTAAGGCAACCAGGGATTAACATAACATGTGGGAGATCAGAGTATATGTTAACCATGACTTTTCAGGGCCCACAAGGAGACCGGCAGCATTTGTACGAGTCCAGGGGTTCTACTTTAAACTGGTCTATCCTGCCATTAAGATTTTTCCCACACAGTCGAAAGATGTTTGGTCATCATGACTCGGCAACAAACAGGAGCAAGGCTGGAGAGCCAGACAGAATCTAGCAGCGGCCAGAGAAGGGGAACAAAATCCAGCAAAAAAGTGGCAAGAGAAATCTAATCCAAAAAATGTTTTTACTCTTTTTAAGAAATATCAGAATATGAAAAACAGAGTGGAAATTCTACAGGAGATGCAAGCAGAAAGAGAGAACTGAGAGATTTTGTATCGGAGAGATTCTTAATATGGATAATGCAGCATAGCAGGTAGGTAAAGCCGTAGTAAATATAAACTTTCTAATGTGGAAAATGTGCAAAAAATATACTAACTACCATGCTGTAATTCATTATGCTCACACTGGGAAGGGGAATGTCTGTGAAAAGTAAAAAAGAATACTGTCAACTAGACATTACAGGTATAATGACAGATTTACTTTAAAATGAATACAAGATGCTTTAAAGTGCAACATAACTGACTAGATTTCTGAAGAATTATCTTGTGTTTTGTTTCCCCAGAACACACTGTGGCAGAAATGCAAAACTATGACAGACATTTCCCAAAATATCATTCTAGAATTTAGGAGTTAAGACCACACATAAAAAATGAGGAAACTGAAATAGCACCAAAAAATATAGGTCCAGCATCTAAAGTGACAATTAAGCAATATACAATAAAGGTGTCTGGAAATGTAACTAAAGGTGGTACCTCACAATTCAACCGTAATCCATTCCGGAACAGTGGTTGAATTGCAAAACGGCCGAATTGCAAGATGACATTTCCCATACAAATGCATGGAAAATAGTTTAATTAATTCCCAACCCAAACAAAATTAAAAAACACACTTTAAAAAAATTAAAAAATGTAGCTCGCCATGATTTGAAGTACAGAACATCTCTTAAATGGAAGAGAGGATGTGGAGGAGGAATGGAGGTCTGCTGTACTCCTAAAACTACGGCTCACATCACATACAAATTTATTTGATGTTAAATCCATCTAAGAATGCAGGCTAATATGTTCCCTGTCCAGCTAAAATGCATGTTCATTACATCATTGCGTGATAGCACTTACAAAATGAATACTTGTCTCTGATTATGGTTAATGTTTTAATTAGTGCATTTTAATTCTTAGCCATACCCCCAAAATAAATAACACATGCTACAGTGTACACTGGTGTGTGTTTTTGAATCCCTCTCCAGGGCTTTACTCAGTGGCTCCTCTGCTTGGCTCATTCAGTCTCCCAGTGGGCTACAGCAACGTATCCTGAACTGGCAAGAGCCACCTGCCTCACTCATTCCTGTTCAAGGACCTGATCGTCCCATTCATTCAGCTGGTGGTAAGCGTCGGGAATTTATGAGCAGGACAGAGTACTAATCCCAGAAAGGTCCCTGCCACAGAAGGCCAGCTGATATGCAATAACTGCCTGACAGGGAATGCTATGGATACTGACACCCACATCACTATTTCATTGGGGCATGTGCTGCTTAACAGCATAAGCTTGACCTTGCCTATTCCACAGGTGATCTTTTGCTTTCCAGCAGGTGTCACCAATGAGTTTGGCCAGATCATCCCTCCCCTCCAAAACATGTGAGATGGCATCTTATACTTGTGCCCATTCTCTCTCTGCCCAGCCCCACCAGTGTCCATGCCAAAAACTAAACATGAGTCACCATGTTTACACAGTCAACTTAGTGCCTAGTTGTTGGAAGGGGAGTCTTCTTCATGATATCCAGCCTGTTCCCAGTTTTTTGGCAGGTGTAGGTGAAAAGAAATTTCTCTAAGGTGACTTGTTCCTCCCTCTTTTTCAGGATGGTCTTGAAGTGGTGCACGATTGTGTTGTTAAACAAGTCCATCACCCTGCTGAAGTTACCTGTGTTGGGGTGCCACTACAAGACCTGCACCTTCTCCCGGTTGGATAAAAATTCTTTAATGCAAGCTGTTGGCATAGGTCCTTTTTCCTTGTTGTCCTCATCTTCAGAAGAAATTTCCCTTTTTTCTCTTTGAACTGTTCATTGCAAAGTGCTGTAAGTTCCTCCATTGTGAGCTTGTTGTCATGGTCGTGTAGCAGTTTCTCCACATCCCCTATTGTCCAGGTGCTCTGCTGTGGAAACAGTGTCTTGCAGAACTTCAGCTGCTTTAGCATCCTCAGCTGCTTCATCTACAATTTCGCCCTGGGAAAAGAAAAAGACCAGTTTCCTCCAGGCTGTACGAAGGGCTTTCTATGACACTCCATCCCAGGTACTTTTAATGAATTGGTCATTTTGGACCATTTCTAGCTCTTTTGAAGTTCCCTGGTTAAAATCTGCCTCTGGCATTTTTTTGAAGCCATATTGCTCAGACACAGCTCCACGTGGTCCTGTTGAGTCTTCCTGGCTACAGAGAACTGAAAAAAAGCGACTGCTTTCCTGATTAAGTATCCTGCTGTTTTTTATATTTGTTTTACCTTCTACTGCTTACCTAGAGCAAGCTTTAACTGTTTTCATAGTTATTTACTGCATTTTTATTATCTGCACTTAAAAGTACATTTTAGTCAAATTAGTCTAATTCAAGTCGAAAAGTGTTTGTTTGCTGTTTAATTTAATTGTTTGGCTGCCCACTAAAGTGTGCTAGCCTGTACTACTGACTTATTGCCTTTTCTGCATTTCTGTGTGTTTCTATTTCAAAACAAAAAAACAAAAAATATTCCTTGTTTTCCTGCCTCTCCTAAACTAGCTAGACCAGTTTACAGGCCTTGCTGTATCCTGGGCTGTGTTGTAGTTCCTGTGTTGTCCATTGCCTTACTTGGATAGAAGGAAGTTTCTTAGCTCACCAGTGGGAGTGGGGAGCCTTGAACAGCCTACCTGTCCTTGAGGGAAGTGACCTCAGCACAAGAAGCTGTAGTAATTGGTCATTTTGGACCATTTCTAGCTCTTTTGAAGTTCCCTGGTTAAAATCTGCCTCTGGCATTTTTTGAAGCCATATTGCTCAGACACAGCTCCACGTGGTCCTGTTGAGTCTTCCTGGCTACAGAGAACTGAAAAAAAGTGACTGCTTTCCTGATTAAGTATCCTGCTGTTTTTTATATTTGTTCTACCTTCTACTGCTTACCTAGAGCAAGCTTTAACTGTTTTCATAGTTATTTACTGCATTTTTTATTATCTGCACTTAAAAGTACATTTTAGTCGAAATTAGTGTAATTCAAGTCGAAAAGTGTTTGTTTACTGTTTAATTTAATTGTTTGGCTGCCCACTAAAGTGTGCTAGCCTGTACTACTGACTTATTGGCTTTTCTGCATTTAGCGCGGAGTTGCCAGTAGAGCACCATCGGGCAGCGCCGGTTAAACTATTTCTGGCTCCGTAAAGTCTGCTCTTCATTTTTTCCCTTAGAACTGCTCTACTTGTGATCTAAACAGTCTATTCTCTATCTGTAAAGCTCAGCACTTGTTCCTAAAGCATTTTTTAGTCAGGTAAAGCACTTCTATATTATACAAAGTACTTCACTAGCTTAAAACCCCCTTGAATACCCACTTCCCTATAGGCCCTTTCTGACTCAGTTACACAGCAAACTTTTTCATTTCTTCTAGCATGTCAAAGGGTCAGTTGCTAGCGTCCTCTCCTGCTCAGTAGGTGAATCTGGGAATATTGAGGCAATGTTACAATTGCCTCATGTACACAGACAACCCTCTCCTCCTCCCACAAAACAGAAATACATGAGATGCAACTATATAGCCAAACTGGAGGCTGAGCTCTCTCAACTCAGGACTGGCAAAACCAGACAGGAGGAGAAGGTAACCACACACACCATAAACCCAGTCTCACATAGAACTATCACAACTACAAATCAAACACATAAACACACAAAGACATACTCGGAGGCACTGATCAAAAATCTACCAAAACAGCAGAGGCCTCCAAAGCAGACACCCAAACAACTGCCACCTCATGACATAACACAAGCAACACATAGATCACAAAGTAAGTGTGCAAATCAGTCACAGCCCTTAAGGCCAAACACAATGCCAGACACACTTGTCATAGGTGACTCCATAGTCAGACACACTGACGTCCCACTCACCAGACTGAATAAGGAGAGGGTCACAGTAAGCTGCCTGTCAGGCGCTAGAATCCGCCACATAACACAAGCACTCAGGTCACTCTACAGCAAGTACAAGTATGACTCAGTCATTGTCCATGCCGGTGTGAATGACCTGAGATGTACCTCCCTGGACTACATGAAAAGAGACATAGAGGAGCTCTCAGATTATGTAGCCCAGGCTGGTATGACCCTGACCCTGAGCAGTATCCTACCTTCACCAAGAATGATGCCACAATACAGAGACAAAATGATCAGTTTTAATAATTGGCTTAATTTCTGGTGTCATTCTAAGGGGATCCAATGTCTGTCTGCCTGGAATGACATGCTTGACAAGCCACGCTGGGCTTGCACCTGTCACCCTGGGTTTCGGATATTGGCAAAGGCTCTTGCCACCCCCATAGTGCCTTTTTTAGACAAGGCTCAAATTCTAAACCCACTGCCCTAGAAAACAATAATGGAAAAAAACTAAGGGTAATGCTGCTCAATGCCAGAAGTCTAAATCTCAAGGTGCACTAGCCCTGCTCAGTATGGAGAACATCGATGTCTGTTCTTTGACTGAAACCTGGTTCAAGGCTCCTGAGAGCACCCCGGCACTATCAGGTTTTACCTCATATCATGCGTTCCGGCCTCAAAACCCGGACCATACCACAAAAGGAGGGGGTGTATCCATATTCATCAAGGATACCCACACCTCCAGGCTGGTGGCAACTCACGAAGCATCAGAGACCATTCAGGTGCAATTAACCATAGGCAAAACTGCTCTACAGTTTGTAGCATGTTACAGGCCACCCTCTCAAACTCAGGAACCCCACACAGCCTTCCTGAAGGCAGTGGAGAGTATAAATGTCTCTCCAAACACCATCATATTGGGTGACTTCAACTACCCAAACAGACTGGGAACATTACTCAAGCCCCAATACCCTAGCCCAAAGGTTCCTGGAGTTCATAAACTCAAATGCTATGGAACAACTTGTCACCATTCCCACAAGAGGTGAAAATATACTAGACCTGATCATCACAAACATGGGGACAAAATGCTCCACAACTGAAGTATATCCCTCATTGGTGAGATCAGATCATAAACTAATCTCACTGGAGATCCACATCCCGCCCCCACCCCCCACAAAAAAGACCACAGTGAAGAACTTCTCAAAAGCCAACTTCACACTTCTTAAGACTGGTGTGGTATCCTTCAAGGCCCCTGAGCCATTGGAAACCACAACCCACGCTACTGAATCCCTTACAAATGTTTTCTACGAGCACCTCCAGGACTGCATGGATCAAGCAATCCCAAATAAAATCAAGACCCTTTCCACCAAAGGCAAGTGCCCGATCTGGTGAACCCCAGCCATAAACAAACTTTACAACAAGAGGAGAAAGCTACTACAAGATAGAGCAAAATCCCTAAAAGGGAAGACATCCCTGATCAATACCAGTAAAAAGCTACGACCACTCATAAAATCATCCAAGGCCAACTTTGAGAGAAAAATCGCCAAGGACTCAAAAGACAATCATAAGGCCTTCTTTAGCTATGTTAGAAATCTGGGTGGAAACTCCCAGATATGCTCAGAATTAGTCCAAAATGATACAAAAATCACTGAACCCACAGACATTGCAAACATACTGGCAGACAGGTTCAGTGAAAATTTCTCCTCCCTCCCCCAAAAGGAGAAATATCTATCCCAGCAGAGTGTAGCCTCCCAATCATCTCAAATGCCCAGGTGAGAGCTGCTCTCTCTAAAGCTAAAACACAGCATCAATGGGACCGGATGGTGTCCCCGGCTGTGTGCTACACGAACTCAATGAGGAACTAAACCCACACATAAGGCTGCTGTTTAATCTTAGCCTTACCACAGGATACCCAAAGAGTGGCGTAAGGCAACTGTGGTCCCACTCCACAAAGGCAGTGCTTCTGACCCTGGTAATTACCGCCCCATAAGCTTAACAAGCCTGGTCTGCAAAGCTATGGAGAGGATCATAATGGAACTCATAAATAAAGACATAGGGGACCTACAGACATTTGATCCTACCCAATTCGGCTTTGTCAAGGGCAGATCATGCCTCTTGAACTTGGTCGACTTTTGAAACAGTCACCAATGCCATTGATGAGGGTAAGGCAGTTCACACAGCCTACCTTGACCTTGCAAAAGCTTTCGACACAATACCCCACTCGGATATCATAGAAAAGCTCACCAGCTTAAATGTAAACCCATATGTCACAAGATGGGTTGCAAACTGGCTCAAGGACAGAACCCACAGGGTTAGAGTTGCTGGTGCCATGTCAGACTCCAAGCCGGTCACAAGCGGTGTCCCACAGGGCTCAGTCCTGGGCCCCCTCTTGTTCGGCATCTACTTTTCAGAAGTGCAGGCAAACATAGGAGGATTGTGGCTGACAAAGTTTGCAGATGACTACAAACTGGGCGCCACAGTTGAAAATCCATCAGACACAGATATCCTTCAGAGAGGTCTCATAGAAACGGATAACTGGTGCCAGAGCCATGGCCTTAAGTTAAACGCCAAAAAATGTATAGTCATACCCTTTGGTAAAAACAAGGTAACCCCAAGTTACCACATAGGTGGCAATCCATTAAGCACAGAAGAGGTTATCAGGGACCTGGGGACTCAAGTTGACAGTAACCTTTCTTTTGACACTCACATTGCCAAAGTGGTTAGGAGGACCTTCTACATTGCCCACCTGATTATGAAGGGATTCACATCCAGATCAAGGGAGGTCATTGTTCCCCTGTACTCTTCACTTATCAGACCAATGATTGAGTACAATGCCCCATTCGGAATGTATCTTACCCGACACCTGCAGCAATTGGAAAGACCCCAAAAGTTCCTCACCAAAAGGATAAAGGGGCTCAAAAATATGCCATATGCTGCCCGACTGAAGAAACTCCAGCTCTATTCAGTCGCATACCGTCTGCTCAGAGGTGACCTGTGCCTGACATACAAGGCCATGTCCAACCCGGAATTAATGGACATGCTCCACCTCAAAAAATCCAAATCCACCAGAGCCACAAAAGCAAGAGACTTAAACCTCAACACGGATATAAATAGGACGTGCTGGAGGGACAGATTCATCACCCAGAGACTCCCTATCCTGTGGAACAGAATCCCGGTCCATGTGAGACAGAGCACCTCACTGGCTCTGTTCAAGAGGAATCTTGACCAGTGGATGGGAGATCGTAGGTTTATCCCGGCGATCATCTCTGTATCACTGCTGGACAGAGGCACGGCAAACTAATGGGTATAGTATTCTTCAACCTAAGGGGTGGTGAAAGCCACACAACTCTGGCTAGGCTTATAAATGCCCTAGGGCAGATAGCCTAGTATGAACCTATGAACCTATGAATGACATGGCATGAACAGCAGTTTCAGAATTCCGTCAGCATTTTATCTGAAGAATAGGTCACAAAGAGTCTTGAGAAGATTGATTTTGTGTAGATCTTCTTGAAGCAGGCATTGACTTGCTGATCCATAGGCTGAATGAGAGAAGTTGTGTCGGGAGGCAGGAACTGAACCTTGATGAAATCAGAGTTTATCTGAAGAATTTCCTCTAACTCTCGTGGGTGGGCAGAGGCACTGTCCAGAAGCAGAAGAGCTTTCACTGGCAAACTGTCCTCTGTCAGGTACTTCTTAACACTTGGAGCAAACTCCTCAAAAATCCATTCCTTGAAAAAAGACTGGTCTACCCATGCTTTGGTGTTTGATTTCCACATTACAGGTAGTTTTGATTTTATAATCATTTTTCCAAAGCATCTTGGGTTTTCTAAGTGATACACCAGCAGAAAGTTTCCACTGGCATTTGCTGCCTGGAGGAGTGTGAGCCTATCTTTCATGGCCTTGTGACCTGGAATCCTGAATTCTTCTTGGGTTAAAGTCCTACTTGGCAATCTCTTCCAGAAAAGCCCTGTTTCATCGCAATAAAAATCTGTTCTGGCAGATTTCCTTCTCTATCAATTCTTCATATTCCTTGACAAACTTCTGTGCACCTTCTTTGCCAACACTAGCAGACTCCCCTTGTCTCAGAACACTGTGGATGCCATTTTTTTTTTTAAATCTATGGAAACATCCCCTACTTGCTTTAAATTCTTCTGTTAGCTGTGAGCTACTTTCTTGAGTTTTTTTTTATAGGCCTTCAAAGATGAGCTTAGCTTTCTCGTTTGAGTTATTAGATCTCCCTTCATTTCATCTGCCTCTCCTGGATCCAAACAAGAAGCATCTTCTCATATCTTTGTGTACTGTTTTTGTTGCTCCTTTTGACACCTTAGCACCTATAATTCTGTCTCTATTTTTCCAAAATGTGAGCTGGTAGACCTAGGCATGCCATACTGTTCTGCTATTTGTCCTATTTTACCTCCTTTCTCAATTTTACCTACGGATTTCTTTCTTCTTTTCAATGCTCATACATTTTTCCTGTCAGTATCACTCTTCTTTGGCCCCACTTCTTCGCAACACTTAAAAGAAACACCTGCACTACATAAACAACACAACAGGAAATAATGAACAACTTTTCAGCCTCCTTTCCGGGTCGAATTGCAGGATGCCCGGGCCGAAAGTGCAGTTGAGTTGCAAAACGATCGAGCTGTGAGGTACCAACTTCATTACTCATATGTACTGCAGGAGTTGGCCTGGAGATTAGATAACTATGCACATGTAAATCCAGGCATGTGCCACCTGAGTTACTAAGCAGAAAAAACAATGCCACTCAAGCACCTCAGTGAACATAAGGAATATGTGAAAGCTAATTAGATATGTATACAGAAGAAAAGCCTAGAAAAACTCTGTACACAAATTATTTGTGCCAACAGGATACTAATACCTGTTCTTCTTGCATAAAATGCCTGTGCAATGAAACTTTGTTGTCTTCTGATTTTGCTAAACACTCATGCTTGGTGGTTTTCATCCTACATATGTAAATGAAAATGGACATCTGCCCTGAGTACAGCAGCTTACAGAGAAGACAAGCTTGTCAATGTCTGAAAAAATATATACTACAAATTATGCCTCAAAACAAGCAGTTACAACCACAAACCCTTTTTGTGCTGCTCAACATAATGAGAGGTGACATGAAAGGTAACTTTGCCCCTTATATTCATCTCATGAACATCCGCAGATAGTTAATGAGGTGTTACATTCCTGACTGCTAGCAGGCTAGACACCGATTGCTGGGAGCTCACAGTCAAAGAAAATCTAAATTTGGTAAAAATCTCCAACAGAATATACACAGCAGATCTTTGCCTTTCATGTTCAGATAAAGCAATTTTCTCATATTTAAACTGGTTAATGGAGGCACTGAACACTGCAAATTCAATACCACAATTAAGTTGCACTGTACAAAAGCACTGTGCGTGGTCTACCTTCCAAGTGTTAAAGGCCTGAAAAAGAAGGATATGCACGCAAGTAGCACTGCAGGAATAAAGCAATATGCAATGAGATTAGTATGTAAATGTGAACAAGTTACAAGAGGTTTGATAAAATTGCTACTACTACTCACATAAAGTAAACTTACTTAAAAACTAGTATGGAGCCTCATCTAGCCATTAACATGACTTCAAACTTACTTCTATTTATAGAGCAAACATATCTCAGTGCAGTTAGCAAATTTAGTCAGTACTGTTTTTGACTAGTGGAAAGATATATGCTTCCAGTCCCTTAAAATTTACCTTTTCTTGCAGCAGCCTTGATGAAGCCACATCTCGGTTCCCTTTACCTCCGGCAACACTAAAATGAGACCAAGGTAATACTGCATTGAATGTTAATGGGTCTTCCAAAGCAAAATCAGGTTTTGTAAAAATCTGTGAAGGAAAAAAAAAAAACAGTACAACTTAAGAACTTGCATACTTTGATTTACTCATGAACATAATGGGCACTTGTCTTGGTGATGTATTAGGATAATCAGTAGGTCAAAACTGTTAAACAAATGCAAACCACTTCCTCTTAAAACTCGCACTAAGCTAAAACTAGCTTATCTTGTGAAGTAAGAAAGTTATTGAACAACATGAAGTCACAATCTGCCAGTGCATTTTTAGTACCAGAAGTGTTTGCTCCATTTACTTAACCACAAGACAGCTGATATAACAATACATAATACTAATGTGCAGTGTTTTAGTACGCTATAAAAGTGAAATGCAATGTTTCAAGCTACGCAGTGGTGAAACTTAGCTAGGTCTATAAAACATTAATTCCCTGTTTGAGCAGGTCAGTGGTACTACTGATATCGGACTACTTAAATGCTTACATATAAGCTTATTTTGGCTATTTGGGACTCTCAATAAGACCGCATTACTCTCCAGTTAAACTAGAGTCATTTGCAGTCACCACCCTCTTGGTGAGTCCCAACAGTGTCACCAATTAGACCAGAACTTGTCTCATAACATACATAACCTCTTCTCTGGTTGGCTTGTAATGATGGCTAACCCCAACACCTCAGAATGTAGACTGATAAAGCAACTGTCATTAAAGAAGAAGAAGCTCTGTACCTATCCTAATCAAACAAGCATGCAATAACACTTGATTAGTGGGATGTCTGACCACATAGCAATGCATATTCTTTTTCCTTTGCTATTTCACACTTTACTGTTCCTCGAAAATGCTTACTTAATGCAGCTGTTGCTCCATATCACCTTTCAGCCTCACAAATTACCTAAGCAAATAATTAATAAAAAAGAATGTTCACAAAAACACTGCTTTCCAGTTGCCCTCACATTTTGTCGTCAGTCCTTTTCTTTATGGCAGCTGCAGACCAAAAATGTGGGCTTGCTGTCCCTGATCAGTCTAAGTGCTTTGAAATTACACTTAAACTGCATGCAGTCTCCACTAATGCATTACTGATGTTTAGATTGTTGTTGTGTCTTTCGGCTTTTCCCAGTTAGGGGTCGCTACAGCGGAACTCCGGTCTGCTAATGACTGGCAGTTGATTTTTATGTGCTGAGTTGCCGGCCCTAACGCACAACATTCAACGAAGGTACGCCCATTCACGCATGTCTCCACAGAAGACGCTCTAGCGGAGAATCGAACGGGACAACGTCTTGCTGTGAGGCGACAACGCTACTGCAGCACCACCACCACGGCTATTACTGCTGTTTAGATTATGGTACTGAAATTCCCTAATGAATGCCTACTCCTTAAAATTACTCAAAGACTTTTACTATACAACATGTTACTTCTTGTTTTACCGATATACCCTGTTGCCAAAATGGGCTGAATTGGCTTAGTTCTCTCCACCTACCTAAAGGCACTTTTTCCAATGTTTTTTCTTGTGAAGCACAGCCTCCATCCTGCCCACTGACATTAATATAATTTCTATTTACTATTTTTCAATAACTCTCAACCTCCCAGTTTTCAAAATCATAGTGGGGGATCAAAAATCGTATATTCATACATGCTATAACAGAAAAGTCTTGGCAGAAGGTCCAAAATCACAGCACTGAAAACCCGTTTAGCTTGAACCCCTGAGGAGAATCCAAACTTGCCCAGTCTTAGAACACACACAAAGCTTTGGAGCTAAAACAGTAAATAGATATTTTGTACAGAAACTGGTATAACAAGTATCATTATTAGAGAGAGTTTTCATGCTGATGTGTAAAGTTGGAAGTAATTGGGTATACATCACCTGGTAGTCACATTTCACACATTCCACTTTAACTGCTTTCACAAAATAGACTGATAGCAGCACATACACTGCTGAAACTACATAACATCCTGAAAAATAGTCTCAGATGTTAAAAAAATAGAATGTTTCAAACAAATAAACAGATGAGGAGTAAGCAAAAAACTGATGTACGCTGAATTTCACGTAAGTGGGAAGGGGAATGATCTCTGCTAATGCTATATATCATGCTACTTACACATTTGTGTTTTTTATTTTTTGTGGGTAATACAAACTGACATGAAAACAATGAACTACTAGAACCCTCATCAAATCTGTGAGTACACTAACCCAATTTGCAGCCAGGAACAAATACTGACACAAAAGGGTTAAAGGAACCAATACCAGCCAATGTTATACTATTTACAGATACAGAAAACCACAAAACAAGATCCCTTTCTTGCATCCACCCAGCATGGAGTTGAGAAATGGTAAACCAACGTAATGCAGGTAGCAGCAGCAAACAGAATGCCACCAATCCCTTCTCATTCTAGCTTGCAACAGCATTCACCATCCAAAAAAAAAAAAAAAAAAAAAAAAAAAGAAAACTGTCCAGAACAGATGCAAATCTTTCAACAAGTAACAGAAAGGATATCAACTGCCAGCAATTCCTCCTTATCCTGACTCAATATTTTCCACACAAAAACCACACACATACCGAAATCACTCAAACAATGACTGTTTAGCTCCAACTGGGTACCATCTCTCAGTCTTCTCCCATTCTATGCCTAAATCAATCCAAAACATTGGAAACATCTCACAACTAGACCAAGCACCTTGCAGTACTAGAGTACCCTTTTTAAATATACTGTAGTGCTACAACTCCACTTCTCCCTTTGGCCATGAAGAGCTCCTGGAAGTCAGTCTCCGATTGGTTCTACAACTGAACCAACGAAAAAGTGAAAATCTAAGCCATCCACAGTCAAAGAGGAAAAGCAGAGCAGATGTCTTTTAAGTGGCAGATATCAAAGTACTCCATCAATTATGGATTGGGTGAGAGTATGCCTTCTTGATATCAGTTTCTGCACAAGATTTTTTTCCATCCCCCATTCAGATTTTCCTTCCGAATTCTACCAAAAACCCAGCTGTTATTTTCCTGAAGACACACTGTTACGGCAGCGCAGTACAACACAGAATAGCACGTCTGCCTCACAAGAAGTACTTTGGTTAAATTCTAAATTGGGGTAACTTGTGTGTGGAGTTTGCATGTCTTCTCTGCGGCCTCCTGTTTTATTCTCGATTCTCCAGTACCCCTACACACACACATCCCAAGGACATGTACAGCAGCTAGAACGGTAACTCTAAATTGTCCCTAAGCATGTGTGTGATGTGTCTGCTATGGAAAAAAGGCCTGGAAATCTATTTTGATAAACTTACTAAGCTGGGCATAAATCCCTACGTCACTCGATGGATTGCCAACTGGCTTACTGACAGAACCCACACTGTAAAAGTAGCCAACTCCAAATCCAGCACCAGACAGGTGACAAGTGGAGTACCTCAGGGTTCAGTCCGGGGACTGCTATTGTTTAGCATCTACTTCTCTGAAGTACAAGCCAACACTAAGGGACTCTGGCTAACAAAGTTCGCAGATGACTACAAACTGGGAGCCATTATTGAATCCCCAAATGATGTGGATATTCTACAAAAGGGCCTTACAGAAACAGATGCTTGGTGCCAGAGCCATGGGCTCAAGCTTAATGCCAAGAAATGCATAGTTATCCCCTTTGGGAAAAAACATGTACCCATGAATTACCATATAGGTGGCAGTACACTAAACACCGAAAGTGTGATGAGAGACTTAGGGACACAGGTGTACAGTGGTCTCACCTTCGATAACCACATCACCACAACAGTCAGGAAATCCTATGTGGCACACCTCATCACCAAGGGCTTTTCATCCAGAAAAAAAAGGAGGTTATTGTCCCAGTGTATTCATCCCTCATTAGACCCATTATAGAGTAGAACTCCCCGTTTGGTATGTACCTCACAAGACATCTGCAACAGCTGGAAAGGCCACAGAAATACCTCACTAAAAGAATCACAGGCCTAAAGCAGATGCCCTATGCTGACAGTCTAAAAAAACTCCAGCTATACTCTGTGGGATATCATCTAGTTAGAGGTGATCTCTGCTTAACATACAAGCCCATGTCAAACCCTGAGCTGTTGGACATGCTCCACTTAAAGAAATCCCAATCACTCAGAGCCACAGGCTCCAGGGATCTAAACCTTGTCATCACAATGAACAAAACATGCTCGAGGGATAGGTTCCTGACCCAGAGACTCCCCATACTCTGGTATAGAATGCCCATACATGTCAAGCACAGTGCCTCCTTGGCCCTCTTCAAAAGGAACCTTGACAATTGGATGGGAGTAGGAAATTCACCTTGGGGATCACGGCAGTCGCCCTGCTAGACAGGGGTCCAGGGAAGTAAATATTGTGGGAAGAAATATCCAGGGAATTGTTATGGCTAGGCTTGTATAGGCCCTAGGGCCAATAGCCTAGTACCAACCTATGAACCTATAAACAACAAACTCCATCATTCTTGGGGACTTAATTTCCAGATGGCATAGTAATACCAGTATAATAAATATCTCTCTTCTTTCTACATCCTTCAGTGAATGCTATTCACTCTTACAAAAGAAAGGCCTAAGAGTCCTGCTACATTATATAGCATCTGTGCTTTTACTCCAGACTACTACTCACTCTTCCATACTCTGTTACTGAAAGATATTACGTTTTACAAAAATTTGACAGCAATATAGGCCTCCCTTAAAATATCTGTGTATATATATTTTCCCCTTCAATCTCTGTCTGTATTAAAAAAAATACACAAGAAACCATGCATTACCAAAGATTAAATATAACCCCTCTAAATATCACAATCCAGAAACCCTTCCTGACTCCCTGAGTAACCACTCACCCATAAATGTGCTAAGGTATACAAATCATCTCTCTAAATCTCACAGATACATCAACAGACAATCTCTAACTTCAACCCAGAAACATTTAACACCCTCATCTTAAGAGTATGCTAGAACTTTCTCACTCAGCTCCTCTTAGATGAAGCCGTCATAGCCTTCAACTCTACTTTTCTTGATATCTTAAACTCATTAGCCCCAATCTGTAAAATTAGGGCAAAAGCGACAATATCTCCTTGGCTAACAAAATCCACACAAACTCTCATGAGGTTTAGAGATAGGTCCACGAAAAAATGGCTACAAAACAAAAGACCTAGCTGACCTACAAAGATATAAAGAACACAGAAATCTGGTAAAAAAGCTTATTAATAAAGATAAAAGAGAATTCTACAACAACCCTCCAACACCACTAAAATCTGACCCCAAAACATTTTGGCATGCAATAAACCAAATACTTCATCCTGGTAATCCCACCTCACCCAACCCTTGTCCCGTCAAGTCACCAGTCGAGACTGCCAAAATCTTCAATACTTACTTCGTTGAATCTATATCCAAACTATTCAACCCCAACAGCTCCAATACAAGTACTCTCAAAGGGCCTGTTTCCTCTTCCACTACTACCTCTCGCAATACTTTCTCCCTCAAGCCTATGTCAAATACATATATCAGAACCCTGCTCTCCAAGCTGAAACCTTGCTCAGTATCTGCTGACAACATCCTGTCATACTTACTCCAGACAGCTGCACACTCACTTGCCTTGCCCATCTCTATAATTATAAATCACTCTATCTCTGAATCAAAAGTACCATCTGGAAACAGTTCTATGCCCTACTTATCCATAAAGGTGGTAACTCTTCTGAAATCTCTAACTTCAGACCCATTGCCATCCTCTCCCATCTGTCAAAAGTATTAGAAAAAAGCATACTTACTCAAGTCATGCAACATCTCTCTCAGGAAAACCTACTTACTCCTAAACAACATGTTTTTCGGCCAAAACATAGCACCTACACTGCTCTCCTGTCTTTTCTCAATACAATTTCCCTGGCTAGAGATGACAATAAACTTATCTCCCGTTTCTTTCTGGATCCCTCAAAGGCCTTTGATACTGTTTCTCACTCTCTCCTACTAAACAAACTGTCTAACCTCAATTTCTCCCTAGATACAGTAGCATGGTTCGTAAGCTATCTTACTGACAGATGTCAGTCAGTGAGATGGGACACTGTTCTAACTACTCCCCTTCCTATAAAAATGGGGGTCCCCTCAAGGACCTATTTTAGGACCGGTACTTTTCAACATTTTCACCAACTTGCACTATACCTCCTGTCCACAATCCTCTATTATCCAATACGCTGATGACTCCACAGTCATGACAGTTAACTCTCTCTCTCTCTCTCTGAACTCTTATCCACTACCCAGTCTTCCTTTAATTCATTGGAAAGATGGCTCTCCAACAATCAACTCATCCTCAACCAAAAAAACAAAAAAAAAAAAAAACAAAACTACTACTCTTACTCCCAAAAACAGTAACTCACATTTAATTCTTCCCTTTTCTATCCTATCCCTTAACAATACCCCCACAGTAGTAGAATCTAGCGCAAAACTCCTCGGCGTTGCAATTGATGATCAATTAAAATTTGATCTTCTCATAAATAATTGTATTAAGAAAACTCACCTCAAATTAGGTCTATTATATAGAAATAAAACATTTCTCATCCAGCAAGAATTGTTCACTCATGCTTACCTTCTCCCCTCCTTAACTTACTGCTCACAAATCCATCACTAACCTTAACTCTTCTCTCCTTGCTAGACTAGAGCCTACATACCACAAAATAGCTAGATTTGCAACTCAACAATCCTATAAATCCCACCACTGTCTCTCTCTAAAATATTTGAACTGGCTTGAACTGCCTCACCTCCTCCTCTCTGTTTCAAGGCATACATTATTCTTTACCAGCCATCATACTGTCCGGCCTTACCACTCTCAACTCCCACTATGCTCCTACAAGAAACCTCCGCAGCTCTTCCCAAGACCTATTAAATATCTATAACCCCAAGCCTAAAGCAGGGTGCAGCCTATATAGCTACCATCCCTCCACTGCATGGAACAGAATCCCCCTAGAAATTCGAACACTCGCACATCCCAAACAATTTAAACTAACCTTAAACAAATATTTTAAAGGGCAATGGATCTGCCACTGCTGTAACCCTCCGTGAAACCACACATCTTAACAACTTCTCCTCTTTTTCTTATGCCTCGCTATTTTCCTGTTCTATTGACTGGGGGGAAAAAAAATATATATATACACATATATAGATATATATATATATATATATATATATATATATATATATATATATATACATATATATATATATATATATATATATATATATATACACACTGTAGTGTCTTTCGGCTTTTCCCGGTTAGGGGTCGCCACAGCGGAACTCCAGTCCGCTGATTGGCAGTTGATTTTTACGTGCAGAGTTACCAGCCCCGACAGCACAACCTTCAATGAAGGCACGCCCATTCACGCATGTCTCCACGCAGAAAACGCTCTAGCTGAGAATCGAACCGGACAGCGTCTTACTGTGAGGCGACAACGCTACCACAGCACCACCACCGCGGACATATATATGAGGGTTTGCCCAAGTAGCAGCTGCACAAATTGAGTCTATGGACAATTTAAACTGAAAGGCTACAGAAGTGGCTAATGCTCTAGTAGAATGACCTTTTGGTTTTGCTGGTAGATCTTTATTTCTTAAATGATAAATAAAGGCAATGGTGTCAGATAACCATTTGGATAAGGTCACCTTAAAAACTGGAAGGCCTTGCTTATTGTGAGCATACGAGAGAAATAACTGGTCTGACTTTCTTAGCTCTTTAGTCCTATGGAGGCAAAAATGTAATAGTCTATGCACATCCAGTTGGTGAAGACTTATTCTGCCTTGTTGCTATGACTGGGAAAGAAGACTGGGAGATCAATGGATTGATTTAAATTGTTTTCTGAACAGACTTTTGGTTTAAAGGATGGACTGGTTCTCAGAGAAACTATCTTTGTGAAACACCATATATGGAGGACGAACACAGAGTGCTTGGAGTTATGAAATACGTATAGCTGAGATAATAGCAACTAGAAAAAGTGTTTTCCAAGAAAGACATTTTAAGGGACATGAAGATGCAGGTTCAAAGGGAGGCAGAATTAAAGAAGTTAAAACTAAATTGAGATTCCCAAGGTGGATCCCTCACTGGGGGTCTAAGAAGAGATGTTCCTCTCATGAAGGCCTTGCAGAGCTTATGAGACATTATGCTAGAATTAAGAATTCCAATATGAAAATTAGATATAGCAGCCAGTTGAACCCTGATGGTAGCAGCAGCCGCTCTGCTAGAAATTCTAGAATTTCATGGACTGGGGCTGAAAAGGGGTCCAAGTTTCTAAATTCTGCCCAGTAAGAAAATCTTTTCCATTTGCTAGCATAAGTCTTTCTCGTGGTTGACTTATGGGAAGAAACAATAACATCACGGACTGCTGGGGAGATACTGGGGAGCCTGGCTAAGGTAGGAAGTGGAGTAACCAAGCTGTGAGCTTGAGTCTCTGAAGGGATTGGTGTAACCTGCCTGATTGATGAATCAAAAGATCTGGCACCGGGTCCATAATCCAAGGCTGGTCTAGAAGGTGGAGGTGCAGGAACGGAAACCATATCTGTCAAGGCCAATGGGGGGCAATGAGGATCATTTTGCAACCCAACGATTTTGATTCTGTACGAGTCTTGGAATAAGGGGAAATGCATAAGGGAGTCCCTGAGGCCAATCGTGGACTAGAACGTCTCTGGGTGTTTGACCTGGAGGAGGAAGCAGGGAGAAGTAGCTGCTGCATTTGCTGTTGAGGGGAGTGGCAAATAGATCGCAGCAAGGCTGGCCCCATTTGCGGAAGATAAGATAAGCAACTTCCTGATTCAGAGACCACTCATGAGGCATGAGGATAGCCCTGCTGAGCCTGTCCGCTATAACATTGGATTTCCCAGGCATGTGCGTTGCTGTCAGAAAACGTTGGGAGGCAATCACCTATTGCCATAGTCTGAGGGCATCTCGACACAAGGGGTAGGACCTGGTCCGACCTTGCTTTTTGATGTACCATACAACTGACATGTTGTCTGTTTGGATTGCAATAGTCCCGGCAGGGAGAGAGTCTTGAAGAGCTGGCAACGGTAGGAGCACCGCTCTCATCTCCAGGACTTTGATGTGCAAGTGGTACTCGTGAGGTTGCCACGTGCCTTGGACTGTCCTGCCTAGATAATGCCCCCCCCACCCTATCAGGGAGGTGTCCGTGGTCACTGTGGCAACCGGAGGGGGTTGTATGAAAGGTCTGCCCTGAGTCAGCAGTGGGGAGACCATCCACCAAGAGAGGTGTCTTTTGCATGTTTCTATAATCAGGATCATGTGAGACATGGGTAATTCCTGGAAAGACCAATGCGTGAAAAGAAGCCACTGAAGGATTCTCATGTGGTAACATGCTAATGGAACAAGTAGAATGGCAGCTGCCATGGAGCCTAGAACTTGCAGGACATACTGACTTGAATCTTTCTGCTCTGCATTAAAAGTGACACTTGTTGGCGAATAGTGAAAACTCTTTCCTGAGGCAACCTTGCAAACATCTGCTTTGTGTTTAATTCTGCTCCTATATATGTAACAGATTGACAGGGCAACAAGGCAGATTTTTCGAAATTTATTGTGATGCCTAGTTGGGTGCAGGTTGAGATTGTATAATCCGGTGCCTCTAAGAGTTGATGCCTGGTGGTAGCAGTCAGGAGCCAGTCGTCTAGATACGGAAACACCTGGAATCCTTGACATCTCAGGTGAGCCGTAACTACTGCCATACATTTGGTGAACACCCTGGGGGCTGTGGTGAGACCAAAGGGCAGAGCTCTGAACTGGTAATGACTGGTCCCTACCTGGAAGCGAAGAAATCTCCTGGAGCGTCTGTCCATTTTGATATGGTAGTACGCATCCTGAAGATCTATTGAGCACATCCAATTGTCCTGACCCAGAAAAGGGAGAACGGACTGCAGTGTTACCATCTTTTTGTACAGATTTGTTCAATCTGCTGAGATCCAGTATTGGTCTCCAGTCCCGTCCTTTTTGGTACTAAAAAGAATCTTGAGTAAGTTCCAGATCCTAGTTGGTCTGTGGGGACTTCCTGAATGGCTCTTTTTTCTAGCAGTTTTGAGAATTGTATGACTGCTTGATCCCTTAGATTGGGTGGGACATCTGGGATGGACTTTTTTGACTCTAGAGGGGGTTGATGGAAGGGAATTTTGTAACCTCTGGATACAATAGAAAGTACCCATCTGTCTCTTGTTATATTTTGCCAGGCTTCTGGGTACAGCAAAAGTCTTCCCCAGACTGCCTCCAGAGGTGAGCAGTCGGGGAACCCATCAGGGATGCTGGAAAAGTTTGGCAGAGAAAGTTTTTCTGTCACCCTGATTTTGCGGTCCCCCTCTGCCATGAGGGCGGCGTATGCCATTGTTGTTGTTTCCCTCTCTGCCCCCGGGGGAAAAATCATCACATGTGTCAGGCAAGGGTCCCTGGAATTTTCAAAACCATATCTTTCCACTCTTCTAACCCTCGGGATAAGGTCTGTCAGGAGTGGAAAAAAATGGGCTCCCACGGCAGCGAGAGTCTTGCCTTCCTGCTCACACCTGGTAAGCGTGTCTTTCACCTGAGACCCAAATAGCGAAGAGCCATCAAAGGGAGTATTAATGAAGGATGCTCTAAAGGGTTCCACAAATTGACACAGCCGCAGCCAAGCATGTCTCCTGAGAGCCACTCCTGTACCTGCGGCTCTGCTCGCTCCATCGGCTGCATAGGAAATAAGCCTCATGGAGGAGTAGACTATTGAATTAAGAGTCGCAAGCTGTGAAGCTATTTTAGCTAATGCTCCCTCAGCTGTAGGATCTTGTAGGGTATCTCTGAGCTCTTTTAGGAGATCCCTTTGAAGTAGTGTAAAATGAGAGAGAGAATTCAGGGACCTCATGGTGAAGGTTGCGGAGGAAAACATTTGCTTCCCATATCTGTCCATCGTCCTAGACTCTGTTTGGTAGATGGACAGACGAAGAAGTTTCTGCTCTTTCTTGGTGGCTGCTGCTACCACCATGGCATCAACTGGCACACCTTTAGTGAGAAATGGTTTGCCCTGGGGAGCTGTTATGAATTTATTTGGTCTCCTCGGAGTAAGTTCCACAGAATCCGGAGCTGAACAAGCCTTTCAAGTCACTACAGACATGAATGGATCGAAAGGTGGAGACACCCAGGAGGTGGAGGGTCGGGAACTGAATGCCTCCAGGTATAAAGACTCGTCCTTGGTAGGGGGCTAGGGAAGTCCAGCCACCCCACTGCCTAAGCATTTCAAGGATGTCTGAAAAGGAAACATCTTCTGAGGGGGACCTCGGGGACATTTACGATTCATCCAGGCCTGTATCTGAGGTAACAGACTCAGGGGGGTCTAGGTGCTTCCTCTTGCACTTCTTCCGGGCAGACTCCTCTGAGTGATCAGGGGAGGCCTCGGAAGAAGAGGGATCACCCAATGGGGTGTCCTGGGGCATATGTTCCCTATGCTTCTGGGCTGGAGGAGGAGCAGAGGTTGGCACAGGCACCACGAGGGATGGAGCCGATGGGGCTGACAGTAGGGCTGTTTCAGGGGACAGCACACTCTGCATGACCTTGAAGGCGTCCCGACCCTGAGGCAAAGAAAGCTCCGGCTCCGAAGAGACGGGAGTCCTTCTCTGCGTCAAGGATGATGGCTCTGAGGCCAATGTGGGAGCCAAGTTCACCTGTGCCGAAGCTCCGAGAAAGAGAGTGGGGTTGATCAAGGGTTCGATGCCACTTCCCTCCTCGGAGCCAATGAGAGAGTTTCAACGCTCAGATCCCTCGATGGACGGAATAATCGAGGTGATCGGAGCAGACGTTGGAACTGAAGAGGAGGTGATTGGTGTGGTTGGTTATACTATCAGCACGTCCATGGTCTCTGGCTCTGAACTAAGTGTAGTCAGAGGAGGAACGGAGATAGAGGCGGATGGAGCCTCAACCTGCTGAGGCGGGCTGGAAAGTAATTTTGCAAGGGCCTGTGACTTAAGCAACCTGCTGGACTACTCTCTCCACGTCCTGATCTGATAACCTAGAGGATCGAGAGGAGTGGGATGAAGAACGATGACCGCTTTCGCTTCCTAGTAAGGGTGACTGTGGCACCGAGTGGATCGGCTCCAATGAAGGAGACCTTGCTCGCTTGTGGCTCCGAGACAACTCTGAGATGGCGGTTGGAGCTGAGGGAGGAGTTGTCTTATCGATGCTAGTTGGCATCGACAAACTTGGTTGTTCAAGCACAAAAGCTGGTTCCGAAGATGGAGCAGACGGTTTGACAGACTCAGAGGATTTCACTGGCTGAGGACCTTTAGCTGGAGAATCCTGTGGTTTCAATAATCCTCAAAGGATTAATTTGTTTTTGCACTCCTACAGGACCCTTGGACTAAATGCATGACAGATAGAGCAAGAGTCCTGCAGGTGCACAGCCCCTAAACAATAAACACAGCTAGTCTGGCCATCTGTCAGAGACATTTTCTGACCGCATGAGTCACACTTTTTAAAGCCAGAGACTTCCGCCTCTTTAGACAACTAAACTAAAGAAGCAAAACAGTTTTTTTTTTTTTTACAAAGAAAAAGGAGAGCCTCTAACTTAAACGGCTGTCCTAAGGGGGGGGACTCTCTAATTTAAACGAGTTTAGGGGAAACAAAAAAAAAAAGGCTTGCATGTATGGAGTGACGGCCAACAAAGCACAACACACAAGAAAAGGCGATAAGGGGATACAAAGTACTATACTGACAAAAGTTTGAAGAATAAACAACATAATAAAACTATACTAAGCCTGAGCCAGTAACGAAGCAACCTTGCAGCTGAAGCGGCAAACGAGATCTGGGTAGCTGACGCTGGGCATTCCGGGATAAGGGTTAGCCTTGAGCCAGTAAACAGCTCTCAAGCTATAGAAGAAGGCTGAGTCGGAGTTGAGGATTGGCTCCGAACCCAAACAGCAAGAATGAAGGCGAGATGGGACAATTTAACATCAAAAAGAGTCTCTAATTCGCTAACTGGCAGATTAGAACGTAGAGTTAAGTAAGAACTTACTACAGTAAAGTCAGTTAACTGGCATCCATGGGGATTAGTAGATGCCGGCAACTGTAGTTTCTGGTTGCTTGAGAGTTACTATTAAAAATAGGCCTGACTAATACTTTACCCTATACTATTTGTTTGGTTTGACTTGTTCTTAGGTTGGAGAGAGAGGGAATGTATTCCTATATTCCTTTTTAAAACTCAAACTCTAAAAACATACGGTATGTTTCTGCAGGGGGAAACAAAGTGCAACACATGAAAATTGTACTGCATTTCTTCGATTTTTTTTTCTGGTTGCTTGAGTTCCGGTTAACAGAGTTTACTGTATAACAGTAGATATCCTCTTGAATGCTGTAAAGGAATTCCTGACTTATTGGTTGTCACCACTGTCATCCTGCAGGGATATCAAAACTATCTTCAAGAGGTCATACGTTCAAGTGCACAACCTCAGCTCGTATGCATAGGGGTATACACGTGGATGTACAAGTATGGATCTTCAGACCATCTCCAAGCCACCGGCCTGAAGGCTATTGACAGGGGGAGCTAGGAGATCTGTAGCTTGAATAAGTAAACTCCTTCATTCCCATGTGGCAGAGCAGAGGTTAAACAGAGGGGGAGAAAAGGAAGGTTGAAGTAAGCTAGAGAAGAGAGTATGGAGGGAGAGAAGGAATACCGCAACAGTGATCAGTAGGACATCTATGTTATGGCAAGTTCTTAAACCTCTGTGTACAGTGTACTTTTTCTATTCATGTGTTAAATCATCTAGTAGTCAGTGTTGTCCAGTGTATATAAATAGTGTACAAACATGTGCATCAGCTAACAGACATTTACTTTTGTACTATAGTTATTGCTTTTTTTTTTTTAATACGTATCATGTCTTGTCTTTGTGTGCATTTTATTTCCCTGTAAAAGAGCTGACACTTGAAATTTTGTTTAGGTAACACTTGTGTTTCCTAAATGACAAAGTTTCTTTAATCTTGAATCCTTTAAACAACTGCACGATGTCCTGAGTGAAAGCACTGGTGCAGTATTCCTGACATATGGGTGATTCCCAGAGCTGAAGGAGGTAGACAGAAGGGTGGTTGACTACTGAATGATGAGCTATCTAGCAGTCCAGACAGGACTGGTTGAGTAAAGGCAGCTCTGGATCTGGAGAAGTCATCAATTTTGTAGTGTTTGGTGAAAATGTGTACAGAAGACCAAGCATCAGCTTACAAAGCAGCCCTGTCACCTATTCCTCTGTGATAAGCCCATGAGGAAGCTACTGCTCTAGTGGAAACAGCTTTTGGACAGGAAGACACATGCTTACCGGTGTGAATAGCAGAGAGAGAGGGCTTTAGAGATCCAAGCTGAAATAGTTTGGAGACCAGCTAGCATAACTTTGGGATCATAAAATATACAGTTGGTCAGTCTTCCTGAAGGATTTAGCTTTGTCTAAATAAAATCTGAGTTGCTTCTGAATGTCCAGAGACAGGCAGCTCATTCAGTAAAGGATTAGCCCCGAGAGTCACCCTATTCTTATGGAAAATAAGAAAAGGGGGAATGGCCATGACAGCTTGTAATGCAGAAGCTCTTCTGGCAGAGGTGACAGCCAAGAGTAGGAAAGTTTTAAAAGTGCAGAACTTTAAAGAAGATACTTGTTTAAAGGGATGTAATGTAAGCTTTTCTATCAAAAAATGAGATCCCAAGGGAGAGAGATGGGTTAAGGTGCAGAACTTTCCTGAAGAAAGGTTTAACTCCCTCTCTAGCCAAATGTGGGGGGTTAAGTGGTATGCAGGCATTGACAGCTAAGAGATGAGCTTTTATAGAAGTGCAAGCCAAACTTAAATTAAGTAATTTGCAAAGGTATTGTAGTACAGCAAGGATCTGTGAGAAGAGTGGGTTCTAGGTTTGTGGCACCAACAGAAAAACCTTTGTGCTTTTAAGATGGCTGCACACAGAGTAACAGCTTAATTTCAGCTCTCTCAATATTTAAACAGAAACTCACAAAATACAGCCAGTGAATTTGTGTTTTGGGGTAAATTTCAGTTACTGGCTATCAAGTGGACTGTCTGGATGCCAGCAAAGAAAAAATTCAGAGAACATGAAAGACAATAAATCTCAAAAGGTGAGGAGAAAACACTGGCTGGGAAGAATTCTGCAGCTGCTCAGGAAAACGCAGTTCAAGCTCCAACTTTGGTGCAAGATACAACTTTCAGTAATCTAGAGGGAAAATAAGTCAAATGTGCTCTGACCTGATTAAAATAAATGAAACACTCTAGGAGTATATCAACTCAAAAACCAAACGCCTGGAAAAAATGGAAGATTCTTTAAACAAATATTCAGATGAGCTGATAAAACTGCAAAAATCAGAGGTTGAAATGAAGAAACGGTTGGCTGAGTACACCACTCAAGAAGACGTTTAAAAAAAATGGTAGAATTAGAGGACAGAACATGTATGAAAAACATGATATTTTCTGCTGTACCAGTGAAAATGGAAGGAACAAAATATATATTAACTTTAGGAAAGCATAAATAACCAACTGGTCTGGTATTACATAGCAGGAGTTTTTAACTGAAAGGGCATCTTATTCATGCTCCAAAAACCTGGCCATGAGAAAGCAGCAAACACCTTTAATAGTAAAGATCAAATCCTATCAGCAGAAAAAACTGACTGCGACAAAACTGCGGCAGAAGGACAAAGTACTAAATGTTGGAGACAGTAGAGTGTTTGTAGAAAATGATTACTCAATGTACACCAGGCAGAAAAGGAGTACATTTATTCTAGCAATCAGGAATGTCAAGAAGCAGGTGCAAGATTAAAGCTGTTATATCCAGCTGGCTTCAGAATATTTTATTCTGGGAGGGTCAATCATTTTTTGATGCAGAACATGCTAAAAAGGAAATAAAGTTTGTCCAACAAAAAGTGGGCTATCAAACAAGGGGATTCTTCTGATAATAAAGTTCATAGAGAAACAATGCCATAGAAACCTTTTCCAATGTTTCAAAAAAATGGTTGACAGAAAAAAGGATAGCAGTTGACTAGAAGAACCAGGCATATGCTGGAAAGGAACCAGAGACTAGATATGGAAGATGGAGATCAACGATAAGAAAACCAGCAGCTCAGAAATTAATTAATAAATGTTGGATTACAAAGCATCAATTACATTTGCGAAATTTGACAGAACAAGAAAACCTGGAATGTTGGACAGACTGTTAAATTTGTAGGGGACTCCAAAGCATATGCCCTACTTCATGTTGTTAATTTTCTGAAGAACATTAAGGAGGGGGGAAGGAAGGAAAGAGCTGACTATAAACATTTTTTGTTCCTAACAATATTTTTATAAAACATGGCACAGACTGCATGCTATAAAGTAAAGCGTTTTCAGTTATTTTTGTGTGTAATAGGAATACTAAAGTAAATAGATGTCCCTTTTTTTTCATTTCTCCTGTTGGGTTGCTGCTAGGTTCTCCTGGGCCAAGCCCATGAGCTCCTTAAGCCTTGTCCTTAGGTTTAGGACATATGCCACAACAGACTCCTTGTGGGATTCACAATTACCCTCCCCCACTCATCATGAATCAAATCTAAAGGCACCCACACCCTATGTCCATACAGCAACTCAAAGGGTGAAAAACCTGTGGATTCCTGGAGTACCTCTCTGCATGCAAATGGTAGATGGAGTAAACATTTGTCCCACTCTCTCCCAAACTGGTCTGCGAATGTATATAGCATGGTCTTTAGCGTAAAGTTTAACCTCTCCACAAGACCATTAGTCTGCGGACTGTAGGGGGTATTCTTTAGGTGCTTCACCCCACATGGTTCCACACACAAGCCAGTAGGTCTGACATAAAATATGCACCTCTGTCAGTCAGTATTTTTCTTGAGAAACCTACCCTGCTGAAAATTTCTAACATAGCATTTGCCACCTTTCTCTGCATTGATAGAGGACAGAGCCACCACCTCAGGGTATCTGGTAGCATAATCTACTACCACCAGGATATACTTCTTCCCCTATGGAACTTGGGGTACTCAGAGACCCCACAATATCCCCAGCTACCCTCTGAAACAGATCCTCAATCACAGGCAAAGGGCATCAACAGAGCTTTGGCCTTGTCCCCTGCCTAGCCTACCTTTTGACACTGCTCAAAGGTGCTGAAGTACCCTGTTACATATCCCTTGCAATCCCAGGCCAATAAAAATTTTGCACAATATGACTATTTGTACGCTTTATACCCATATAACCTGCAAAAGGGATATCATGGGCTATGGCTACAAGCACCAGACAAGGGCTATGGGCATTACCAACTGCTGTATTAACCTCAAACTCTAGCCCTCCTTCAGGGGTCCACTCTCTGTACAGTAACCCTTTAACCAGTATACAGACTCTACTTTTCCTTGAGCACCAGGTGCCTCCTTAGCTACCTCCCTCCAGCCTCATAAGGTACGGTCCGAAAGATGTGCCTGTCTCAACTGTACTTTTCTGACCTTTCCCAGCTCCCCTTCCACAGGAAGCCTAGTATCTTCTGACAATGATGCCACCCTATCAGCCTGAGTACTACCACTCATCTCTGTCCTTGCAGTCACCCCCTCCATGGAAACACCAGTACCTACCAGCAGATGTGGTCCACTTTCAGGCTCATGGCTACTATGTAGCTCCTTCCCTGAAGTAACCACATCACCAGCCCCAGATTCAGGCATGGGGTCTGTGTGGGTCTCCCCCAGGCTACGACACCTATCTGCCCATCTCCAAGCCTGACTGCAGATAATGGCATGCAGACAATGTACTACATTATCAAAATCATTCCCTAAGACATCTGCATGGATATCTCCAAACACACCTACCTGCTTGTTCCATTTTCCACCCTCCAGTTAAGGTGAACACTGGCCAAAGGTATTTGTGGAATGCCCAAGCACATACTGCTCTTCTTTAACCACTGCAGGCTTCACAATGGTTATGTCAGAGGCTGTCTCTTGCTTAGCAGTGGCCCGTCTTCCATCCACTAAGAAAGAATACAAACTCGGTGATAGTTTGTGAAGATAAATGTGTATATGCCTTTAGGAAGCTATACAAGGGCTTGCACAAGTGCATAAATACTGAGCATGTGCAAGTCTGCCTGCCATTTTGTAGTTAGCTGTTGAGATGTGAACATGCATGTATGTAGGATCTGTCTGTTAACTAGCTTGTTCATATTTAATGATGCTGCTGTCCATCCTGATGTGTTTCTATGTATTAAAGCATCTAAACGAAACCCCAAGCCTTCTTATTATTTGTGTTAGAGACAAACGAACAACATGGTATCAGAAGCGGCATATCTAAAAGGACAGGCACCAGAACTGGCATATCAAAAGGGCATGAAGCTAGAAACAGCTTGGCTAAAACGATTTAAGGCACTTGTCCAGATGTTAGTGGAATATACAGGAGTGGATCATTCCTATAATGTGCAAACTTCGCAAAACAGGTCAAACAAATTTCAGGTATTAAAACTTGCTCAGCACTATTACTTTTCGTATAACATGAAAAGGGGCATACAGAACACTCTAAATAATATTCACATAAACCGATATGTACGATATTCATTAAAAAATTCAAATTACTATGGAAAATGATTGAAATAAAGTCCGAATTGCATAAAACAAATAAGATAAAAGGGAAACAACTGCATTTCGCAAAGCATGTACTTTTTTCGTATTAAGCAAAGATATCCGAGTTATCAGAAGTGCATTAAGTGTTTGCATGTTTGTGCAGTGTTACAGTAAAGATATTTCACAAAGTACAGCCATTACAAGGCATATTTTGCAGAGGACAGCCATTACAGAGCATATTTTGCAAAGTAAAGTATTTTGAAGAGATTATTGGCATTTGAATGTTGCTGCAAATTCACAGAACAGTTTGTTCGTACATAATTACGAGGGGCATATTTCTCAGTGTGTTAATGTATACTTTGTGGGCATGGCAGATGGATTTCGAAAACCCAGTGCACTTATGTTTGACAGTAATATTGCTGAGAACTGGAGAGTGTTTGAGCAAGAGTACATTTTCATACAGCCTGCATTTACTGATAAAGACAACCATATAAAGGCATTTATTCTACTTAATTTAGCTGGGTCAGAAGCCATTGAAAGGGAATGCTCATTTGTATATGCACCTGCTATCTATACAAGAGAGGGGGAAAACCATCACACTGGGTCCTCCCTGGACTTGGCCAGTAAAACAGAGTGCTTAAAATATAAAAAGTGTAGAACAAAAACCTCTGACTCTCCACGTACAAAAAATAATTTATTGAAGAATAAAAGAACAAACGGTGAGCGCTTTACATGCTATCATGCTTTCTTCTTCTTCTATAACATGAAACACATACATATTTATATATAGGAGGCACATCCCAATTGAAATCAATTAACTAATTAAGCTAATAAATCAATCAAAAAAATCATTATCTTTTTTAAAAACTTTTTAAAGCCACAAAGAACTAGCAGATAGAACTAAATCACTAGGATGCCCTGTATATGAGTGGGTAAAAAAAAGAATCGAGCACTTTAAAAAGTTATCCTAGTTCCTCGCCTCTTACATTATTTTTTTTTTCATAACATGTGAGGTAGGCACATACACTTGCACACAAATATGTAGATGTGCAATATAATATCATTTCATCATTCATCAGTCTCTCTCTACTTTTATTCATGTATGTTCAAAAGAAATCACTTATTTATATATTATATATATAAATTATAAAATTATAGCATATTTATATATTTATATTATGTAAATATCATAAAATTCAATATTCATCATTTTCAAAATTTAAATTAAAAAAACAGCATAAGCATAAATTTAATTGAATATATACAACATATATATATAATATAATAATAATCAAACACTCAATAAAATAAAAATAGAAAATAAATAAATAAATAATAAACAAAAATATATAAATAATAGAATAGTATATTAAAACCACTTCATTAACTAAGTTGACAAAAAACAACTCAGAACACATATTGAGAACTAATCATCATGCCTTTGGGGCCATAGAATATTTTTTAAAAGTGTTTACTAATGGACCATAAAAAAAATATAATATAAAAATAAAAAAAAAAAAAAAAGATATATATATATATATATAGCTGAGCAATTAAAGCATCAAACGTTAAAGTCATCTCATCCGATTATTAATTCCCGATCTTATTGTAATGTATTTATTCAGGGATGATGGATGATGGCCTCTAAGTATCCATTTCAGTTCAGTTCATTCAAAGTAAAAATAAGTTATATAGTCACCACTCTAATTGACATTTGACATTTTTAATACAATTTATTAATAAAAAAGTATGTGTTTGATTGAAATGGAATGAGGGCATAGGTTTCATTTTAATTTTTTCTTCTTCATATTGGTTTGGTGGTTATATTTGGTTTTGTATTCTTTTTTTCTACTTTCTTATAATATATAGCAATATACTCACAGACAGGGATAAAGATAGCCCCGGTGTGTAACCCTCAAGACAAATGTTACAATGGAAAGGCACTTGTTTTATACAAGGGATCAAAAGTCTGGTGAAACTTCTGCAGCATATAAAACTGACCTGAGAAATAAAGCTAAAACATGCAGATTTGGTGACTTAAGGGATGAGTTGATAAAAGACAGACTTGTGTGTGGTATAAAAGATGATGCTGTGAGAAAGATTTTGCTTCGTGATACAGATTTAACTTTGAATAAGGCCACTGAGATTGATCAGATAGACGATCTCACAGAAAAGCACACAAATATGCTTACAAATGAGAATAGCCATGGAAGGCACAGTGCTAAAGCTCATATTGATAGTATGCAGCATGTGGCTAAAAGAAACAGACCCAAACGCATGGCAGCTGTAATCCCTGCAGCACCTACTGGTAAATCCCAGAACTTTCTAGCAAGTTCCAGAAGTCACACAGTCTCAGTGAAGCATAAGAGTGAGTCAGCAAACTCAAAGCATGGGCCTCACCCCTAGTTTCACTGCTAACTGTCATAATTGTGGTGGAAGTCATGAATCTAAAAGGGAAAAGTGTTTAGCTTTTGATTAGCAATGCCACAAATGCAATAAATGGAATAATTTCAAAAGATTTTGTAAATCAAAAGGTCCACATTATTTTATTAAAATGGAACTTTTTAAGAAAGGAGTTGATCAGTTAGACTATGGCAATTCTATGCTGATGGTGTGTCAGTATTTCATGAAAAGGTCAATGCAGTAGATTTAAGGGCAAAGAATGAAGTATTTTGTACTGTTTGGATAAACATAAGCAGAAACATTTATTAGTGCGTGTAAAGGTGAAAGGCTTGATTTGGCAAGGTGTGCGAAGCTTGCTGTTTATGAAGGTGAAGAAATTCAAACCGAAAGCTCAGTAGTGCTTTCATGATACTCTGCTGGAAGAAGCTATGACTTACTTTCTGTGGTCAAGAGGCACATCCAGTCATTGTTAGGGCTCAGAGACAGTTTGAAAATGGGACTGCTTTCATTTAATACGGAAATCCACCAAATTAGTTTAAAAGACCACTAGTATAATTTTGCCCATTACATTTTTTCCACCTATGCTGATCTTTTTCAAGAGAAACTAGGCAAACATCCAGTTCTAAACGCCATGAGGTTAGACCCAGAGGTCAGTCCAATTATCAGGGCAGCACAAAGTTCCAATAGCCATGCAGGACAGTCTCAAAGCAGAGTTAGATAAAATGGGACAACAAGGTGTGATTTGTCCAGTTGAAACTCCAACTGAACAGGTATCTTCCATGGTTGTAGCTCATAAGAAAAGCTCAGATGACATCAGTATCTTTATTGATCCATGAGATTTGAACAAGGAGCTAAAAAGGCCTCATCATCCAATGTACACAGTCGAAGTTGCAGCCTTGATGCCCAATGCCACTACTTTTTCTGTCTTATTGGCAAATTCATCTTGACAAAAAATCCTCATTGCTCACAACTTTTAGTACTCCATTTGGCAAGTACAGACTTTTGAGAATGCCATTTGGGATAAATTCTGCAAGTGAAGTCTTTTGATGTGCAATGGAACAATTTTTTTCTGGGTATCCTTGTGCCGTCATAGTACACAACATGCTAGTAGGAGGTCATGGTGAAGATGAGCATGAAGAAAACCTCAGAAAAGTTCTAGAAATGGCCCGTCAAGTGAATCTTAAGCTCGATCCACACAAATTCAAATTCAGGCTACAATAAGTTACTTAAGTTGGTCACTTATTTACGAGTACAGGCCTATGGCCAGACCCTTCAAAAAAGCCATTTTTGAGATGCCAGCTCCAGAAAATGTTCAAGCCCTGCAACGCTTTCTTGGCATGGTCAACTACCTATGCAAGTTCATTCCATACTTGAGCTAACCTTCAGCACCACTCAGAGAGCTGACCCGTAAAGATGTATCCTGGTCTTGGTTAGAGCAACACCAAAGAGCATTTGATGTTGTGAAACAGAGAATTACTAGTCCACCAACACTCATACTACAATGTTCACAAACCAGTTACACTTTCCTGTGATGCTTCAAAATTTGGTCTTGGTGCAGTCATTCTACAAGATCATCAACCTGTTACCTATACATTGAGAACTCTTACCCAAACCGAGATGCAGTATGCCTAAATTGAGAAAGAGCTTTTGGCAATTGTGTTTGCATGTTCGAAGTTCCATGATTATGTCTATGGTAGACTTATCCGGATCGAAATCGACCATCAACCATTAGTCACTATCTTGAGAAAAATCAATGCATTCATCTCCAGCCAGACTGCAACGTATGATGCTGAAATTGAAAAAGTATAATTTTAATCCTGTCTACAAGAAAGGCAAACTTCTTTATCTTCCTGATACATTGTCCAGATCACCCAGAAACATCACAGAACAGCACGAGAATGAGCCTTGATTTTGAAGTCATGGAAGTGAGAATTTTTCTCGCACACGTCTTAATGAGGTGAGAGATCACACACCTACATATTCAGTTTTACATAGGCTCAACCACTTTATCAAGGATGGCAATCAAAGTAATCTAGTTTACCTCAAGAAGTGTAACCTTATTTTCCATACAGAGATGAGATTTTGTCTGACGAAGGTATCATGAAAGCTCCAAAAGTAATTGTTTCAAAGTCCTTGCAACTAGAGTACATTACTATCTTGCATCATGGTCACGCAGGAACAGAATCTACCAAAAGAAGGGAGACAGGACTAGTACTTTGGCCTTCTATGTCACAAGACATTGAGATGGCACTTTCATCTTGTTCAGTGTGTAATAGTACAAAGCCACATCAACAGGAGGAACCACTTTGGCTTAACCAGATTCCAGAACTACCTTGGTTGATAGTAGCCACAGACATCTTCAAGTGGAATGGTCAACATTATTTGGTGCTAGAAGACTCTTGCTCCAACTGGTTTGAGATTGACTTACTTCCTAACCTATAATCCAGTACAATCATTACGAAGATGAATAAGAAGTTATGTACTCACCATAACGTTCCATCTGAGTAGGTATCTTCATTTGTCTGCAACCTTTGGGATACGGATCCGATCTCGGATCCGAGCCAGCAACTTCTATCACAGCATAGATCCGAGCTCCTAGCTCCTCCCCTTACCCATAATCCCCTGCCTACCCTGACTGACCTCAGATCAAGTTTGCCCCATAGTACAGCTGATAAAAGTGTTCCAAAGGGAACAGATGCTAATAACCTCAAGAACGATAATTTTGGTCAGGGGGAAGAAGGGGGGGATGGTTGCAGACAAATGAAGATACCTACTCAGATGGAACGTTATGGTGAGTACATAACTTCTTAATCTGAAGTAGGAACTTCATTTGTCAGCAACCTTTGGGACAGAGTCCCCAGCTACCTAAATCTTGGGTGGCCTTCATGGAAGGATATTCCGGAGCACCGCAGAGCCAAAGGACGCCCTACCTCAGGAGACAACATCTATTTTATAGTGGCTGATAAAGGTGTGAGATGAAGCCCAAGTGGCTGCGGAACAAATGTCATCCAGTGGAACCCTAGCTTGAAAGGCCACAGATGTGGCAACGGCCCTAGTAGAATGAGCATGGACTCCTTGAGGTGCAGGCCTTCCCGAGCTCTGATATGCTAAGAGAATACAACTCGAGATCCATCAAGAGAGAGAAAAAAACTTTAGAAACTGGCTTTCCGAAATTACTTTTGGCAAAGGAGATAAACTGATTGGATTGCCTATGATCAGCAGTTCTATGAATATAAAAACGTAGTTGTCTGTGTACGTCTAAGGAATGCAGCTTGTACTCTCCTTTGTTTTGAAAGTTGGGGAAAAACACTGGAAGATTGATAGATTGATTGATGTTTGCTTCTGAAGATACCTTAGGTAGGAAGGACGGATTGATCCTGAGGTAAACCCTATCCGGGTGAAAGACCAAATATGGTGGTTTGACACAAAGAGCTTGCAATTCCGATACTCTTTTGGGCTGAAGTTATGGCCACCAAAAAGGCTGTCTTCCAAGAGAGAAATCTGAGATCAACCGTGGCCGCCGGTTCAAAAGGGGGACCAGTTAAGGCCTGTAAGACTAGGGATAAATCCAATGGAGGTACCACCTCTTTGACTGGAGGCCTAAGGAGGAAGGTACCCTTGAGGAAGGTCTTACACAGTTTGGAAGTGATAAGAGGGCCAAACTCTTGCCCCACGTGATAGTATGAGATTGCTGCAAGTTGTACCTTGACTGTGGAAGAGCTAGCCCCCTGGTGAAAGAGAGAGGTTAGAAAATCTAGAACCGACGCTATCGGGGCTGTAAAAGGGTCTAAACGACGGTGTTCTGCCCAAATGGTGAAGCGTTTCCACTTACTCCGATAAACCCTCCTGGTGGAAGGCTTGTGAGCTGCTACAAGAATGGCTTTGACAGGCGATGAGATCCCAGGAGTCCTTATGAGGAGTGGAACTGGAGCAACCAAGCAGTCAGCTTGAGGTTGAACAGGTTCGGAGTCGGAAGATCGAGAGGGTGAGAAATGAGATCCGGGAGGGGATCCAGAATCCATGGTGGATACACTAGGTGAGACCATAGGTAAGGGAACCATGTCTGACGAGGCCAAAATGGGGCAATGAGGATCATCTTGCTCCCCAACTGCCTGGCTTTCTGCAATAATTTCAACATCAGGGGAAGAGGAGGGTAAGCATAAAGCAGACCGGGAGGCCAAGCATGAACTAGAGTCTCTCGGAGACTCCCCCGGAGGGGGGATCAGAGCGAAGTGATCGTTGCATTTGGTGTTTGAAGGAGAGGCAAAAAGATCTCAACAAGGTTGCCCCCATCGGGCAAATACTTGCTCTGCAACTCGAGGGTTGAGAGACCATTCATAAGGAGTCAGGATAGTATGACTGAGCCTGTCCGCTAGAATGCTGGGCCATCCCGGAATGTGCGTTGCTATGAGAAAGCGGTTGGTGGAAATCGCCCATTCCCACACTCTCATGGCCTCGCGGCAAAGGGGGTAAGACCTGGTTTCCCCCTGTTTGTTGATGTACCAGACGACTGACATGTCTGTCTGTACTGCAATCGTCCCTACCGGAAGAGAGCTGTGTAGTGCCTGCAACGTCAAAAGCACCGCCCTCATCTCTAGGACGTTGATATGCAAAGAGGTCTCTACGTTGTTCCACGTGCCTTGGGATGTCCTGCCTGAAAAATGACCCTCCCACCCCAGGCGAGAAGCATCCATGGTCACTGTGTCGACTGGCGGTGGTAGTGAGAAGGGACGTCCCGTGTGGAGATTGGGAGACTGGAGCCACCACACGAGCGACCTTCTGCAAACCTTGCTTAAGGAAATGGGATGAGACAGGGACATTGTACCTGGAGGGTCCACTGCAAGACCCTCATGTTCAACCGGGCCAATGGCAGCAGAGGGATTGCAGCCGCCATAGATCCTAAAGCCCTCAGGACCAATTCCGCTGAAGGAGTTTGCAATTGAAGGATGGCCTGCACGTGCAACATCAGGTTCCGAAGCCGATCTGGAGTCAAGAACGCAAGCATCTGTCTGGAATCCAGTCTCGCCCCTATAAAATCCAACACCTGTGTAGGGATCAGAGAGGATTTGGTCATGTTGATGGTTAATCCTAATAGTGGAGCCAGACTGAGGAAATAATCCTTGCATGAACAAAGTAGATGCCTTGTTGGGGCTGTAAGGAGCCAGTCGTCCAGGTATGGAAAGACCTGAATTCCCTGGTGTCTCAGGTGGGCCGCTATTATCGCTAGGACTTTGGTGAACACCCTGGGGGCTGAGGTGAGGCCGAAGGGGAGGGCCCTGAATTGAAAGTGATTGGCTCCAGGCCGGAAGCGGAGAAACCTCCTGGAACGCCTGTCCACTAGAATGTGATAGTACGCATGCTTGAGGTCTATGGAGCACATCCAGTTGTCTTCCCGCAATAAGGGGAGGACGGAATGCAACGTGACCATTCGGAACTTTTCTTTGAGTACCGCCAGGTTTAGGAGAGAGAGGTCGAGGATGGACCTCAAGTCCCCTGTCTTTTTTGGCACCAGAAAGAACCTGGAGTAAAACCCTGATCCGATTTGATCTGGGGGGACGGGCTGGATGGCTCTTTTTTGCAGAAGCTGCTGAATTTCTCCAGCAGCAGCCTCCCTCTGACTCGGTGGTACGTCGGGGAGGCCTCTGATTCTGGGGTTACGATAAAGTGGATTTGGTAACCTCTGGATATAATACGAAGCACCCAGCGATCCATTGTTATGGACTCCCACATTGCTAGGTGCCTCTAAAAACGCCCCCCGACTGCCTCCAGAGTGGAGCAGCCGGGTAACCCCTCAGGGGTTCTGCGTGGGCCTCTCAGAGAACGGTTCTCTGGACCCAAAATTCCTGGGACCCCCTCTGCCTCTGGGGTGGCATCCTCCCTGCCCTCCTCTGCCACGAGAGGACTGGTTGTCCTGAGCAGACTGGGATTGATGCGATTTTCAGAACCACATCTTCTTCTGACCCTTTTGGTTCTTGGAAAAGGACCTCTGGGGCGCAGAGAAGCGGACTCCGACGGCAGACAAAGTCTTCCCGTCTTTTTCGCTCTGGACAAGAGTGTCGCGAACAGTTTTGCTGAACAGTGTAGAACCATCAAAAGGGGCATTCACGAATGACGCCTTAAAGGGTTCCGAGAAGTCACAGTGATGGAGCCAGGCCTGTCTCCTCATGACAAGCCCGACTCCGCCTGCTCTACCGGCTCCCTCCGTAGCATGAGACAACAGCCGCATTAGAGGAGTTAGAAATAGAGCGGAGGGTGGCCATTCGGGAGGAGTACAGATCCTTGTCTCCCTCCGACATGGACCCTGGGGGGGAAGCAGCGTATTCCTTAATTAGATCCCGCTGCATCCGAATAAAGTGTGCCATGTAGTTCAAGGGCCTCATAGAGAAGGTCGCTGAACTGAAGGCCCGCTTCCCAAGATGGTCTATCGCGCGAGACTCCTTGCTCGGAGGATGAACCGTGGAGCTCTCCTGAGCCAACTCTTTCTTGGTGGCTGCAGCCACCAACACGGCATTCACAGGGGGACCTCTGCTCCAGTGTGATCTCCCTGCAGAGGGGCTCAAAATTTTGTCCGGGCGCTTGGGGATTGGCTCTACGGTGTCCGGTTCCTTCCAAGCCCTAGTGGATATGAGATCCACTAAGGGTTCGGGTGGAGGGGACACCCAAGAAGTAGATGGTCCTGCCTCAAACGCCTCAAGGAATACGGACTCATCAGAGGAAGCCTTGGGGGCAGACCACCCACCCCTGATTTTGAGCTTTTCCATGATGTCTCCGAAGGAGACATCCTCGAGGTGACCTAGGGAGCCATCCCATTCATCTAAGTCCGTATCTTCGGTGAGACTCTCAGGGGAGTCTATGTGCCTCCTCTTGCACTTTGCCTTGTGAGGAACCTCCTCGGTGGGGGGGGGGCTGTCCGAGGAGTCCTCACAGGCTGTAACTTGTTCTACTGGAACTCCTAGAGGCGCTGAGGCAGGCTGCCCCGAGGGCCGGATGAGGGGAGCCAGGACCAGATGAGAAGGAGTGTGGGAGGGAGCCGAAGCCAGGACCAGAGGCCTGGAAGCACTTGACAGTGCCCTCTCCACTGCAGCGAAAGCCGAGGGGGAGCCGCTCTCTGACGGATCAGAGACCCGACTCCCACTCGGATCCGGCGGGATCGGACCCGGCCGAGAACGCCGGATCTGAGGGACCAGTGTGCTCCGACCGGGCGGGCCGAGCACACGAATCCCTCGGATCCGAAGCTCGGCCCACGGCTCCGAGAGATCGGATCAGACAAACACGAGGGAGCCATCGGAGCCGACGTGCCCAGCACGGTCGGCTCCGACCCACCCCCGGATCCAACGTGGCTCAGCTCCGAGGGCTCCGAACCCAGAATGCGGGTCGGAGAAGGAGGAATAGGGGTGAAAAAAGGGGTCGAGCTTCCCCCGGAGGAGGGGGGGGGAGGCAAGAGAACTCCCATCTGCATTTGGGCCTGGATGAATCTCCTCATCATCAGGTCTATGTCCGCATCTGACATGCTAAAGGTGGACATCGAAGAGGCCATAGAGGCTGACCTGGAGTGCCGCCTCGATGACCTCGACGGGGACCGGGTCACCTCCTCCTCGGGTCCCGGGGAGAAACAAGGGGATCGGATCCGAGGAGGAGGAGACCAAGAAGACCTGAATGGAGAAGCCCTCTTGGTGGGCGGGGTCGATGAAGAGTCCTCGGCCAGCCGCTTAAGGTGCTTCTCTCTCGGCTTCTCTTTCCTGGACTGCCTATCCTCCGGAGCCGAAGCAGGAGGTTGAGTACCGGTCGGAGGAAGGGAGGCAGGAGTGACCGCTACCGGGGGGTAGCGGTCACCATAGTACCGGAGGCCAAAGCAGAGTCTGGGGGTAAAAGGCCCGCCAGAACCAGCTTCGACCTCCGATCCTTAAGTGCCCTGGGGTTGAACGCCGTGCAAATCGCGCAAACCAAAGAGTGGTGTTCAACCCCAAGGCACCTAACGCACCGAGTGTGGCCATCAGCCGGTGAAAGCTTGTGACCACACTTGGTGCATTTCGAAAAAATGGCTTTAGGGGCCTCCGACATAACTGAAATAAAGCACGCTCACTAGGCCCCTACACTCAAGAGACACACACACACGCTACGACCAGTGGGGAGGGAGGAAAAATTTTAATTAAAATTTAAGCTAAGTAAGCTAAAAATAATAAGTTTTAGCGTTAAGGGTAAACCTAACATGCACACACAATCACTCAATCAGAAAAGAAGAAAAAAACTTTTTTTCTCACAAAATCGCCAAGAGCTCTGGAATCTAGCTGTTGCTTGAAGAGCGGCAAACTAGATCTGAGGTCAATCAGGGTAGGCAGGGGATTATGGGTAAGGGGAGGAGCTAGAAGCTCAGATCTATGCTGTGATAGAAGTTGCCGGCTCGGATCCGTATCCCAAAGGTTGCTGACAAATGAAGTTCCTACTTCAGATGCATCATTCTGCAGTACATGGCAGTCCACATAAAGTTATTTCTGAGAATGGCAGTTCACAAACCAACAGTTCAAAGGATTTGCTGAAAAATGGGACTTTACTCATGTCACAAGTAGTCCAAAGCACCCACAGTCAAATGATTTGGCAGAATGTGCAGTCCAAAGTGCAAAGCAGTTACTAGAGAAATCAAAATGATACAATAGTGATGTTTTCCTGAGTCACTTGAATCTCAGAAATATCCTCATGACAAACATCTCAGTTCAACTGCTCAGGGACGTCTGTCGAGAAAAACCAGAACCACCATCACCAATCAGTAGTCAATTGTTGGTTCCATGTGTCAATAACAACAGATCAGTGAAAGCCAATCTGTTGAGAAAGCGCTTATCCCAGAAGCCCTACTACAATAAGATCAATAAATCGCTCAATCCATTATGACAGGGAGAAGTGGTAAGGATGCAAATGTCCAAAGGTTATGATCAGATTGGTGTTGTGAAGGACATTAGTCCAGAGCAGTGATCATACATTATAGAATCAGAAGGAGCAATCTTCAGGCAGAATAGGAAACATTTGAGACTGGTGTCCAAGCCTATACCACAGCAGACTGCCTGTGAGAAAGACTATCCCAGAGTGATCCGGTATCCCAATTCCAGAGGAAGTTCCAGAGAAAATTCTCAATCCTGTGACAAATCCAGAAGTTCTTGATATGAGTTGTGCACTGCAGACTGTCCCTGTTGCTAAATTTAGTCCCAACTGTTATGTTACAAGATACGGTTGAATCTCTAAACTCTGTAACAGATATGAAGCAACGTGGACATGAACACTGTATTTTGTTTCTAATGTATATAGTAATGCACGAATAGCTCTGATGTTGTTTTGTATCAAGGGAAATCTTTTAAGAGGGAGGATGCAGATCAATGTGTGTTGTACATACCTTTAAGAAGCTTTCCAAGGGCTTGCACAAGTGTATAAATACTGAGCACGTGCAAGTCTGACTGACATTTTGCAGTTAGCTGCTTTGATGTGAAAATGTAGGAAGGACTGTCTACTAACTAGTTTGTTTGTATTTAATGATGCTGCTATCCATCCTGATGTGTTTCTATGTATTAAAGTATCTAAACAAAACCTCAAGCCTTCTTATTATTTGTGTTAGAGACAACGGAGCGATAGTTTGGTATCTCTGTTGTCTCCAGACAACTGACCACTGGCAGGCGGTTATTTCCACTTACTGGCTCCCTCACCTTTTGTTCCCCACCTTGCTTCAGTGGACATCTGTATGCAATATCGCCCCTCTGGTTACATTTAAAAAATCTAACCACTGATCCTGGACATGTATCTGAACTACTGGCTTCCCCTGTTATTGGCAGACTCTGTTGGCATGATTTAGGCTTCTTACCATAGATTCCCTTATATCCATGTGCAGAACTGGGTAACCCCTTCTTATGCAGTGATGCCCTGCTTGCTAAGTAGAGATCCCCTTTTCACCACAGGTCATCTGCAGAGTTACATTTCTCAGTCTGCCAACCAAATTCTCATGTCCTCGGGCAAAGTGCCAAGGGCTTGTTCCCTCACCAAAAGATCTGCCAGCCTTTCAAAAGTGGTGACCTGACACCTAACTCACCACTTATGAAAGTACATGCTTAACTCAACAATACAATCACATACACTTTCATATGCCTTGCATCTATGTTCACAATGCTTTTTTTTCAGTAAGCTGCACCTTACAACAGTTGAATAAACATTGTTTTACTTTTTCCTACTTTAAACAGTATCAGACAATTTAGAAACAGCAGTTACAGCTTTACCATGGAGTATGGGGGTCAGGAAGCATAACCAGAGCTCTTGGTCAACATCATGCTGTTCACATACCCTGTCAAATATGTGAATAAAACTATCAAAATCAGTATCATCTTTAAATTGTGGAAGAAATTTACTGACCTTTACTGCTTCTGGGGTTTGGTTACTCCCTTCCCCCTTACCTCCATGACCCTAAGAGTCAGTATCTCTTTTTCATGCTGATGCTGCTTCTTTTCTTCAGCCTCCAAATGTCGCAGTTCATACTGAGGCTGCTTCTCCCTTTCTTCAGCCTCCAAATGTCGCAGTCTTTCTTCGGTCTCCAAACGTTTGGCCTCCAGTTCATGCTGATGATGCCTCTCCTTTTCTTCAGCCTCCAAATGTTTGGCCTCCAGTTCAAGTCTCTAAATCCAGATGGATTTTTAGTCCTCAGAGAAAAAGGTGAACTGCCCTGTTTCCAAAGGCAGCACATCCTCATCACCAGAGTGGCCATCTCCCTGGCTGCTGGACCATGCTTCAGCTGCCATTACGGCTAAAATCATATCCTCTTTTGTCAGGATGGCATACTCCAGACGTTTGGCTTTGCATACCTTGGCCAAATGTTTGTCAGCTTGCTATAATTCTTCTGCAGAGGTCTTTGGATGCTTTCCCTGGCTAAACTAACTAACAAAAAATAAATAAAACCGATGTGAAACTGAAACTCTGAATGTACTCTCAGCAGGCACAAGATAAACAAACACCTTCAGTGAGAACTGCTTACAAGCTACTGAAATTCAATTAATAATCCCACTGCTGCCACCAATATGTGATGAGCCTATCTTTACACTCCACGCCAGCGACTGAGGAGCCCTAATCCTCACCACTGACACAGGTGATAGGCAGTCGCTAAACTGAGGAATGGATTGACATAGTATTTCAAATGCAGCTCTCTGCATCCAACACAATTTCCCCAAGATCACACGGGGAACATGCTCCACTGGAATCTGCCTCTCCAGATGACAGACAAGACGCACCTTGCAGCACTGTGTCCCAGTTAAAAGTATCTGGCGCACACATGAATGTTTGATTATTCACACACACAGGAAAGGCAGACACAGATTCATCAGCTGTGTCCCCCCTCTCCAGATTACACGGTAGCTGCCACCAGCCAAATATTCTAAGGCTTTTACAAGGGATAACCAATTATACTGTGTCAAATTAATACTGATATGAATGGTAGAGTGTGACCAAAGCAGTAAGGTTTTTCGGAGCGGCCACAGTGACACTGGAATAGGCACAGGTATCCTCAAGATATTACAAGTATTCACTAAAAGACCAGCCACAATACAATGGTATAAAAATATTTAATAATGGATAATAGAAATAGGAAACAATACATAATATTTAGTTACAACATCAGAGTTTTCAGCCACAGGAAATATAAAATAACACAGTCGGATAGACTCACATACAGAAAAAGAAATAATGCTAAACTAATATCATGGTACTTTTCCTAACTGCACTAAAGAGAAACTGTCCCTAGTTAACTCACTTAATATTGCAAGGCAAGATGTACTGCTGAGAAGCTTACTTCCACAAGGCAAGATGAGCTACTCCACTCACTGAGCTGTACAACTAACAACTTACTGAACTGTGACAACTGACACAGATCTTTTATATCAGATTCCAAAGAAAAACAAAAACAAACTGCTGCTGCCAGAGTTCTGTCCTTCAGCTGGTTATAGAATTACATCACATCTAGTCACCTGACTCTGGCACAGTTCACATTTAGAACTTTAAGATTCTGTTGCAGGATTTAACATAAGCAATGTTTACAAATGCATTTCTAATACAACCATCTGTACAAATTATGTGACAGTCAAATGACATATTTACAAAACTTCAGACAGTCATGCTGGCATATGCCACATATGCACTGCCTCACGTTCTTCTGATACAGCTGGCAATACCCTCACAATGTCACAAGTAGAATGAATTTACACCTTTTCTGCCTGGTATACAATCAGTAATCATTGTTCACAAACACTCTTCTGTCTCACACTTAGTATTTTGTCCTTCTGCTACAGTTTTGTCAATCAACTCCTTCTTGTAAGACTGCATTTTTGCTATTAAAGGTCCAGGTTGCTTTCTCATAGCCAGGTCTGCAGCATGCACAAGATGTACCCTTTCAACTAACAGCTCCTGCTGTGGAATACCAGTCCAGTTGCTTTTCTGTGCTTTCATAAAATTAATGCAGTCTGTTCCTTCCAACTTCTCTGGTATAGCTGAAAATCACAGGTTTTCCCTATGTGCTCTGTCCTCTAATTCTAGTTTTTGAAGCATCTCTTTCTGAGCAGTCTCCTATTCAGCCAGCCTTTTCTTCACTTCAACATCTGATTTTTGCAGCTTTATTACCTCATCCAGAATATCTGTTTAAAGCTTCTTCCATTTTTCCAGCCTTTTGTTGTTTGTGCTGAAATACTCCATCAGTGTTTAATTTATTTAAACCAGGTCTGTGTGCAGTTGTCTTGCATCTTCCTGTAGGTTTACTGGAAGTCACGTCTGTTGGTTGCATTGCTTTTTGATTAACAGCTAAACAACGTTCCCCAATCAGTGTTTTCTCACGTTTTGTAGCAGATTTCTTTCCAGGTGCTCTGTTTTTCTTTTTTCACTTGACAACCAGGCAGTACACTTACTAACCAGTTACTGAAATTTACCAATAAACACAAAAGTCTACTGGCCTTCTCTGTTGAGTTTTCACACTGGGAGAGCTAGAGTTAAGCTGCTACTCAATATGCAGCCATCTTGGAAGTCCCAGGAACCAGTGCAGTCTTGGCCAAAAGGGAGTTGTTAGCAAGATTTTTGGGGAGTCTAGCTGAATCTTCTGAGGGACTCTTGGAAGGGGAGGAAAGGTATAGAGAAACCTCCCCTTCCAAGGAAAAGAAAAAGTTTCAGTCTTTCACGACTGATAGCATGGCACTCTGGAACAGAAAAGAGGGAGCTGCCTCTTCAGAAGGAAGGCAAAAAGATCTACCTGAGGAATACTCCACTAATGGACTATGTCCAGAAACACAGCTCTGTGAAGCATCCAATCGTGAGTCTGTATTTTGGACCTGCTCAAAGCGTCTGCTACTAGACTATGCTCTGAAGGAATATATACTGCTTGAGAAGTTCACTGACAACAGAGAGCCAGATCATAGACCTAAAGAGCCAACCTGCAGAGCAGATGAAACTTTGTCTCCCCCTGCATGCTGACATACCACATCACAATGGTACTGTCCATGTAAACCTTCAGAGGGCCTAGAGACAGCATGGGGTGAAAAACCTGAACGGCCAGACTCAGAGCTCTCACCTCTTTGATGTTGATATGGTCTGACTTCTGATGGGGGGGGGGGGGTAAAGACCTTGAACTTTCAGATGACCACAAGAAGCCCCTACCCCATATCCGATGCTTTGGTGAATAGTTCTTGAGAAGAAAATGGAGGCTGAAAGAGCAGGCCAAGGTTGTGAGAAGTTGAAAGTCCACCACTCAAATTCCCCACTTCAGACAAGGAAGGAGAGGCACATTGAAATCCAGAAGTCAGCAATGCTGAAACCAAACTGACTTGGAAATGGCAATACAGCTTCCACATGTGCAGTCTGGCAAGAGGGAGCACTGGAATAGAAGAGGCCATGAATCCCACGGCTCGAAGAAAAGTACAGTTTTGTACCTACCATAAATGTAGATGTTCGAAGATCCACATTGCTGCAGTCCTTACATATGGGTAGTCCGCTGTAATACCAAAGTATTAGGCTGACGTCGGTCAAGGCTCTTAAAATTGACATCAGGACGTCAGGGTACAAATGCGCATGACCGACGTCATATCCTCAGTCTTTTCTTGCCCCAGAAGGCCAAAGCCAAAGACAGCAAAACAACCAACCACCCCTGCACTAATCATATTTACAATATTTACAATATTCACAACCCAAACCACACAACCGCCTCTAACTACAGAGGGAAGGAGGGAGGAGTAATTGGACTGCAGCAAGTGGATCTTGAACATCTACATTTATGGTAGGTACAAAACTGTACTATGTTCTTCATCTCACATTGCTGCAGTCCTTACATATGGTAGAATCCCAAAGCAGAGGTAAGGGAGGATGGCAAAACTATAAAGCATTAGGAGCTGCCAAAATGCCCTGTAAAATTGCAGTGGCAAAACCAGCCCTAGATTTAGAGTAAAGTGGAAGGTGGTAATGCTTAGAGAAAGTATGCACTGAACTCCAAGTAGCTGCCTCCAAAATATCTTTAGTAGCCACCTTAAAAAGCTGTAGAAGTGGCAGTAGCCCTAGTGGAATGAGGCCTAATCCCAGCTGGAATCTCCTTACCATGATGGGAATAACAGAAAGCAATACAAAAACCAATCCACTTAGAAATAGTCTGTTTTGAAACAGGTTTGCCCTGAGAACCCAAAGCAAACGACACAAACAACTGCTGAGACTGCCTGCACCCTTTAGTTCTGCTCAAATAATATAACTGTCTGTGTACATCCAAAGTGTGCAAAATCTTTTCCCCTTTATTTTGGGGGTTTGCATAAAAAGTAGGTAAATGAATAGTTTGGTTTAAAGCCACACTAGAAACCACTTTAGGCATAAAGGAAGGGTTAGTACGCAAAGATACCCTATCCTTGTGGAAAATTAGGAAAGGCTCAACCGCCATAAGGGCCTGTAATTCAGAAACCCTTCAAAGCAGTCTTCCATGATAAATATTTCAACTCGGCAGTCGCTGCAGGCTCAAAAGGTTGTAGAGTGAGTTTCTCCAACACAAAATTGAGATCCCAAGCAGGAGTAGGAGCTCTCATGGGGTCTTATATTCTTTGCCCCTCTAAGGAATTGCTTAAACAAAGGATGAGAAAACAATGGTGGGTCACAGTCATAGTGAGCAGAAATTGCTGCAGCATGAACCTTAATAGAGGAGAAGGACAAACACCTTTGTCCAGTAACTCAGTAAGGTATTGAAGAGCCACACTTAAATTAGGTTTAGAAACATCAAAGTCCTTTGCTGTACTCCAAAATAAAAATCTCCTCCATTTAAACAACTACACTTTCCTTGTACTAGGCCTTCTGGCCTCCAAAATAACATTCAAAACTTGTTGTGGAAGCTGAGACCCTCCAGGGTTTAAAACAGAATATGCCAGGCTGTTATATGTAGAGAGTGAAGTTTGACATTGAGTAAATGACTGTTCTCCTGAGACAGCAGGTGAGGAATCGAAGGCAAAGGCCATGGAGGCTCCGTGCCAGACTTCTCAGTAATGGGTACCAGTGCTGTCGAGGCCAATCTACTAAAATCATGTTTGGCTTGTCCTGTCTGACCTTCAGGAGTACCTTTGGGAGGAGAGGCAGAGGTGGAAAGGCATACACATGAAGATTGCTCCAATTGAATGAGAGAGCATCCACTTTCCAAGCTGTGGGATGAAACCTTTTTGTGCAAAACTTTGGCAGCTGGTAATTTAGTGGAGAAGCGAACAGATCTATGTCTGGAGTTCCCCATAACACTGTCAATTTCTGAAATACATGAGGATCCAATTTCCACTCGTGGGGATCCATAATTTGTCTGCTCAACACATCTGCTAAGGAGTTCTGTGCTCCTGGCAGAAACCTTGCCTGAAGATTTAGCTGTAAACTGGCGCAGTCTCCCACAAAATCATTGCTTGTCTGCATAGAGGATAAGAATCGTTCCCCTTGCTTGTTGATGTACCACATGACAGTTGTGTTGTCTGTTAGATCAACACCTGCCCTGGAAAGCTATTAATGCAAATTGGACTGCTAACATCTCCTTCAAGTTGATATGTAGATGTTGAAGTCGTCTTGTACCCATTTTCCATTTAGATGAGCTCCCAAGCTTTGTCTGAGGCATCTGTCGTTTTGTTTAGGTGACACTCCTGAGCCCACCACAAAATTCCTTTTGAATGCAAGGTATTATCTGAATGACAGTGTCCATATCTTGGCAGTGCTGTGTCCATACATTTTGAGATACCATTGTAGCTTCCTCATATGCAGTTTGGCATTGGGAAGTACCAGAATACAAGATGCCATGAACCCCAAGGCTTGAAGGACTGTCCTTGCAGTCAGCCTGGACTGACAATTGGTGGAAGTAGAGAAAGATTCTTTTGTTTGTCCGGGGTCAAAAGGCCATCTGGGATGCTGTATTCAGTCTCACACCCAGAAAGCACATGTCCTGAGAGGGTACTAGACTGGACTTTATTTCGTTCACAGAATACCCCAGGCATCTTAACACTGCCATCACATACTGTAAATGATGAAGAAGTTAGTCCTTCCTTTTGGGCCAGAATCAGGCAATCGTCCAAATAAGGATAGATTTGTATTCCTCTTAGCCTGAAGAAAGCTATCACTGGAGCCAGAAGCCTCCTTGAGATCCAGAGTCACCATCCAGTGATCTTTGCCCAGCAGAGGTAAAAGCTGTTATAACGTCAACATTTTGAACTTGGGAATGTCCAGATATGTGTTGAGGATAGATAAATCCAAAATTGGTCTCCACGTGTTCCCTTTCTTTGGTACTAGAAACAGAATAAAATCCTAGGCCACTTCTGGCAGAAGAAATTTGTTTGTGAGCCTCTAGTCTTTGCTGAGGAGCATGCCTTTGAAAGGAGGCAAGGTATGGAAATAAAACTTGTAACCTTGGTGTATGATATCCAATACCCATTTGTCTTGGGTAATCAAATTCCAATTTTCCCTTGAGTGCCAACCTTCCTCCCAAAGGTGCTGCCAGGCAAGAAGGATCTGGCAGCTGAAAGGTAGGTCATTGGGCCTGAAGGACTGGCCCCTGCCCTCACCGTGAACTCCCTGTTCTAGGTCTGAAAGAACTCTGAGCTCTGCCCCTACCACGTCTAGATCTACCCCTAGACTGAGAATCATAAGAAGGATACATCCACCCCTTAGCAGGCCAATTCCTACTAAACTTCGGAGGCTAACTTGCAAAAAATCTTTAACAGCCTGCATAGACTTAGCCTTGTCTTCCATTTTCTTCAAGACTGACTCCACAGGTGAACCAAACAACACATCAGACTGCAAAGGAGCATCCAAAATCCTTGTCTTAACATGGTCAGATAAATTCTGATCCTTCAGCCAAAGAACTGAACAAGTGGCAGCCACCCTAGACGAGGCCTGTACAGCATCAAAACCACATTGTAATGAATGCTTACCCACCTGTTCAGAAACATGCACCAAATCTTGTAATTCTTTACACTCAATGCCTTCCAGAGCATCCACCTTAGACTTCAATTGAGAAAGAAGAAAGTTTTGATATTTCAACATATGAAACTGGCAATTCAAAGCCCTCATAGCTAAGGTAGAAGATGTATAGACCTTCTTTCCCCATCTATCCAAAGCTCTGGCCTCTTTTTCTTTTTACAACAGAGGCCTTGACACCCTAATAGTTTCTGGGTCTGCCCTAGGACTCTTATAAAGATATTTATGAGCCTCAGGCACCCTGTAATACCTATCCGGTTTAACAGGAGCAGGAGGCAGAGAATCAGGATTAAGTGAAGCCTCTGCAAACACATCTTCCACAACATCCAGAACAGGGGTATAGCCAAGGGCCTATGTTGGGCTGACCTTCCCACTTAAAATGTTCCCTCATAGAATGAAGTGTCTCTGAAAAGAAAAATCCTCTGGAGGAGAAGCAGAAGGAGTAGAATCATCTGCATCAGAATCAGAATAAGGAGAGTACTCCTGCAAGTCTTCAGCGAAGACTCTGAAACATCCAAGCCTGCTCAAAACTTCCCAACTCTGGCTCCACCCTAGGCCTCTTATCAGGAGGGGCAAGAACCTCTAATCAGAGTAATCAAATCTTCTGCCATTTTAAGCATGTGCTTCTTGCACAGACCCTGCTGAACTAGGAGAGACACCAACAGAAGCTAAACCTGGCCTGCCTCTGGGAGAAGCCTTGGAAACAGAAGGACCTAGGAAGGGAGTACAGAAACCTGAGAAGCCCCTTCAGCCTGACCTGCCTCCTGAGAGGCCACATCCTGCAATATCAAAGTCTCCCCTGAGACTCCCAAACAAGGAATACACAAAGAATGATAATAAATACAGTTATTCACTTTTCTGACATCCGGTAAAACACTGAGGCAAGAAAAAACAAAATATTCTAGCAGAATAGTACTTACTTGGATTGATTCTGAAACTCCGAAAAAGAAAAAATTTCAGAGCGCGAGCGGCGCGCTGCGCTGCTTCTGCATCGGACCATGCGGCGGTCATGCGCATTTGTACCCTGGCGTCCTGATGTCAGTTTGACAGCGGACTACCCATATGTAAGGACTGCAGCAATGTGAGATGAAGAACATCTGTCTGAATTCTGAAGCCCATATACACATGATCCTGACAGGATGTCAGGACAGTCTTTTGAAAGTTGATAGTGAAACTCAGACTTTGGCAGAGAGATCCTATAACAGGCCATGGGAGAAGGCACCTCAAGCAACAAGGTCATCTAGCTAAGGAAAAATCGGAATGCCTTGGAGCCTGCAAAAGACAATCACAGAAGCTAGGCATTTTGTGAACACTCTTGGGGAAGTAGAGAGGTCAAAGCAGAGAATTGAAAATTAGAGGAAGAAAAAAGAGAAATGTAAAAACTCCAGAAAATAGGATGAGTAGGAATATGAAGGCAAGCAACCTTCAGATCCAAGGACACCAGAAAAGCCTGGGGTAGTGCAAGAGGAAAAAGGGTTTGAAGAGTAAGCATCTGGAAAACAATTTCTCTTTTTTATCAATGCAAATGCCTTGGAACAGCTAGTTGATATTCCCACAACAGGTGACAATATCTTGGACTTTGTATTAACCAACTGCAGCACCCCTATGGTATCATTCTCCCTGGTAAGATCCTCCTATAAAGCAGTCACTTTCGAAGTCACCATATCCCCTGACCACCCTCTAGCTAGGGTTAAAAAAAAAAAAAAAAACTTCGCCAAAGCTGATTACAACCTCCTGAAGGATGGTATAAACAGCTTCACAGCTCCCTCCCCCATTGCAGTAACTGGCATCAATGTCCAAATCTACACCAAAGTACTATACGAGCATTTATATAGATGCATGGAATCAGGAATACCTAACAGGACAAAATCATCCGCCAGAAGGAAGAGTAAACCTGTCTGTTGGACATATGCAGTAAGTAAACTATATAACAAAAGGAAAAAATTGCTCTCCAGGACCAAGAAGGAACAGGTGCCACACTGGAAGCAATCTCTCTTTAGCCTGAACAAGCAAATAAGAGCACTAGTGAAATCCTCTAAAGCCAACTTCGATTCCAACTCAGCCACATCTACTAGAGGCAGTCATAAGGCCTTCTTCATGTATGTCTGCAATCTCAAAGGAAGCACCAGATCTGTTCAGAACTGGTGGTCAAGGACACCACATACACAAATGCTGTAGATATAGCCAATCTACTGGCTGACAGATTCAGCAAAAACTTTTCCCCTCTGTTCCCACCATCAGTTAAATCAGGACATACCCAGTCCCTGACCCAACCCCTTATTGCTAGGGAACAGGTCATCACTGCCTTCTCAAAGGCAAAAATACAGCCTCCATGGGACCCGATAACATCCCAGACTGCATCCTACATGAACTCAGGCATGAGCTTGCAGGACCATTAGGCACCCTATTCAATCACAGCCTGAGTACCAGCTTTGTCCTAGCTGAGTGAAGGACAGCCATGGTCATCCATTTACACAAAGCCGGAGTGTCCACTGATCCAGGAAATTATAGACCCATCAGCCTAACTAGCCTGATCTGCAAGGCCATGGAACGGATTATCATGGACCTCATTAACAGGGACATTGGCAACCTCCAAACACTCAACCCCACAGAGTTTGACTTTGCCAAGTGGAGGTCATGTCTGTTAAATCTGGTTGAGTTCTGTAAGACAGTCACCAAAGCCAAGGACAAGGGGAAGACGGTGGACACTGCCGACCTTGACCTGGCCAAAGCCTTCAACACTATTGTGGATATCCTCCAAGAGAGTCTCACCCAAACAAATGACTGGTGCCAGAAACATGGCCTCAAGCTGAATGACAAAAAATGCATCATCCCCTTTGGGGAGAGTTAAGTCCCCACATATCACATTAACAACAACGTCCTAAGTACAGAATCAGTAGTGAGGGATGTGGGCACCCAGGTTGATAGCAACCTGACTTTTGACTACCATGTTGCTTCCATTGTACAGAAAGCTTTCTACACGGCCCACCTCATAAGTAAGGGCATCTTATCCAGGGACAAAGAGGTCATAAGATCCCTGTATTCTTCCCTTATAAGGCCAATTATTGAGTACAACGCCTCCTTCGGCATGTACCTCGCAAAGCATATGCAGCAGCTGGAGAGGCCACAGAGGTGCCTCACCAGGAGGATCCAGAGCCTCAAACACCTACCCTACACTGATAGACTAAAAGCCCTGTCCCTCTACTCAGTTTCATACAGACTCCTCAGAAGTGACCTCTGTCTGGTATAAAAAGCAATCTCAGACCCCGCCTTGATGGGACTGCTGCATATCCACAAGTCAAGCTCCACTCAAGCAACCTGTACGTGTGACCTCAACCTGGTCTGTGATATCAATAGGACTTGTTGGCGGGACAGATTTCTGTCCCACCTGTGGAATAGACTCCCTCTCCATGTCAAGCAAAGTACCTCATTATCCCTTTTTAAGCACAACCTGGATAACTGGATGGGAAACAGAAAATACACTCTGGTGATTCCACCTGTGTCCCTGCTGGACAGGGGCTCTAGGTGCTGACTTGTCTAAACATGGGCTAAACCTTTGGCTAGGATTATAAGGGCCTCAGGCCCAATAGCCTAGTAAACCTCCTACGATCCTATGGAGAAAGGAGTTGAGCAAGGAGGGATCCAGAATAGATCTCCAAGTGTCCTCCTTTCGAGGGGTCAGGAACAACCTGGAGTAAAATCTCTTTCCTACTTGTAAAGGAGGGACAGGATGAATAGTTCCCTGGTACATCAGGCCCCCAAGGACCTCTGAGAAATAAGGAAGTTGTTCTAGAGGAAGTTGGGGAATCTCTGAAAAAGTAGGGAGAGGCTTCCACACTATGAAGTAATCCTAATGGATGATAGACAAAATCCAAGATTCCAAGGTGATGATACGCCAGTTTGGAAGACAGAGGGAGAGTCAAAGGGATAACAGAGCCTGGCTGATTTGGTGGGGTGGGGATAAAATGAAACAGTACTTTCCAATAATGGAGATTTCTGATGTTTAAGATCCTGCAAAGCTTTACCTTTTTTCCTGAAGAGATTATCCAAAAGAGCATCCAGCAACTTGGCCTTAATGTCTTTTAAGTAAAGACTGCAGGCAAAGCCAAGAATAATGCCTTGATAGACCCAAAGGCAGTAACTCAGGAAGATGCATCAGCAGCCACACAGCCACCTGAGAGTAGAACCCAAAACAAATAGAGCATTAGAGTTTGTTTCAGAATCAACGAGGTTGGAAATAAACTGAGAAGCCTGAGCAATCAAGGCCAGAGCATATCTGGTCATGTGGGTCTGGTAATTGCTGACTTGAAAGGCTAAAGGAGAAGCAGTATAAGCCTTCTTACCAATTCTCTTGATGGCTCTACTACCCTTATCTGAAGGAAGAAGCTTGAAAAAAAGGGCAAACATTTAGAAAGGTTATCAGAGGAGACTGAAGGTACAGCAGGGTCAGCAGAAGGATAATTAAATAAGAATGGACAATCATCATGAACTTTATAGAACCTGTCAGGTTTATTTGGAGCAGGAGGCTGAGCATCAGGAGACATAGAAGCAGCTATAAAGGTGTCTAACAAAGCAGCCAAAACAGGAGGCACTGCTGAAGGTTTAGGAGTGTCCACTTGGAGCAGCTCATATTACCTTCTCTGAATATCAGACACTTGAGAAAAATCAAAGTATTCGATCAGTCTGGCTATAGTGTCTCCAAAAGACAATTCCTCAAAGGGAGACTCTGGATTAATGGACTCCATCAGAACCATAATCCAAAAGCAAAGACATCTGGGAAGAGTAAGACAAGGACCCATCGTCAGACTTTGAATCCTCATCTGAGGAATTGGGTTCCCTAGTCTGTTTGAAAGGACTTGAAATCCAAGGAGGATTAGGCACAGAAACCCACTGGGGAGGCTTCAGGGCCATTAAGGCATTACACAGGTCCCAAGTAAACTCCTGCCCTTCCCCTTGAGGATCCTTAGGGTGTACAGAAGTATGCTTAATCTTCTGCTTTTTTCTTGGCAGGGATGTCAGCCCTAACAAATACTAGAGGTTCCAACCCTCAAAGAGATTCACTAAGAATGCTTGGTACATCTTCCCTGACCAGACTCTACAGAATCCTTTGAGGACCCTCTAAGATAATCAACCACGATTCCCCCTCGATGTCCAGAGCAGATGTCTGTAAAGCCTCAGAGGATGTGTGAAAGGAAGGATCCATGCCAGCCTCTAATGTCACTGCAGCAGAGGAATCAGATGTAAACACTGGACTGCCTACAGAGTCATCACCCGCTTTTAGAGAAATGTTTGGTGGAGGATGAACAACCAAAGAATCCAGCTGAGATTTCTTGGCCTTCCTTCTTACTTAATGGTACCTCCAGTTAGAAGATTCTACCATGCTAATTTGGGCTAACAGTTTAATCCTCTGGTCCTTGAGATAGATGGCCAGAGAAGACAATCTGCTTCTAACAGACTTAGGCACAAACCCTTTACAAATGCTACAGGACGTATGGTCATGGGAAGCACCCAGCCAAAAAAGGCACTGTGACAATCCTTATTGGGAATCTGCCTACTACACTTACATTTTCCCTTCTTGGATGACATGAACTCTAGGTAACCAAAAAAGAACAAGACCAAAAGAGAGAGAGAACCTGATGGGGCACTTATCTGACAGGTGTTCAGCACAGCAAAGGGTGTTTAGACCGATGGGCGATGATGGCATTCAGACTGGTAGCAAAGTTGTTCTGGGTAACTGCATCTGTACATCACCTTTATGCCCTACATCCTGAATGGGGAGCATGTGTGTGAAATATGGTGTATACAAGATCTAAAGGCTTTCACATACTGGCACAATGTTGGGCTCTCCTTGACAGATGATCCTTACAGTAAAGAATGCTGCAACAGTAATACAGAAGGACATCAAAAGTTATGTATTGACCACAGCGATGCATCGGTGCTTTCCATTCTTCCTTGACTAATGGGTCTCAGTTACAACCTTGGAACTGACTCTGGCACTTTTTCCAGATTCACAGATCCAATGCTCAAGCTCTTCCCTTTACCCATAATGCCCCACTAATCTAACATACCTCAGATAAAGTTTGCTGTTCCTAAAAATACATGGCTGATATTATAAGGAATTAAAATGCAGAGATAAAACTGGAGCTTAAACAAGGCACAGCAGTTCCCAAAGTAGTATCCCTTATGTCTCTCCAGGAGTGAAGGGGTTAGGAGGGCAGGATGCTAACGAAGAATGAAAATGGACAACACAGATGCATCGTTATGGTAAGTACATAACTTTTTTATCTAATGTTGTCATTATCATTCATTCCTCTACTAATGGCATAGAGTCCCCTTCTACATGAACCTTGGGTGGTCCTCACGAATGAATATTTTGGAGTACTGCGGAACTAAAGACATCTCTGTTCCTAGAAACCAAATCCAACTTGTAATGAGAAAGAAAGGTATGACCAAGTGGCAGTGGCACAAATATCATCTACTGATGTTCTTGATCAAAAGGCTGAAGAAGTGACCACAGACCTTGTGGAATGTGGTCTAAGGGGCTTAGGCAAAGACAGCCGACTCTGGCTATAGACAGAGGATATGCAATCAGTTAACCATCTGGCTAAGGTCATTTTGGAAATTGCTTTCCCCAATCTGTTCGATGAAAAGGACACAAATTGGTCAGTTTTCCTGAAATCTTTGGTAAGATGGAGATAAAAATCGAAATTGTCCGTGCATATCCAAAAGACTGAGCATGTATTCACCCTTATTAGATTAGTTTGGAATGAAAACCAGGAGGTTAATGACTTAAATATTAGATTCAGAAGCCACCTTACGTAAAACGGTTGGACTGGTATGCAAAGAAACCATATCCTTATGAAAGCTAGGTAGGGAGATTTGGAGGAAAGAGCCTGGAGTTCAGATACTCGTCTAGCAGACATAACAGCAACAAAAAAAAAAAAAAACGCTTTCCAGGACAATTTTAGGTCTGTCTAGGCTGAAGGTTCAAAGGGGCTTTGGGTCAGACATTGAAGCAAGATAGTTAAATTCCATGGAGGAGTAGGGTCCTCGACTGGGGGGGCTAAATAAGAAGGTGCCTTTCAGAAAGGCCTTACACAACCTAGAAGAAGCCAAGGAAGAATGATTTTCACCTGAATTGAAGTTTGAAATGGCAGCCAGCTGTCGCATGTCTTGTGTATTAAAATGAGACACTGAGGGTTCAAGTTGTTTATTGTACATAAACACATCAGGAGCTGTAAGTGGAACATATTATTTAAGCTGACTGACTGACTCATTACTTCAAACACACTCATGTGCATCGCCATTCATGTCTGCATTTACTCTGGCTAACTATTAAAAATGGCACTGATCTTGCACGTGCAATCTAGCTACAGTGGCTGCCTAGGTACAATACACACAGTGATCTAGATACTCCCTCTTTGATTTGTCTGACATGCAACAGAACAAAATATTTTACAAACTAAATATCACATCAGCATACAACTAATGAATTCAAGTACAAGTTGCTGTGTGTTTCAAAATGGATTTGGAAATTCTACTCCATCTGGTCAAATAAAAACTGACTGGGTTTAGCAACAGGGACATTCTCTGGGTACTCTTTTACAACTGGAACTTCAGGGATTACATCAGGATTACTTGAAGAAAGTACACTGCCCTCTAGAATTCTAACAGAGTGTAAAGTCACTCTGAGAAAGAGTCTCTGGCATAGGCAATCTGCTGCTTCACTGGTTTGGAGACTGGTAATAAGTGTCTTAATTCCCTCCTGAAATCCATTCCTTCAGATTGCATGATTCAAGGTCTCTGTTCTTCACAAAGGTTTTTAACGATATCCCCTCAGTCATATCCTTTAGATGTTTGAATTCTCGCTTCTCCTTGTCTTAATGGTCTAAGAGGTTTGCTGGAATTATCATAGTACAATTTTGTGACTGGAGTTTTTTTTCAAAAGTGGAGTCTTGACCATTCTGTTGTTCTTTACACTTGATACTAACAATTGTCTACTGATCGGTAAAGTTGTTCTTGTCTGTCTGGACATTAATCTCTGAGCAGGTGAACCAAGCAAGTTCTCTCAAGGAATGTTTCTGAGATTAAGAAAAGAAAAACATTGGTACCATCCCCATTAGATTTCTCTAACAAATGTTTTGCACTTAGAGCTGCACATTCAGCTAATCCTTTGGACTGTGGATACTCAGGACTACTAGTAACATGGATAGAATCTCAAGACTCAGCAAAGTTCTTGAACTGCTGACTTGTAAACTGTGCACCATTGTCAGAAATGACTTCGTGCAGACTACCATGGACAGAAAATGTCTCCTCAATTTCTTAATAACAGTGCTGAACATCAAATTAGGAGGAGGTCAATTTCAAACCAATTTGAGTAAGAGTCTACTAACACTAAGTAATGCTGACCATTCCATTTGAAAATATCAGTAGCAACAGTTAACCATGGTAATTCAGGAATCTGGTGCTGTTGCAAATTGAACATAGTACAGTTCCTTCTCTAGATCTTTTGACATAGAAGGCCAAAATTCTATGCCTCTTGCCCTTTTTTTGGTTGAATCAGTACCCAGGTGACCACAATGCAAAAATCTGACACATTCCTGGTGTAAGGCAGAGGAATTACAACTTTAAGACCTTTCATGATGATGCCATCTTTCATCATGAGCTCATCTCTGTATGGAAAATACTTCTGTATGTCAAGTGGTAAACTAGTTTATCATGCTGGCCATTCTTGACTGATAAAATGTTTCAGCTTCTGGTGAGTTGGGTCTGAGCCTGTGAAATTTTTGAGTTCATCAAGACATGAGGAGGAAAAATTCATGACTTCCATAACTTCAAAAGTCTTTTCTCTCATTGTCATGTTGTTCTGTTTGTCTGGGTGCACTTGACAAAGCATCAGCAAGGTAGAGATTATTTTCCTTTTGTACAGACTATATTGAAATTGTGCATTAGCAATTTTAACATCATATGTTGCAGGCCTGCTGGGGCTGTATGTATTGGCTTTTTCAGAACTGTTACCAGAGGTTGGTAATCGGTCTCTATTTGAATAGGTTTGCCATAAATATAATAACTGAACTTTGAACTTGTGAACACTACTGCCAAAAGCTCTTTTTCAATTTGTGCATACTGCATATTCTGGTTTGGGTTAAAGTTCTGGATGCAAAGGCTACTGGTATGCCTTCTTGAAGACATACATGCTGCACCAAGACCATACTTTGAAGCATCACACAAAAGAGTTACAGGTTTGTAAACATCATAACATCTCAATGTGGGCGGACATAATTTTCTGTTTTAGAATGTCAAATGCTCTTTGGTGGTGTTCCAACCAGGACCAGTTTACATTTTTGCATGTCAACTCGCGTAAGGGTGCTGAAAGCTCACTCAGGTCTGGGATGAACTTTCCTAAATCGTTGACCATACCAAGAAAACGTTGTAAAGATCTGACATTTTTTGGAACTGGCTTCTCAAGAATTGCTGCTTGCTTAGATGGATCTGGTTGTAAGCCAGAACCAGTAACAAATAACCCAAATAAGTAACTTCTTTCAATATGAATTTACATTTCTGATGATTCAGTGTAAGATTTACTTCACGTGCATGGTCTAGAACATTCTTGAGGTTTCTATCATATTCGACTCCGCCACTGCCCCTTACAATAATTCTGTCTACTATGATAGCACACAGATAACCAAAAAAAAATTGTTCCATCACATGTTGAAATACTTCTCTGGCAGAATTTATCAGAAACAGCATTCTCAAAAAACCAGAGGGATTTGGGGTAAAATATCAGTGATCTGAAGTACATCAAATAGTCACAGCAGTCACCCACCTGAGGTTGAGGCACACTGCTAGCCTACTGTGGTACCAAAGACTGTTTGATTAACTTTTTTTTTGGTTCCTGGAAGGAGGACCAACAGTGGGACAGAAAATCTGTTCCATGGTCAAGCCAAAAACAGTGCCACTTTCCAGGGAAAGACAGATCAGCAAATGTCAGTAAAACTACCAGTCCATAAAAGTTACTTTTTTGACAGTCAAAACACAGTTGAAAGCACTTTTAAAACAATATGGCAGCCTCAGAAGGGAAAATTAAACAATTTCACCACAGGAAATATGTTGTCATTTAGTTTATACATTACAACTGACAGAAAAAAATAAGTGCTACGTTTAAAAGTATGTTACAGTCTCAAAAGAGAGTCAAACACAACAGTCCTAGCTTTAAAATAAATTTCCTGAAGAAAAAAGTAATAAAACATTAAATATAATAAAATGGAAGTTTTTTTTCCAAAAAGGGATCTTATCTGCCCAGCAAAGAGAAGTGCAAGTCGACCATTGATCCTTGGATCATACTCCAACAGCAGGAAAGGTCTGAAGGGCTTCACACTCAAACGTCATCTTACCTCAAGCCAGTTGACAGTTCAAGCATGTGGAAAGTGCCCTGAAGCTTTCGAAGCTGTTCTGCTGTTATACCCTTGGCAGGACAGGTTCATAGGAGGTCACTAGGTTAACGACCCTAGAACCCTTACAAGCCTAGCCATTATCTTGGGATGCCACAACTGTTGGTGGTTAGGTGAGTTAAGTTTGCACAGGTAAGGGTCTATGGTAGCTAATACCAACTTCCTCTGTCCAGGAGGGATGTGGGCGCCACCCTAGGACTAAATATGTAGTCACCCATCCATTGATTTTAGGTTGCATTTGAAGAGGGTCAGGGAGGGGCTCTGTTTCACATAAATTGTTCCAGAGAAGTGGCAGTCTCTGGGATACGTATCTATCTCTCCAGCATGACCTATTCATGTCAGAGGCTAGGTTAAGATTCCTGGAGCGAGTGACCCTCCTGTAGTTTGACTTATGAATGTGTAGCATTACCATCAGGGCCAGGTCAGAGACTGCCCTGTAAGCTAGGCACAGGTCACCCCTTAGCAACTGTAGGAGATGGAATACAGAGACCAGGATTTCAGTATTTCTGCACAAGACTTGTTTTGTGTACCCTGTAATTTCTTGGTGAGAAACCTCTGTGGTCTTTTCAGTTATTGCAGGTGTCTAGTGAGGCACATGCAAAAGGGAGCATTGTACTGAATTATTAGACTGTCAAGGGCCAAGCTTAATGGAATTATAACATTCTTAGACTTAAATGTGATAGCTTTACTTATAAGATGTGATCCCTTTACTTATAAGATGTGCTGCATAGAAGGATTTCTTTACTATTGTGAATACATGGTGGTCAAAGTTCATATTGCTACCAGCTCAAGCACCCAGATCATGTACCACTGGGACTACATTTGGGGGGGGGGTGCTGTCTATAATGTAATTAGCAGGGATGTCATCTTTCCCAAAGGGAATAATACATTTTTTTGCATTTAACTTTAATCTGTGGCTTTAGCACCAATCATTTGCCTGCATTAAACCTGTCTACAGTACATTAACATCAATGGGGGACTCGATGATTGCTCCCAATTTGCAATCAGCGAACTTTGTCAGCCACAGGCTGTCAAGTTTTCCTGAACTTCGGAGAAATAAATTCCAAACAGTAAGGGGCCCAACACAGAACCCTGTGGTATGCCATAGGTGACTGGTCTTTTGCTAGAGGTGAGGTCACCCACTTTGACAGTATGTATCCTATCAGTGAGCCAGTTAGCTACCTATCTGGATCAATTCCCAACTGGAAGTGTTTCTCTATAATACCTGAGTGGGGGATTGTGTCAAATGGCTTAGCTAGGTCAAGATAAGCAGTATGCACTGTCTTTCCCTTGTCTGGGACCTTGATGACTTTCTTGAAGAATTCAGCCATGTTTAGCAGGCATGGTCTACCTTTAACAAATCCGAACTGGTCTGGGTCTAGAGTTTAAAAATTACATATATCCTTGTTAAGGTCCAAAATGACTCTTTCCATGGCCTTACAGATGAGGCTAGTCAAGCTTATAGGTTTATAATTCCCAGGGTAATTGATGGTCCCCCTTTGTGCAGAGGGATTACTGTCTCTGTCCTCCATTCCACTGGAACATAGCCATTTTGCAGGCTGTGGTTAAACAGGGATTCAAGTGGGTGTGCTACATCAGTTGTTTAAAAATGCAACCTGGGATGTTGTCTGGTCCCAGTGATGCCATGTTTTTGGCCTTAAAGTGAGCCAAGATGACCTGCTGTTATGAGATAACAGGCTGAGGAATGGAGGCAGGGATACTTTGTGGGATGACTGGAGGGGACAGGGGGGTAACATTTGCTTGAAATCTGTCAACTAGTAGGTTGGCTATTACTTCTGGTTGAGTGTGGGTGGTGCCAGCCACAACCCGTTACATATACATAGCTGGGTATTCCCTTTTAGATTTTGCACGTAGTTAAAGAATTCCTTTTGATTATCCTTAGCTAGGTAGGCTATTTTTCTTCATAATTAACTTTGGAAGACTTGACAAGATCTCTAATTTGTTTAAGCTAGAGGGGAATGCCTTCCTCTGCTGGGACAGTTCCCTCTTGTTCTTGGACATTAGTTTCTTTATCTTGCTGTATAGCCTGTTTTCACTAGGGGTCTACCAGGGTGACTTTTTTTTTTGGCAAGACTAGTTTTTAATCCAGTCAGGTACAGATGACGCTACACAACTGCTTAACTTAATATACAGGCCACTGGTGCACACCCCTGCATAGGAGTCCGTGTTATCTGTATTGGAGCAGGATTTGAAACTTGTTATACCATCACTTAGGAGGAGTGTTTTTGAGCTTGATGGGGTATCTGGTCTTCTAATTACATTGAATGAGACTGATTTATGGTCCAATCTTACCAGGAAGGACATCACACATGTGGGGGCTGCAATGCTCTCCCATGTTAGTGAGTACTATATCCAGGACATTTCAGTTTCTTGTGGGTGTGGTGACTAGCTGTTGCACAGCATCTGCATCAACACAGTCCAAGAACCTCTGAGTCTGCACGTTTGTGGTTATGTAAGCTTCTCAGTCGATGGTAGGATAATTAAAATCACCTATGAGTAAGGTATTGGGCTATATGGCAAGTGACTCCAGTAAGTCCAACTTATGCAGTATGCTTTTCTTGTTTCATGGTAGGAGACGTATAAGCTAGCTATGATGTGGTAGGGGGCTTTGCCTATAGTTAATCTGACGGAGTAGTACAGCTAAAGTTACTGGAGCAGTGATCAATATGAAGAACATCTGAGGTTCCCATCTGTCCTGCACGAGCTGTGATCTTGTCCATGCAACCCACACCACATCCAAGGTGTCTGTGTGAACTTCTTGAACAGGAGGAAGTAGTGTGAAGGAAAGTCCTGTGTTGAGGGTGACCCATTCCTTCCACCAGAATAGCTTATTTTTGAGACAAGGGAGGAGGGGAATCAGGGTGTCCAAGGGGTGATAGTGCTGAAACCACACAGACTTCAGGTCCACTGGATTTTCCTCATGTGACATCTGGCCATGGGAAGCATAGGGATGGTGGCTGCCATGAAACCCAAAGTTCTTATTTCCCTTGCTGAGAAATGTGGTGCAGAGGAGAGATCCTGATAAAACTTTCTTGTGGGGGGTGGAAGTCATCCATTTCTTTTGTGCCCAGTCTGAAATCCAGGAAAACCAGATCCTGAGTAGGAAACACAGCATTTCTTGTAGTTTAAAAGTGAAAGCCAGACCTGAAAGGAGTTGGTAGGTGAGGTGCACATGTCGAAGGAGGACTCCTGGAGAAAGAGCTTGGAACAACAGGTTGTCTAGGTAAGGGAGAATATAAAGTCCATGAGTGCAGCAGAATGCCACTAGTTGAGCTAGACAGTTTGTAAACGCCCTTGATGCTGTGGAAAGACCAGAGGCAGAGCAGTAAATTGAAAATGTGAGGAGCCAGAGAAAAATCTGAGGAATTTCCTGCAAGAAGGAAAAGTGGGTATATGTAAGTAAGCATCGTTCAGATCGAGGGAAGCTAGAAAAGCATGGAAGAGAATGAAAGGCAGAAGAGTGGGAAGAAAGAGCATTTTGAAAGTTGGTAGTTTCAAGAAAGTGTTTAGAAGACAAAGGTCTAGGATGCGTCTCTGCTGTCCTCCTTTCCTTAACACTAGAAAATTTCCAGAGCAGAAAGTCCTTTGGGATTTGTTCAATGGTGCCCTAACTCATGATGTCTTGTATGACAGGGACTTGAAGAAACAGTGGCTTGTGAGGAGGATGTAGCATGCTTTTCAAAGGAGAGATTTTCACGGGACATTACATATCCATCCTTGAAATGGACAAGACACAGTCTGTGTAATAGCTTCCCACCTGGCCAGACAGAGTGACAGTCTTTTGGAAAGCAACAGGGCTGAGGACATGGGAGTGGGTACTGCAAAGGAAGTCACAGATTTTTATTTCCAAAGGGAAGCCTCCCAAATGGAGGTTCCCTAGGAGGTTTGTCAGAGTACCTTTTCCTAGGGACTTTCCTTGGTTTCTGAGTTCCCCTATGATCCCTTCTGAAGGATATAGATTTAGATGGGCAGTTCCTATGGTATCTAGAAAATGAGGGTATAATCTGCATGCAGTCATTTTATAATCTTACTTTAGTCTTGAAGAGTTTTAAACAGACTGATGACCTAATGACCAAACAGTAAGTCATTGTGCAATGAAGAGTCTAAAAAATTTTGATTTAAAATCCTCAGGGATAGGCTGACTATGAAGCCATGCATATCTGCAGATAACAGACCCAGTAGGTGCTGCCTAGAAGAATCAACAGCAAGGTAACTGCACTTAATGTTGTGTCTGGCTTTTTGACTGGCCTGCAGAAGTAGATTCTGCATTTGTTGCCTTGATTCTGCCTTTGGAGGGTCCTGGAAACTCTGTTCAAGGAGTTAAGAAAAGAAACCAAGTTTGGAGTCTGGTCGATGACTTCCTAAAAGCAAGGGACGAAGAGGTATATACCTTCTTTCCCCATATCTTTGCCTGTAGGTAGGCCATTACCACTGGGTAAAAGCTTACAGGGCTTATCTGAAGCAAAAGATACTGCAGAGGAGTCTGCCACAGCATTCTTGTACAAGTATTTCAGGTCGTAAGGCACCTTGCAAAACCTGCCCGGTCTTTTATGAGGTGGTAGTCAGGCACTGAAGAGGTGGACTGGAAAGCCTCAAGATCTGGAGGGACTGGAGAAGAGGCAGGAGTACTCATTTCCAAGAGGCTGCAATACCTCTTCTGTACTAGACATTCAAAATGTTTCATTATGTTCTGGACAGGGGAATCCGGAGACAGTCCTATTCATCTGACAAGATTTGCCCATGAGAATGCAGCTGAGAAGTTGTCTTGAGAATGATTTGAATCATAGCCTTGTTCTACAGTAAAAAAAGATACTAAGGTAGGTCTTTAAGGAGTAGCCTTCAGTTGTGGAGACCCAAAGGAGGGATGTCTCAAAGCCATAACAGCTCTGAACAATCCCTGTGAGAAATCGGTCCTCTCCTTTTCTCTAGATGATGACAGAGAGGACAAATGCCTAGTGTTTTTTTTTTTCTTCTTGAGCATGACATCAGCCTGGATAAGAAATGGAAGTTCAGAACCCTGTCTAACCTCTTAATGTGCCAGAAATTTCGTCCCCAACAAATATTTGGGGGAAGGCATGAGGGGAATTGGAAATGATGAGTCACAGTTCATCAGACATATCTGCAGTCTGCGAATCATCAGGAGCCATACAAGCCTCTGATGGAGTCTCAGTAGTGGGTAACTGAGAGGTAACCAGATGCACAGCGGGTTCTGTAACCTCACCAAGTACATCAGAGTTTGAAATGTTGAACTGTGGATCTGTTCTGGGCCTCTTAAGCTTCTTCTTAGGCAGAAGAGGTACATACGGGGATGCAGATGTACATACAGGTTCAGTGCAAACTTCACCCCCCTCTCAACCCCAAAAGAGCCCATAACTATACAAGAAGAATGTAGTGCCCCCTGAAATCACAGACAATCAGGTTAAAACAGCCCTCTCCAAAGCTAAAAACACAGCATCAATGGGACCGGACGGTGTCCCAGGCTGCGTCCTACACAAGCTCAAAAATGAACTAACCCCTCACCTAAACACATTATTTAAACTCAACCTCTCCACAGGCTACATGCCCACAGAGTGGCGCACAGCAACGGTTATTCCGCTACACAAAGGTGGAGCCACAATGGACCCCAGAAACTATCGCCCTATAAGCCTGACTTGCTTGGTCTGCAATGCTATGGAGCACATCATCATGGACCTCATTAACACAGACATTGGGAACCTCCAAACACTGGACCCTACCCAGTTCAGCTTTGTTAAGGGCAAATCATGCCTCCTAAACCTGATGGACTTCTTTGAGACAGTTACCAAGGCTATAGATGAGGGAAAGGTGGCCCACACAGCCTACCTAGACCTCACAAAGGCCTTCAACACCATTCCCCACTCAGGTATTATAGACAAGCTCACCAGCCTGAACATAAACCCCTACATCATGAGATGGGTTGCCAACTGGCTCACGGACAAACCCACATGGTAAGAGTTGCAGGAGCTAGGTCTGACTAAACCGGTTACAAGTGGGGTTCCCCAGGGCTCAGTCCTAGGACCCCACCTGTTCGGCATATACTTCTCAGAGGTACGGCAAGCACAGGAGGGCTATGGCTGACCAAGTTCACAGACGACTACAAACTAGGGGCTATAACTGACTCTCCGGCTGACAAAGACATCCTCCAAGGGGGTCTCACTGAGACAGATACCTGGTGTCAAAACCATGACCTCAAGCTAAACGCCAAAAAGTGCATAGTCATCCCCTTTCGAAAAAACAAAGTACCAACAAACTACCACAGAGGTGGTAGCCCCCTAAATACAGAAGACGTAATAAAGGATCTGGGGACCCAAGTAGATAGTAACCTCTCCTTTGATAATCACATTGCCAAAGTGGTTAGAAAATCCTTCTATGTGGTCCACCTAATCACAAAAGGGTTTGCATCCAGATCGAAAGAAGTCAATGGGCCACTCTACGCATCACTCATCAGACCCATCACAGAGTACAATGTCCCATTTGGGATGTACCTTACAAGACACCTGCAACAACTGGAAAGACCACAGAACTACCTCACCAAGAGGATCACTGGCCTCAAGCAGATGCCCTATGCAGCTCGACTGAAGAAATTCCAGCTGTACTCGGTTGCATACCGCCTACTCAGAGGTGATCTCTGCCTGACATACAAGGCCATGTCCAACCCAGAATTGATGGACATGCTCCACCTAAAGAAAATCATATCCCCTCAAGCCACACGCTCCAGGGATCTAAACCTCACCACAACAATAAATAGGATGTGCTGGAGCGATAGATTCCTGTCCCAGAGATTTCCCATGCTCTGCAAAAAGATTCCAATCTGCATTAGGCAGAGCTCCTCGCTAACCCTCCAAGAGAAACCTGGACGACTGGATGGGAAACAAAGTTTACCCCAGGGATCACTTCAATGGCTCTCTGCTGGACAGAGGCACAGGGAACTAATCTAAGGGGGCGGCGAAAGCCAGCACATTCCGGCTAGGCTTATAAATGCCTTCAGGCAGACAGCCTAGTACCTACCTATCAACCTATAGATTCTGCTACCTTGGACTGGACCAAACTAAGATGCTGAGTCTCTAGAAAGGTGCTGAGAGAGGAAAGCCTTGAATTATGGGTTTTGGAAAAGAACAACTGACAAATGGAGCAGGATTTGTGATAGTGTTCAGGGCCTAAACAGAAGACATGGTGTGCCATTCCTTGGATGGAATCTGTTTAACACACTCGCACTTACCCCTCCTAGCTGACATCTAACAAATTTGAACAAAATTAGTGTAAGCAAAAAAAAGGAAGGTTCCCCAATGGGGAACTTATCTAGAAAAAAAAAATCAAGTAAGGCAACAGTATCAAGGACCAAACAGTGATCAGTCCAACAGATGTACGAGAGGAGTTCTGGCTGGTGGCGAAATAGTGTAAGGATCCAGGGTTGTCAATCTCTTTATATACCCTTATGTTTATGAGCTGAGGTAATGCGTCAAATGTATGACCTAAGGAGGGTAAAGCTTTGTAACCTGGCTGGACTTCACTGGTCACAACGCGCAAGTCAGGAATACTGCAACAGCAACTTCAATTAGGACACAATTCTAATCCCAGGGCAACAAGAGGTTGGGGGTTGGCATAATGGTTAAGGTACTTACCTTACAGACACAAACCAGTATTCAATTCTCCCCTTTGAGAGAAATTAGTTAGGTTTAAATTGACCCACAATGGTAGATAGGCTAGTACTCACCTTTGAACTGATAAAAATACTTCTGGATATCAACGCACTCTGTACCCTACTCTTCCCTACATCTAAATAACTTCTCTTCACAGAACAAGACTAAATATCTTGTTTCTACAAATTAAAACACTTTTTCAATAATGTTACAGATAATCATTCCCCTAGGGCAAAAAAAAGTCCACAAAAGCTTACGGAGACGTTAATGCATACCCACTACAACATATTTACAACCTCTCCCAAGCTAAGATGAATTTCAAGAAGAAAGTACATTTGTGTAAGTAAACTTGCCATACGAACAGATGTTCTACTAGATTACTGTTGCAGTAGCTTAATCCTGTTTCACAAAGCTAAAGTAGACTTCCACACTCTACAACTGTCCAGAGCTCCAGAAAAGGACAGGAGGGAGGCAAGAGCCCTGAAGAACAATGCTAGAAATCAAACAAAAACACAATCTATATATAAAAAAAAATGTGTGGACAAATACATATCCTGGTAATAAAAATTACAAGCAAGAAAAGGGGGCTGGAAGGAGGGGAGGCTACTGCAACACTGAGATCTACTTTATAGTAAATTTTACTTACCCAGCTGTACTGTTATGTTACATTTTACTTACCCAACTGTAGTATGTTCAAACGTACATCACTGTTGCACTAGCCCAGGCTATAATGGTAGATTCCCCTTGATTAAGGAGGAAAATGACAAAATAGGAGGTGACCAATAAATTAACACTTAGGACCCCTTAGCGAATGGTCACAGAAAAGCCTGTTCTGGACCTCGAAAACAATTCCTGTTTGGTGTGATTTGTAAAAGTACATAGGACCATGTTGCTCAATCTAGAATAGTTCTAGAACAGCTCTTGGTGATTGTCCCTGCGGAGGGAGCTGGGCAAAAAACTCACTGCACTTGGTGTTGGAGGGAGACGTAAACAGATTGCAGCAAGGCTAACCCCATTTCTGGAAAATCATATTTGCCACTGCCGGGTTTACAGACCACTTGTGAGGCATCAGGATGCTTCTGCTGAGCCTGTCCACTAGAATATTTGACTTTCCCAGAATGTGTGTCATTATGAGAAAGCGATTTCAAGAGATCGCCCATTGCCACAACCTCATGGCCTCTCGACACAAGAGATAGGACATGGTTCCACCTTTGCTTGTTGATGTAACAGACTACTGACATTTTTTCTGTCTGGCTTGCAACAGTTCTGGTGGGAAGAGAGGAATGCAGTGCATGCAACATGAGAAGCACCACTCATCTCCAGAACATTTATATGCAAATTGGTCTCTGGGGGGACCACATACCTTGAAATGTCTGTCCCAGAGAGTGCCCCCACCCTAGCTGGGAAGTGTCCATGGTCACCATGGCTGAAGGGGGAGGATGGATGAAAGGTTGGCCCAAGAGAAGGTCGCCTGATTGCATCCACCAAACGAGAGACTGCATGCCCGGGAGATCCTGACATGGTGGTTCAGAGGATAACACAGTAGTGTGAGCACTGTACTGCTAGATTCCATTGAAGCATCCTCATGTGAAGGCAGGCTAAGGGTACCAGATTGCCTGTCACGCCATGGACCCCAAGGCCCAAAGAACAATACTGGCTTGAGGCAAAGGAGTGTCTATAATCTGCCTGACACGAGATCTCAGAATGGAGATCTTGTCAGGAGTAAGATAAGCTAGGGATCGAGGGGTATCCAAACAAGCTCCGATAAAGTCTATGACCTGAACAGGCAGCAGATGGAATTTGCTCTGACTGATCGATATGCCCAAGGCCGAGGCAAGCTGAAGTAGGTAGTCTCTGGTTTGAACAGTCAATGCCTGGTGGGAGCAATTAGGAGGGAATCGTCTAAGTAAGGAAACACCTGGAATCCTTGTAGTCTCAGATGAGCTGCTACCACTGCCATGCACTTGGTAGTATTTTCTGAGTGACTGTGAAACCTGGTGTTCTCCCACTGAAAACACTGGCACATTCAGCAACAGTCTGAGAAAGAGAAATCTCCAAAGAGAGGATCAGAAACTGAGCTCTCCCCAGAGTCTGAATCAGAAATCTGAGGAGAAAAGCCTGCATCTGTTCCTTCATCTTCCATTTAAGACTCAGTCTTGAATCTCGAGGTATCCCATTTTCTTTTACTAGAAGCTACTTTATAAGAAGGATCAATTTCCTGAATTAAACCCTGAGCCAGATCTAGTAAAAGACTCATGTCTAAGGAAATTTGAGGAGGAGTAGATACATGCTTAGTTTACAGATACTTTTTGACAGGAAAGATGGGACACACTGTGTTACTAATGGCAGGAGCAGCAGCTTCCCCAAGGATGGGCACATTCCCCAAGGATGGGCACAGATTTCTGACACAGCAGGGAAGCCTTCCTTATTCCCTCTCCCAGGAACAATAAGATGGACTCTCCCTTGCCCTCTGAGGGAACTCTAGCAGTCACAGAGAATGTGGCTAACCCCAATTACATGCTGGCTGTAGGTGCTACACCAGAGGGTCCAAAGATAAAAGATGAGTTTTTGAGGTACAACAAATGGCCAAAGCAGTGTCACCCATCTGCAGATGAAGCAAAATTACTATCCTGCTGGGTGACAAAGGCTGTTTGCTTAACTTTTTCTTCTTGTGGTTGGAAGAAAGACTGACTGTGGGACAAGTAGTCTGTTCCATGATCAGACAGAAAATGGTACTGCTTTCCCAGGGAAGAGGAGCGGCAAATACTGGCAAAAACTAAGTCTTTAAAAGTCACTTTTTTCGCAGAAAAAAAAAACCCACAGTAAAAAGCACTTTAAAAAAAACTTTGCCATCCACAAAAACATAAAATAAGCACTATTTCCTTACAGAAAAAAAGAAGTTATGTACTCACCATAAAGTTCCATTTGAGTTGTCCATCGTCATTTATCTTTGAACAATGGGTTCAGTTCCAAGAATCAGAACATTCTCAGCCATTTCTACAGCTTGTGCAGACCAAAAACTCTCAAGCTTCAACCCTACCCACAATGCATCTCCCCTAGCTGCCTCAGATCAAGTTTGCAGATTACTGCTAAATAGCCTCCTGATGAAACCATACCTGCTATGTAAAACAAGTCAAAACAAAGAGGTATGTGCCCTATGTGTCCCACCAAAGAACATTTAAAAGACCAGGGGAAGGAGAGTGGGAAGTCGGGGATAAATAAAGATGAACCTTGAGCGCGCTTTCCTCAGAACAACAGTTATTAAAACATGAAATGCTTATATACACTGTTAATACATTGATTAATTGAACAATAGAATAATTATATCCAACAATACTGATGTTAAAGTTGCATTACGCCAAATCCGGTAGTCGTGGTGTATCTAGCCTGATACATGCCAGTATTCTATACATTTTAAAAAACACTTAATGTTAAAATTTATAAATAATATTCAAATTTATAATTTATAAATGTCGACTTTTGTCAACCTTACTATTCCTGATCAATCTCGCTGTCCAACTAAACTAACTCATAACACTAAAAATTACTATTGTTAAAAAACCTAACCCTTAATATGCAATAAACAACCAACTGGACCAAAATAAATGAATGTACACAGTATAATGTACGATCTAATACACTCGCCTACCTACTATGAACATGTTGGATGTACAAATCCACATAAAATTATATATGTGGTCAAATATATAATATAATATATGTGTTGTTACTAAATTGTAATAAAGTTATCCACTCACTAAATTGGATAGGTTAGATTATAATAAAACCATCTATAACAGCTGGAGGGAATTGATGTAAAAAAATGCCTTATTACTGTCAACTTTTCAAAACCCTATATGCATAAAACTAAAAAATAGCTATAAAAATAATTACTTAACATCTGTATAATAATACCTTATATGCCTTACAATTTCGCCCGTCCTAATTTCAATACACTCCCTATACTAATGTTATCGTTTAGACCCGGGGGCCTGCTGGTATCAGTTCTAAGCTGCCAAAATAATTCATGAAACTCCACTCTAGATTCCCAATTGCCCCCACGTGGATCTGTCATTACTTGTTCTACAACAGCAAATTTTATATTTATACTACTGCAAACTAAGGAATGTTTATAAAAAGCATTCGACTCTTTCTTTACTAATGTCGTATATATGTTCATAAATTCTTTTCCTTAAAGTGCGTGTAGATTTCGCTATATAAAAACTATTACAGCTTACGCATATACCTATGTACACAATACCTTTTGTGCCACAATTGTAGTATCTTGATGCTGTAAGCCTGATACCTCTAGAGGGAATATGAATCTCACGCTGTTGTAGAATATATTCACACTGCCTGCACGCCCCACATTTTAAGTGCCTTTTTTAGAATTACAGTTGCTAGCCATTAGGATCTCCTTCCTATCAAATATGTCTTTTAGGTTCATGCCTTTTCTCCTAATAAAGGATGGTTTGGAGGGGATATAATTTCACATTTCATTGTTCACTTTCAATAGAGGCCAATATTTCTTAATAATATCTTCCACTTTTCTTGATGTAGCAGAAAATGTATGTGTAAATGCTTGCTCAAAGCTGTTGACCTTATCACCCACTGGGGGCCTAACAATTTCATTTAACCCTAAAAGTGGAAAAAACTTACTCACTCTATTGTCCATTACCTCCTTTACTAAACTTTGTATCAAAGTGCTGGGGTACCCCCTTTCCAAAAAAAGAGAACAAATATACTGGACTTCCTCTGCAAATACCACATCATCACTAGTCATTCTAGAGGCCCTTATTAACTGCCCCTTAATAATTCCTTTTTTCTGGAAAAAGGGGTGACCACTTTCAAAATGCAGATACATATTGAAAAAGTAGGTTTCCTATATAGCTTACAATGGAAACAATGATTTAAAAAATCCTTGTATAGAGTTACATCTAAGTAATTGATGCTCACATCATCAAAAGTGTAAGTAAACTTCAGGAAATCTGTACAATTATTTAAATAGTCAAAAATTCCATAAACAAATCTCTTGGCCCTCTCCATAATATACAGATGTCATCCAAGAACCGGGTATAGAAAGAAATATATTTATGCCAATCAGTGTTAAAGATGAACTTTCGTTCCCAAAAGTATAAAACACAGTTAGCATAAATTGGGGTGCACGCTGCCCCCATAACAACTCCCTTCTTTTGCTGAAAATGATCACCATTAAAATACACAAAATTATTCTTTAAAACAGTCTCTGTGAAATCCACTAGTAAATTAATTGTGTTTCCATCTAAACCAGAATCGGAGCATAACATTTCACGAAACCATTCCAACCCTGTAGTGTGTGGAACACTAGGGAATAACTCAACTACATCTATGGTAACAAAGCGTATTCCTACTTCATATTTATCCTTAGTAATACTCCTCAAAAAGTCCCAAGAATCATTAGTGATGTGCGATACAGAGTTCATAAACTGCTTCAATTGAGCATCAACAAATATAGCTAGAGGTTCCGTGATGCTCCCAGCCCCTGCCACAATAGGTCTAAATTTGAATGCATCTGTCCCTTTATGTACCTTTGGTATTCCAAATATAACAGGGAGCTTTGGGTTCTCAACGTGTAAAAAATTGTATAGTTTTTCATTTATACTTCCTTGAAGTAGGTGGTCAGTTAAATAATACTTTATCTTTGAGTGGCAATATTAATTTCATTCCGTGATACTAACATATAATGATCTGTGTTTTGTAAAATGTTATGTATATATGAATCATACATGTCACTATACATCAATACCACACCACCACCTTTGTCAGGTTTCATCACTCTTTTTTCAGCTCTTAATTTTTCCACCAATATTTTTTCCTGTTCTGACCAGTTCTCATAAGGGGGATTTTCATATCTAATTTGCCTCACCTCTCCCTCGACCATCTCTTCAAATACTTTTAAGGAAGGGTTAAATAGGTGGATTAAACACACTTCTCCTATGTAACTCATTTTGAATAGAGTGTTTGCCTTTAAAATAAATTTGTAAATTTAACTGTCTTATAAACAACTTAATATCAATTAAAGTATTAACCATAGAACCTGTCTTTATAGGTACAAAATGAAAATCTTTTGTAAATAATTAAAATAAGTATCATCCACTATCAAATCTGTAAAGTTGTATATTGAAAAATTTCCTTTTTTGCACACTATTGTATTATTAGTCTCCAAAGCAGGTCCAAGAACACCATCATAACTGGGGGTGGGGGGTAGCATGAAAGGATCATTCCAATCTAATACATCCGTGACCTCCCCTGAAATCTGTCCCCCCCCCCCCGTATGACTGAGGGTTCTGATATGAGTATTTTCTCTGCTTCTCCGCTATTCTTTCGCTCCTCCTCACAGTTTCTTGTTCTAAAGGGAGCTCATTATTTTCATTTAAATTAAACCCATCCATGTGGCCTGCTTTACTCATATTATCCACTGCATTGTTCTTGGAATCCCTGGAATTATTAAATACAGGATACGCCCTTCCATTTTTGTAGTCATTTAAATCCCTATCCAGTTTTTTGATTTTCCTAAAAATCACTTTATCATAATAATTGTTGATTTCATTAAATAAACTATCATATTTTCTATTATCAAAATTGTCTTTACTAAGATCAAACATTTTTTTATGCAAGTCATTTGTTTCAGTTACCAGTACTTCATTCTGAAATTCATAGTCTTTAACCATACATTTCAACATCTCAATACCAGTTTTGTTAAATAGATCAGTAAGCTGTTTATACAATGCAGAATTATATTTTACATTGTTCGGGTACTTAAATAATCTAAGCCCCTTTGGTACCCTTTCAGTTACAATACATTCATTTAAATAGTCAATTTCCAGTTGGTTAGTTTTTTTTAAAGGTCTCATCAAAAGACTCGTAGTAATTCTTGAAAATAACTTCATTAAAATTAAAACGCCTGCTAGACCAAGTGTCAAAATTGAAGTTCACAGTACCTGAGTTAACATTTCCCTAGAGGAGAACGTTGTTTTATTATTATTGTCCTTTCTATTCGTAGGTCTCTGCTGCTTGTCATTACTAGGGCTATTGCGTCCTTCTCCCGCACATGGTGCTTCCATCCTGGAGGACACCAGCCTTTGCCCATTCATATAATGTTCTTTAAATAAATTTTGATTGCCTGGAAACTCGCCTGAAACTGGCAACAAGTTTTTAGAATTCTCTACAAGTTGAGATAATAGCACAATCACCTGTCGGAACTCCTTCCTAGTTACAGGCTTGCTATCATCCCTAGCCGACTCCTTTAAGACTGTTGGTTTATCTAAAAAAATGTCCAGTTCCGTCCGTTCCGCCATGGAAATCAGCAACCAAGAAATCCAAAAAAGAACAGAATCAACAAAAAATAAAGATCAATCCAAGGTGGAATAGACCAACGAACAAGCCAACTCTGTTAAAAACACTTCTGTATTCCAACAAACGATATAGCCAATAACGGCCCACAGAACAAAATGAAATAAACGTTGTGTGTGGTTTCCCTTTGTCGATTATAAAGCTTCCTCAGAACAGCAGTTATTAAAACATGAAATGCTTATATACAGTGTTAATAGATTGATTAATAGAATAATTACATTCAACAATTCTGATGTTAAAGTTGCATTACCCCAAATCCGGTAGTCGTGGTGTATCTAGTCTGATACATGCCAGTATTCTATACATTTTAAAAAACACAATGTTAAAATTTATAAATATTCAAATTTATAATTTATAAATGTCAACTTTTGTCAACCTTACTATTCCTGATCAATCTCGCTGTCCAACTAAACTAACTCATAACACTAAAAATTACTATTGTTAAAAAACCTAACCCTTAATATGCAATAAACAACCAACTGGACCAAAATAAATGAATGTACACAGTATAATGTACGATCTAATACACTCGCCTACCTACTATGAACATGTTGGATGTACAAATCCACCTAAAATTATATATGTGGTCAGATATATAATATAATATATGTGTTGTTACTAAATTGTAATAAAGTTATCCACTCACTAAATGAGATATATTAGATTATAATACATTTTTTTAGTTTTATGCATATAGGGTTTTGAAAAGTTGACAGTAATGAGGCATTTTTTAAAGCAACTCCCTCCAGCTGTTATAGATGGTTTTATTATAATCTAATATATCTCATTTAGTGAGTGGATAACTTTATTGCAATTTAGTAACAACACATATATATTATACATTTGACCACATATATAATTTTATGTGGATTTGTACATTCAACATGTTCATAGTAGGTAAGCGAGTGTATTAGATCATACATTATACTGTGTACTGTGTACTTGTACTGTTTTTTTTTTTTTTTTGTTGGTTGTGGTTGGTTGTTTATTAAATAACAGCAAATAATTTTAGTGTTATGAGTTAGTTTAGTTGGACAGCCGGATTTGGCATAATGCAACTTTAACATCATAATTGTTGAATATAATTATTCTATTATTCAATTAATCAGTCTATTAACAGTGTATATAAGCATTTCATGTTTTAATAACTGCTGTTCTGAGGAAGCTTTGTAATCGACAAAGGGAAAGCGCGCTCAACGTTTATTTCATTTTGTTCTGTGGGCCGTTACTGGCTGGATCGTTTGTTGGAATAAAGAAGTGTTTTTAACAGAGTTGGCTGGTTCGTTGGTCTATTCCACCTTGGATTGATCTTTATTTTTTGTTGATTCTGTTCTTTTTTGGATTTCTTGATAAATAAAGATGGACAACTCAGTTGGAATGTTATGGTGAGTACATAACTTCTTTAGCTGAGGTTGTCAATCTTCAATTTATCCTTGATCAATGGGACAGAGTCCCCAGTTACCTTAGATCTTGGGCGGACTCAAAGAAGGACATTCCTGAGCACCGCTGAACCAAAGAATGGTCCAATTTATAACAAGTAATAAAGGTATGAGGAGAAGCCCAAGTTGCTGCTGCACAAATGTCATCCATGGAAGCTCGAGACTGAAAAACTACTGATGTAGCCATAGATCCTGTAGGCTGAGCCTTTACCTGTCCTGGCAAACCAAGTTTCTTTTTTCCATAAATGAAGGCTATACAGTTTTTAGCCATCCGGCTAAGGTTACTTTACTGACTGGTTTACCAATTTTGGTACTTGAGAAGGAAACAATTGGTCTGATTTTTGAATATCTTTTGTTCTGTGCAGGTAAAAACGCAACTGTCTTTGAACATCCAGTAAATGAAGGGCGTGTTCTCCTTTATTCGAAAAACTGGGAAAGAATACTGGAAGATTAATAGTCTGATTAATATTAATGTCCGATACTAACTTAAGAATAAAGGAGGGATTTGTCCTTAAGGCAACTCTGTCTTTATGAAAAATCAAGTATGGTGGCTTGCAAGACAAAGCCTGAATTTCTGAAATCCTAATGGAAGTTATTGCTACAAGGAATAAGGTTTTCCAAGATAATTCTGAGATCACATTCGGCAGAAGGTTCAAAACTAGACTGAACAATGGACTGTCATACTAGAGTAAGATCTCAGGGAGGAATAGGATCCTTAAAAGGGGGGTTTCAACAAAAGAGCTCCTTTCAAAAATGCTTTACATAACTTATAAGAAGTTAGGGAATTATCCCCAAATCAATTATGAAAGTTTGAAATCGCTGCCAGCTGAATTTTAATAGTAGAAGGAGAGTCTCCAGCATCAAAAACAGAGGATAAGAATTCTAAAATCTTTTTGATGGGTGTTGAAAGGGGGTCAATATTCCTTTTGCGGAACCAAAACGTAAATCTCTTCAGTTTACTAGTATAGAGTTTACGAGTGGATGGCTTATATGTGGCTAATAAAATTCAACATATCAGGAAAGAAAGATTAACTTGCCTGGCAATTAATGGAACTGGAGGAAACATGTTGTCAGCCTGAGGTTCGGATGATTTGGGTGTATCAGGTCTTCTGGATGACAGAGGAGGTCTGGAGTTGGATCCAAAGTCCAAGATTCTTTATCAGGTAAGGCCAGTGAAAGGGGACCCATATTTGTTGAGGCTAATAAAGGGCAATGAGGATTACTCTGCTCTTCAACTTTAGGGCTTTCTGTATGAACTTCAGAATTAGGGGAAACAGGAGAAATCCATACAGAAATCCAGGGGGTCAACTGTGTAAAAGAGTATCTGTGGGTGACTCCCCCAGTGAGGGGAGTAGTGTAAAGTACTTGCTGCACTTGTAGTTCAGGAGCAAGGTGAAGAGGTTGCAGCAAGGCTGGCTCCATTGACAAAAAATAATTTCTGTTACTCCTGGATTGAAGGACCACCCATGAGGTAGAAGAATAGACCTGCTAAGTTTGTCTATCACAATGGAGCTCACACATGGAGCTCCCTGGATTATGTGTTGCTATCAGAAATCAGTTAGAAGAAATTGCCCACTGCCACACACTGAGTGCTTCTCAACAGAGAGTAGCACTTGGTTCCTCTCTTTTTGTTGATGTACCAAACTACTGACATGCTGTCTGTTTGTATCGCAATAGTTCCTAAAAGGACAACAGTTTGAAAGGTTTGCAATGCTAAAAGCACTGCTCTCTTTTCTACAACGTTGATATGCATACTAGCCTCGCTGGGAGACCAAGTGCCTTGGATAGTCTTGTCCAAGTAATACCCCCCCACCCCATCTGGGAGGTGTCCGTGGTCACTATGGCCTTGGGTTGCTGTGGGACAAAGGGGTGGCCTAGAAGAATATCCTCAGAGTGGATTCACCAAGCTAGATCTTTTCTGCAAAGATTAGTGATCAAAATCTGATCTGACACAGGCTGATGAAGTACTGACCACTGAGACACAAGTACCCACTGAAGAATTTGCATATAAAATTTTGCCAGGGGAACTAGAGTTATTGCCGCCACTGAACCTTGGGCTTCTAAGACTAGATGGGCAGGTAGTTTCTTGCTGTGTTGTATCTTTTGAACTTGTTCCCTGATTTGTTTTGTAATCTCACTGGTGGAAGGGAGGCTAAGAAAGTTCTTGTATTTAGCATTGCTCCTTTGACCTCTAAACTTTGAGATGGAGTCAAGTTGAGATTTTTTGTAATTCACAGTAATTCTTAGGTTGGAACAAGTCTATAGAATGTAATCTCTAGCTATTATCAAACAGATGCCTGGTTGGAGAGGTAATGAGTTAGTCATCCAAATATGGAAACATCCAGAATCCTTGCAGTCTTGATTGAGCTGCTACTACTGCCATGCATTTGGTGAACAGCCTGGGGGCTGGGGTGAGACCCCAAGGCCAGAACTCTGAACTGATAATGCCTGCCTCCCAGCCTGAAGTAGAGGAAGCTTCTGAGCGTTGTCCATGTTTATGTAGTAATACACATCCTGAACATCTATCGAGCACATCCAGTTGTACTTCTTCAAAAAAGGAAGAATGGACTATACCATGACCATCCAGAATTTTGTTTGCCGGACAGATTTGATCAATAGGCTGAAATCCAAAATTGGTCACCAGTCCCCTGTCTTTTTTGGCACTAAAAAGAATCTTGAGTAAGTTCCTGACTCTAACTAGTCTGGTGAGACTTCTTGGATGACCCTTTTTCTAGCAGCCTTTGGATCTCTAGGACTGCTAGTTCCTTCTGACTGGGTGGAACATTGGGGATTTTTTGGAAATGGGGGGAGGAGGGTAGGATATAACCTCTGGATATAATCCTCTGTACCCAAGTATCTGATATGTTTTCTAGCCAAGCATTTTGGTGCAGGGATTAGCAGCCCCCAATTGCCTCCAGAGGAAGTGCAATTGGGCCTCCATTCAAGAGCGCTGATAGGGTTTTCAGGAAAAGGAATCTCTGAAACCCTGATTTTGTAGGCCACCTCTGCCACGTGGGTGGCGTCTTCCATTAGAGTTCCCCCTCTGCCTTTAGGGGAACTTTCACCACATGTGTCATGAAAAGGCCCTCTGGATTTTGTGAACCACATTTTTCCATCCACTCTCCGATTCCTGGAAAAAGGTCCTTGAGTGGAAAAAATGTACACCCACAGCAGACAGGGTCTTTATATTTCTCATTCCTGGACAATGTTTCTCTAAACTTTGGGCCAAACAAGGACAAGCCAAAGGGTGCATCGACGAATGAAGACTTAAATGGCTCCACAAAGTCACAAAGTTGCATCCCAGTGCATCTCCTTATGGCTACATTTGAACCCGCTCCTTTGGTAAGTCCTTTCGGCTGCATGTAAGTAACACTGAGGAAGGCTGTGTTTGTTCCTGCGCGAAAACCGTTTCTTCTTTTAATGATTTTTAACTCATTTACAATATATACTTTGGAAATACTGTGCTGCTGGTGTGTGTTTTTTTCTTGATTCTACTACTTGTGAGCCGTGCATTTTGCCCCCCCGATGATGATTTTTTTTGGATTGCATGTGCAATGAGCCACATGGATGAATTAGATGCAAACTCCATGGTAGCTGACAGAGAGGCAACTTTGTCTTGCACCTCCTCAGAGACGGCTCTTGCCAGGGTATCCAAGAGCTCCTTGATCAGATCCCTTTGAAGCCTGGTGAAATGTGCCAGAAAATGTAAAGACCGTAATGCAAAGGTTGATGCATAAATCAGCTTGCCAAGCCTATCCATCATCCGAGACTCTCTGCTGGGTGGATGGATAGAGAAACTTTCTTCAGCCAGTTCCATTTTTGTGGCTGCAGCTAAGACCATGATATCTACTGCAAAACCTTTTTCCCAAAATTGGTCATCTTCCAGAGGGCAAAACATTTTGTCTGTCCTCCAAGGGATAGGTTCAATGGAGTCTGGCACCTTCCACGCTAGCTCAGTAATCAACTGGATAAGTTCATCAGCAGATGGAGTCACCCAACAGGTAGATGGGTAAGTGCGAAAAGCCTGCTGGTATACCAATTCCTCAGAGGTAGGGTTTTGGGACTTCCAATCACCCCTCTGCTTTAAAATTTCCAGGATGCCACCAAAGGAGACATCATCAGGATGTGATCTGGAGGACCCTTCTTCATCAAAACCAGTATGATGGATTCCTGCAGGGAATCCAAGTGCTTCCTCTTGCGCTTTTTGTTCAGAGGGACCTCATCATGGGGATAGTCTGGTTAGGTATCTGAAGAAGACAAAATCTGTATAAGAGTCTTCTGAGGTTTTAGCACTCACGGGCCCAGTGCAGCAACAGGCTGGATAACTGGTCTTGAGGAAGGAACATGCTTCGAGGAAGAATAGGTCAACTGAGTGGCTGAGACAGCCAAGGCTCTCTCCATAGGCTCGAAGGTTGAACCTGCCAAAGAGGGAAGGGAGCCCAGAACAGAGACAGACTGCCTCATAACTGTGGTCACTCCCTGCTCCAACAAAACCACCTGTGAGACAGAAGCTGGTGCAGAACTAACCCTAGCCAAAGCTCCAAGGTGCAGGGACAGCCCTGAAAAAATTGGAGTCAACTCCTGCCCCTTGCGGCTGACCTGGCAGATATGGCTCTGTGAAATCACCAGATCTCACAGTGCCAAAGAACTGAGATCTTGAATCAGTGCCAAAGTAATGGAGACTGTTGGAACCAATGCAGCTGACACCAGACAACTCAAAGCTGAAATTTCCAAGGCCTCAGAGTAGGTTGGTGGAGGACTAGTCAACAGGGCAAAAGAATACTCAGCACCTGAAAGGGTCAGAGCCAATGGGACACCTGAAATTTTATCCGTCAGTCTCTGTGAGGCTTTTAGTGTAACGGATAGAGGACACAGAAGGAGACTTGGCTCTGTGCAAAAGACCTCAGGTAATTCCCCAGCAAAGGGATCAATGGATGAGGAATACTGACATCCAGGCAATTGCCAACTAGAAATATTCTGTGCCGAATCAGTTGAAACAAAAGTAGCACTCTGAGCTTGAATCTGTGAAGCCGAGCTAGAAGACTGAATCTGCGCCGAAGCCCTCGGCATCAAGTGTTTAGAAGCAGTGCAGGATGTCTGTGCAGACACTGCAGCACCAACATCCATCGGAGCTGAGGAGCTTTTTGGAATAGAGGTTTTAATTTTGACAGTCTCCACTGGAGAAGATGACTTAGAGATGCTTTTATTCATCTTCCTGGAGGAAAAGGAAGAAGAGGGAAGGTAACATATTAGTTTTGCTTTTTCCAGCAGATATAAAATCATTGAAGGCAGTCGGAATTAAACCTTTTAAAATAAGTTTATTCTATGTGCCCACTAAAGCTCTGTGGCTAAAGCCATGACATATACTGTAGTTTTCCTGCAGGTGGTGTGGTCTCAAGCAGTAGATACACAATGCATGTTAGTCTGAGAAAATAATTTTGTCGCCACATTGCTGGCATATCTTAAAGCCAGATGGGCCTTAAGTTTTTTCAGCCACACTAAGTAAGAAGTTTGCACTCACACCACACTTGCACACAACAGAAGGCTGGTGGAATTACAACAGACAACCCAAGCACTCAAAAACTTTTAAACAGCAAAAACAGTCAAAGATTTTATTTTTTTTTAAAGAGCTGTAAAGAAAAAGGGTACAGAGTGCACCAAAGTGTATGGGAAAAGAGTTATCTACTAACAATGGTAGAAAAAGAGGTACACAAAGTGTACAGAAGAAGGGGAAATTGCCAACAATGGTAATTGCAAGTTACACAAGTAAGAAAAAGGAGTAGGGAGAAAATAGAAATAAATTTAGTGTTGAAGAAAAGGTGAAACAATAAACAATTTCACTTAGCTAGAGAGCGAAGGCGAAAGAGTCTGTCCAGGAAAGCAACAAATGAGATCTGAGGTAACTAAGAGAGATGCATTGTGGGTAGGCTTGAAGCTCAAGTGTTCAGCCTGTGCGAGATGTAGAAACGGCCAAGACGCTTCTGATTATTGGAATCAAACCCATTGGTCAAGGACAAAATGAAGACTGACAACTTAAGATAGATATTTCCCATTGGTCAAGGACAAAATGAAGATTGACAACTTAAGATATATTTTTCACTTAAACAACTTATAAACTCAGGAAAAAAATAGCGCTGCTGTTTAAAAGTACAAGACAGTCTCGTGAAAGTCTGTTAAAACATAAAACTTCTAGCTTTAAAACAACATTCATGAAGAGAAAAGTGATAAACTATTTGAAAACGGAAGGTGTTTCCCAAAAGGGGACTTATCTGCCCAGCACAAGATGACTGTCGATCCTTGAAAGCCCTACAGCAGGGTACTCTTTGGAGGCAGTAAAGCTCTAAAATGCTTGGCATCCAAACCTGTCTTAGTCAGCTCAGCTCGAGCTGCCTGACAGTTTGGTTGCATAGAAGGTGCTCTGAAGCTTTGGGAGCTGGCTGGCTGTTGTATCCTTGGCAAAATATAAATAATACAGCTAAGGGTACTGCAGCACTGATCAATATGATGAACTTACCCCTGTTCCTGTGGGAAACAAAGTAGGGCTGAATCACTGTAAGAACTTATAACTTGGGTACTTTCCTAGCAGATACTGCAGCAATGAGCAAAACAGACTTCCAAGTTAAGAAACTCAATTTGGCCTCATGAGATTTCTCTTTAAAAACTTACTGTCTCAGTTTGAACCAACTTCAGATCCTAACAAAGTGCCACCTATTTCCCAGGTGTATAAGTAGGTAACAATGTAACACTCCTTTCAAAACATGTCTAACTTGAGCATTATTAGAAGGGGGGATGGGGGGATCCAAGGGCAGACAAAGGTACCTTGATAGAGTAACACAAAAGCTCACTGAACAGTAGCTCACATAAATAACCATGAGCTAGCAGCAAACAGGCCTAAAAAAGATCTTGGTTATTTACCTGCCACCAACCAAAAAATCTTTAACACCTGCACATATATGATTTTCTCTTAGCAGTTTTTTTGTGCCTCTTGGTACCTGCTGCACATCCTCAGAAAAACAGGTGGCTAAACTAAATTCTATCAGGCAGTTAATTGAGTTTTCAGACTGAGGTGTATCAAACTGTCTTTCTTGTGTGAGTAAATCCAGTCTAGGGGGAAGCTTGTGGTGATTGCTATTGCTCAGCCAAACTGAGAAGTAGAGAGAAAGTACAGTTGTGTAAGAACTTATCATAAAAACAGCACATGTCTGACTGATTACTGTTGTTGTATTGGTAACCTACGGGATATCCTGCCAAGGGCAGATGTACATTGACCAGCATACCAAAGCCTTGATACCCTTCTCCATAATACCGAATGTCCAACACATGACCTCAGCACAATAGAGACTGAAGTACAAAAAAGGACATACAGCTAACATATCTCAGAACTTACATCAGCCTAGACATCAGCTTCTGCATCTGCACTGGTTTATTCCTCTTCGTTTCTCATACACACAGCTTGTACTTCTATCCCTTTTGAAATCACTCCCCACATCAGGTCTGAAGTGTGACTGACTTGGGGGGGGGGGGTCAAAAGGGAGAATGAAAGTACTAGACTGTGATCTATCTGGTCTACCAACTATCCAGTCTCCCTCTTTACAAATTCAAGAAGTGGATGAAAGTACAGTTTTGTACCTACCATAAATGTAGATGTCCGATAGGTATGCATCTGCAGTCATCACATATGGGTTGTCCTGCCTCAGGCAGCCCTTCGGTCGGCCGGATTCCAAAGTCTGGGTCTGGCCTCGGCTGATGTCGCACTTTCCCCGACGTCAGAGCGTCTGGGGTATAAAAGCATCAGCCGACACCATTTTCCTCAGTTTTTCTTGCCCCAGATGCCAGGTGCCCTCTAAGGAAGGCTAAAATTTGGAGATATGCATTGCAAAAACAAATCCAAACATGCACAGTACTATAAAAGCAAATACACCATAATAGATCCCCCAGCTAGCTATAAGAGGGTAAGTACCCAAGAAGTATACCACAGAGGGGAAGGAGGGAGGGTAAACCTGACTGCAGATGCATACCTATCGGACATCTACATTTATGGTAGGTACAAAACTGGACTATGTCCTTCAAGGATGCATCTGCAGTCATCACATATGGGTAGAATACCATAGCCAATCTGGGGGTGGAGGTACTAAGTAAAGGATGGTGTAGCTAAGATACCCTGCAGGACTGCCATAGCAAAGCCTGCTCTGGATCTGGAGTATAAAGGTAAATTGTAATGCTTGGCAAATGTATGCATGGAGCTCCATGTAGCAGCTTCTAAAATGTCCTTGGTAGCCACCCCTCTTAGGAAGGCTGTGGTGGTGGCTGTGGCACTCGTGGAATGAGGTCTAATGTCAGCTGGCACAGTTTTTCCATGAAAGGAGTAACAAAAACAAATGCAATTTCCTATCCATTTAGAAATTGTCTGTTTGGAAATTGCTTTTCCTTGTGCCCCAGCAGCATATGCTACAAACAGCTGGTCAGTCTTTCTGTAACTTTTAGTTCTGTCCAAGTAGTAGCGCAACTGTCTGTGTATGTCCAGGGTGTGCAGAAGTTTCTCCCTTTATTTTGTGGTTGTGGGAAGAATGTAGGCAAGTGAATAGCTTGGTTCAAAGATACCCTGGATACCACCTTTGGCATAAATGTAGGATTGGTTCTCAATGAAACTCTGTCCTGATGAAAGATAAGAAATGGCTGTACTGCCATTAGAGCTTGTAACTCAGATACTCTTCTTGCTGAGGTTATGGCCAGAAGGAAGGCAGTTTTCCAAGACAGAAACTGTAGATCTGCAGATGCTGCTGGTTCAAAGGGAGGAAGTGTTAGTTTTTCCAACACGAAGTTAAGGTCCCAAGTAGGTAGAGGTGGTTTCCTTGGAGGATTGATGTTTTTGATTCCTCTTAGAAACTGTCTCAGGAGAGGATAAGAGAAGACAGGTGGATTAACATTGTATTCTGCTGAAATTGCTGAGGCATGTATCTTAATGGAAGAGTAAGACAGGCCGTTGTGGAACAATTCTGCCAAATATTCCAGTATATGTGCCATGTTCATCACGGTCACATCTAGGCCCTTTGTTGTGTTCCAAGTGTGAAATCTTTTCCATTTTGCTGAATATGCCTTCCTTGTGGAAGGCTGTCGAGCTTCCATAATGATATCCTTCACTCTCTGGGATAGCTTATCCTGAGGAGGAGTCATGGTATTTTCCAGGCAGTTAGCTGCAAGGTTTTCAGGTTGGAATGCAGAGTCTTGAAATTGTGCTGCGTCAGTAGAAGTGGCCATAGGGGGAGAGGCCACGGTTTCGTTTGTGACATGTTCTTTAACAGTGGGTACCAGTGCTGTCTTGACCAGTTTGGAGCTATCAGAATCACTCTGGGCTGCTCTGTCCTGATCTTCAGTAAGACCTTGGTCATTAATGGGAGAGGTGGAAAAGCATACACTGTTAGAGCTTTCCAGCTGAAAGAGAGAGCGTCCACTTTCCATGCTTGTGGGTGGTATTGTCCTTCAGCAGAATTTCTTCAGTTGATGATTGTGGGGGGAGGCGAACAGATCTATTTCCGGCCTTCCCCATGATTGTGTTATGAGTAAGAAGATGTCTGGGTGCAGCATCCATTCGTGTGCATCCATGATATTTCTGCTTAAGCTTTCTGCCAGTATATTGTCTTTCCCTGGCACGAACTGGGACTGCAGCTGTATATTGAGTTTCAAGGAAAGTTCCCATAGATTCATTGCCAGTCTGCAAAGAGGGTAGGAATGGGTGCCTCCTTGCTTGTTTATGTACCACATAACTGTGGTGTTGTCTGTCCTTATGAGTAGGTGGCCTTGATGAAGGAAAAGTTTGAAGGCCTCGATTGCTTGTATCACTGCCAGCATTTCCTTTTGGTTTATGTGCATGCGAAGCTCTCTTTGTGACCATAGCCCTTGGATACATCTGCCCTCCATGTGTGCTCCCCAACCTTGGTCTGAAGTGTCCATAGTGATGGTTTGGTTGGTTCTTGGCTTGCTGAAGGGCAACCCGCTGTTCGACTGGCAGGCTTGAGCCCACCACAGAAATTCCTTTTGGAGGCATGGAATGAGTGGGATCAAAGTTTCTAAGCTGTGACTGTGCTGAATCCATAAACTCCTTAGGTACCATTGTAATTTTCTCATATGCAGCCTTGCTTGTGGGATCAGAAGAATGCAAGATGCCATGTAACCCAGGGCCTGCAGGATTTTCCTTGCAGTCAGCTGAGTTTGTCTTGTCAGATTCTTGAAGTAATCCGGTAGTTGTTTTTGTTTTTCTTCTGTGAGAAAGGCCATTTGGGTGGTTGTGTCTAGATCCGCACCCAGAAAAGTTATTCTTTGGGATGGAACAAGTCTTGATTGATTTGTGGATGTTGACTGTATATCCCAAGGCCTGCAGTAGGTGGCTGGCATAATCCAAGTCCTTTAACAAAGTTTGTTTGCTGTCCGCTTGTATAAGGCAGTCGTCCAGATATGGGTAAATTTGAATCTCCTGAAGTCTGCAGTGTGCAATTACTGATGCCAGGCATTTCGTGAATACTCTGGGCACAGTAGATAAGCCAAAGGGCAATGCTGAGAATTGATAATGCTCTGACCCTGCAAGAAATCTGAGGTGTCTTCTGCAACTTTGTCTGATAGGGACATGCAGATATGCCTCCTTGAGGTCTAGAGTCACCAGCCAAGACCCCTTGCCCAGCATGGGAAGGAGTTGCTGTAGAGTCAGCATTTTGAATTTTGGCACAATGAGGTAAGTATTCAGTGCGGACAAGTCGAGAATAGGCCTCCATTGATTTTCTTTTCTTGGAACAAGGAATAATCTGGAGTAAAATCCTTGGCCTTGTTCTGAAAGAGGTACCTTTTCTATAGCTCTCATTTGTATTAAGTTGGAAATTTGTTTCAAAGCCTCTGCCCTCTGATTTGGTGGCAGGTCTGGCATGCCTTTTCTTTTTGGCAATGTGTGGAAATGGAACCTGTATCCTTTGTCTATTATTTGCAGTGCCCATGTGTCCCTTGTAATGCTGTGCCAATTTTTTGAAAATAAAGAAAGCTTTCCGCCCAAAGGTGCTTCTAATTGAGCCCTGGTCATGGAGTCAAAACAAAGTCATTGAGTCTGTCCTGGTGTAGCAGTTGTAGTTCCTGCACTACCTCTCTGGTTGGGAGGCTGCCATTGACGGCCTCTGTAGGAGCCTCTAGCTTGCCCTCTACCTCTGGCACACCTATTCCTGCCTCTCTGAGATCTGTCTGAGTCCGGAATGGACCAATTCTTAGTAGGCCAATTTCTGCTGAATCTCGGTGGTTGGACTTGCAGAAAGTCTTTGACTGTTTGCACAGATTTTGCCTTTTCTTCAAATTTCTTTAAGACCTCTTGAGCCGTGGAACCAAATAATTTTGCTTTTCCATAGGAGCATCCAAAAGCTTAGCTTTAACATGGTCTGGCAGAGATTGTTCCTTCAGCCAGGCATGCCTACGATGACTGCACCTGTCATAGCTGACCTACATGAAGCTTCCAATGCATCATAGCCACACTGCAAGAAATGGTTACTAACCTGCTGGGAGTTATGTACCAGATCCTGAAGGGATTTGCGATCAAGGGGTTCAGAAGAAGACAGTTTCTTATGCAATTCATCTAACAAATACTCTTGGTACTGTATCATATGAAATTGACAATTTAATGCCCTCATGGAAAGAGTTGCAGAAGTATACACTTTCTTACCCCATCTCTCTAAAGCTCTGGACTCCCTTTCAGAGGGTAGAGGATTTCTAGCAGTGGCAGCTGCAACCCCTTTTGGGCCCTGGGAAATAGTTTCTGGATCAGCAGACTGGGCCTTGTACAGGTATAGATGTGAGTCCGGGACCCTGTAGTACCTATCAGGTTTGGCAGGAGCCAGAGGGAGAGAGTCAGGGGCTGTACTAGCATCAGAGTACACATCATCAATCACATTCAAAACAGGAGGTATAGCTAAAGGCCTATGCTGAGGTAAATGTAAAAAGGTCCTTAATCTCTTTCTAGAATCAGAGAATTCCTGACCCTGCCATTAAAAATGTTCTCTCATAGAGTGTAAAGTCTCTCCAAAGGAAAACTCTTCAGGAGGGGAGGCCGAGGGAATAGATTCTTCAGCATCCGAATCCTCGTAGGCCGAATAAGCCTCCTCCTGGTGGTCTGACAGAGTAGAGCCATCAGTGGACTCATCTGAGGAGTGGGGGTCAGAGGGCTCAACCCTGGGCCTTTTGTCTGGAGGTGGTTGAGAGCCCCTGTCCGGATGAGGTTGAGAACCTCTAATTAAGGAGATAAGATCCTCTGCTAAGCTAAGAATCTGTGAGCCAGTAGAAGGTCTCTGAGAGGTAACCTTGGGAGGCAAAGCTTTAGTAAGTTTAGCAGCTTTAGCCCTAGAGAAAGCCTTAATGGACATGGATGCAGGAGGTCTGGCTGCACCTCGTGCAGGAGTAGACTTGTCTAAAGGAATGGTGTTGGAAGGTTCCTGGACACCAGTTTCAGAAGGTAATTCAATAACCGACTTGGCCAGGGCCTCCGGGGCCGAGGTAGTCGGTTGTGCGGATTCGGTAATCTGAAGTACCAAGGACTCGGTTTCAGCCGAGACCGAGACACTCGCGGTAGGCCTGACTGTCGCGTGTGTCAGTACTTGTCCTTCCGTTTCTTAACTAAATGCGAAGTCGGAGTCTCCGACGGCATCTTGTAAGCAAAACTAGCCCCAAAGAATTCCTCTGCAAACTCCGACTGACGTCTAAGAGTTCGTCGGTTGAAGGAAGCACAGGCTGAACAGGCCGAGACGTCGTGGTCTGGGCCTAGGCAGGGGAGGCAGTAAGAGTGGAAATCCTTATGAGGTATTTGTTTCCCACAAGTTAAACAATTATTAACTTTATCTGACATCGGCTGAGGCAAGAAAGAGTCCCCAACGGGGTACTTAGCTTTTCAAGTCTTCGGTAGCTGAATCACAGGAGCTGGCCGACCGGCACTTGCGAACTGCTTCTGCTTCGGGCACCACGCGGCAAGAAAGACTGAGGAAAATGGCGTTGGCTGATGCTTTTATACCTCAGACGCTCTGACGTTGGGGAAAGTGCGACATCAGCCGAGGCCAGACTCAGACTTTGGAATCCGGCCGACCGAAGGGCTGCCTGAGGCAGGACAACCCATATGTGATGACTGCAGATGCATCCTTGAAGGACATCCATGCACCTCCCATAATCCCCCTTGTAGATGCATGGTTTTGACTGCAGAAACTCAAAGAACTGCCGAAACACATTTTGTTTGGAGGAAAAAAGGCTCTTCCCAAGGCGGTGTACCACAAACAGCACAGAAAAATCACGCTGTGAGAAGGGGGATGAATGAAGGCTTTTGAAAACAACAGTTGCTAAAGAAGTTTAACAGCTGAAAAAAAGTCTGCAAAGATAAGAGGATTGTCCAAATATGGGAAAATGAGAAAATCTTGAAGTCTGTAGTGGGCAAGAACTGGATCTAGCCATTTTGTAAATGCCCTTGGTGCAAAGGAAAGTCTAAAGGATAAAACAGAACTGATAAGCTATGCTAGATACAGCAAATATTAAGAAAACATTAAGTGCTCTACAATGGGAATGTGATGATTGGTGTCCTTCAGAAAGCTAGAGGGGAGATCAAGGCACAAAAGACAAGAGGTAACATCTTGAAATTTGGAGTCTTGGAAAAAATCAAGGTTAAGAAAATAAAATTCCAGTACAGGCTTCCAGGATCCTTCTGCTTTAGAATCTAGAAAAACATTTGAATAAAACCACTACCTAGGAAAAAGTGCCCTCCAAAGACATTATCTGTTGCAGGACAGAAGGAAATGAAGAGAGATGGTTTCCTGGACAAGATCATCGGAAGTTACTACGCTACTGGCCCTGAGGCCCTTACAAGCGTAGCCAAGAATTTAGCCCATGTTCCAACAAGTCAACACTCTATGCAGCTGTCCAGCAGGGACATAGGTGGAATTCCAGGGGTGCAATTTTCTGTTCTCCATCCAGTTATCCAGGTTGCGCTTAAAAAGGTTTAATGAGGTTACTCTGTTTTACATGGAGAGGGAGTCTATTCCACAAAAGGGGGAGTCTCTGGGACACAAATCTGCCACGCCAACAAGTCCTATTGATGTCACAGACCACGTTGAGGTCTCACATGTGGGTTACTTGAGTGGAGCTTGAATTGCGGATATGCAGCGGGGCGGGTCTGAGATTGCTTTGTAAGCCAGAAAGAGGTCGCCTTTGAGGAGTCTGTACGAGACTCAGAAGGACAGGGCTTTTAGCCTGTTTGTGTAGGGTAGATGTTTGAGGCCCTGGATTCTCAGGGTGAGGCATCTCTGTGGTCTCTCCAGCTGCTGCATATGCTTTGTGAGGTACATGCTGAAAGGGGAATTGTATTCAATTATCAGTCTTATAAGGGAAGAATACAGGGATGTTATGACCACCTTGTCCCTGGATGAGATACCCTTACTAATGAGGTGGACCATGTAGAAAGCATTCCATATAACAGAGGCAATATGATGGTCAAAAGTCAGTTTGCTATCAAACTGGGTTCCCAAGTCCCTCACAACTGATTGCGTGCTTAGTGCCTTATTATCAGTGTCAGAATATGTGGGAATATCATTCTCCCCAAAAGGGATGATGATGCATTTTTTTGGCATTCAGTTTGAGGACATGTTCCTGGTACCAGTCATTTGTTTGGGTGAGACCCTCTTGGAGGATGTCCACATCACTAGGGGAACTGATGACTGCACCTAGCTTGCAGTCATCTGCAAACTTGGTCAGCCACAGCCCACTAGATTTGGCCTGTACCTCTGAGAAGTACATCTCAAACAGCATAAGTCCCAAGATCGATCCCTGGGGTACACAGCTTGTTACAGGTCTATTACTTGAGGTGGCTTCCCCTATTTTGACTAGGTGGGTTCTATCAGTGAGCCAGTTTGCTATCCATCTGGTAACATATGGATTGATGCCTAGTGGAGAAAGTTTATCTACTATACCAGAGTGTGGAATAGTATCGAAGGCCTTGGCCAGGTCAAGGTAGGCGGTGTGCACAGTCTTACCCAAGTCTATGGCCTTGGTGACTGTCTCAAAGTTGTCTACCAAATTTAACAAGCATGACCTCCCCTTGACAAAACTAAACTGTGTGCGATCAAGTGTCTGGAGGTTGCCAGTGTCCTTGTTAATGAGGCCCATGATAACCTGCTCCATGGCCTTGCAGATCAGGCTAGTTAGGCTGATGGGTCTACAATTTCTTGGACAGGTGGATGCTCCACCTTTGTGCAAAGGGATGACAGCAGCTGTCCTCCACTCAGCCATGACAAAGCTGGTACTCAGGCTTTGGTTGATTAAGGTGCCTAATGGTGCTCCAAATTCCTGCCTGACTTCATGTAGGATGCAGCCTGGGGATATTATCGGTCCCATGAAGGCTGTATTTTTTGCCTTTGAGAGGGCAGTGATGACTTGGCTCCCTAGCGATAAGGGGGGGAAGCAGGTACTGGGGACGTCCTGTTTTACTGATGGGGGACAGAGGAGTGAAGTTTTCACTGAACCTGTCTGCCAGCAGGTTGGCTATATCTTCAAGGTTTGTGTATGTGGTGTCTTTGACCACCAGTTCTGAGCAGATCGGGGTGCTTCCATTGAGACTGTGGACATATGTGAAGAAAGCCTTATGATTGTCTTTACTGGATGTGGCCAGTTTGCTTTGGAGGATTTCACTAGTGTTCTTATTTGCTTGTTCAGACTAAGGAGCGACTGCTTCCAATTAGACACCTGCTCCTTCTTGGTCCTGGGCTGAAAATGTTCCCTTTTATTATAGAGTTTATTAATTGTAGATGTCCACCAGACAGGTTTACTCTTCTTGAGGAGGAGGATTTTGTCCTGTCTGGTATTTCTGATTCCCTGCAGCTGTATAAATGCTCATATAGCACTTTGGTGCAAGTTTGGACATACGTGCCAGTTTCTGTGGAGGAAGAAGGGGCTTTGAAGCTGTTTATACCTTCCCTCAGGAGGTTGTAATCAGCTTTGGAGAAGTTTTTTTTGTTTGACCCTAGCTGGGGGGTGGTCGGGGGAGATGGTGACTTCGAACATGATTGCTTTGTGGTCAGACCTTACCAGGGATGATGACACCATAGGGATGCTGCAGTGGTTACTCATGTTGGTTAATACTAAGTCCAAGACATTTTCACCTCTTGTCGGGGTGTCAACCAACTGGTCCAAGACATCTGCATTGACAAAATCAAGGAATCTCTGGGCATTTGTGTTTTGGCATGAGCATTTCTTCCAATCTAAGGTTGGAAAAGTCGCCCAGGATCAGGGTAAATGGTTGAATCCTAATAGATTCGAAGAGGTCCAGATAGGTGGAGTGGGCATCTTGAGTCTGTGTTGGAGGCCTGTAGATAGCTATGATTTGAAGAGGGGTCTTGTCAATTGTTAACTGCACCTGGAGTATTTCCTGAGCATCATACTGCTTGACCAGCCTAGATGTGCATGTCTTTTATATATATACTGCAACTCCACCTCCTTTTAGTTTGCTGCCCATGGCTTGGGGTCTGAATGAATGATAGGATGAGTAACCTGGTATGGCTGGGATGCTCTCCCCCAGCTTTGAACCAGGTTTCTGTGACTGCACAAATGTCAGCTTCTTCCAGGGTTAAGAATGCTTGCAATGAGTGCAGTTTCATGTTTAAATTCCTAGCATTTAGCAGCAAGACCTTTAATTTACATTTTGATGAAATTTTCATGTTGGTAGTTTTGACCTCATGGCATTGCCTAAAAAGGCACTATGGGGGAGGCAAGAGTCTTTGCCAGGAGCCTGAAGCCCAAGGGAGACAGGTGCAGGCCATCTATGGCAAAGTATCGTGGAGTGTCAATCATGTCATCCCAGGCAGTCAGGTACTGGATCCCCTTTGAATGACACCAGAAACTAAACCATTTGTTAAAGTCAATCATTTTCTGTTTGTATTGTGGCATCATTCTGGGGGATGGTAGAATTCCGCTTAAGGCTAGGGACATACCTGCCTGGGACACATACTCATAGTCCAGGGAGGTACGTCTCAAGTCATTTACTGCAACATGGACTGTGACAGAATCATAACAGTACCTGTTGAGAGACTTGAGTGCATTGGTGATATGGCAGATTCTGGCACCCGACAAAGAACTAAGAGTGACTTTCTCCTTGTTCAGCCTGGTGAGGGGCACACCTGTGTGTCTCACAATAGAGTTAGGGAATCACTTGTGGGGGGGGCATCCTTTTACCAAGTGTATTCCTGCTGGACTACCTTCACAGAACCCAGCTGTCTGAAACAATCTGCTACCACAAGGGAAAGAAGTCTCAGAGACCAAGCTGACAGGGTGGAAGGGCAGAAGAGCCTGAACAGGTGGATAGTCAAGCTGACTCAGAGGACTATTCCTTGACTTTTACAAAAGGAGTCTCCTTTCCACTACTTTTTAAAACCCTATTTCCTGTCTCCTTGCTGTTTAAATTGCTTACTGGAGAAGGAAGCTGATGACTAAAAAAAAAAAAAAAAGGACTGAAAAATCAGAGACATTACTTGAATTAGTTTTTCCCTTTCATCACACCTCTTAAATACTTCAGAAAGACCAAACATAACCTGTCCTTACAAATCTAAGGAGGTGGGATTTAAAATTCAGATTTATCATTCATAATCTGGATTACTTTTGAAATTAATCCAAGCAAATCTAATCAAAAAGAAACGTTGTGTAAAATCTTACCATAACCATAGATGTCCTTTCTCTTCCATGTTGCAGTATTCAGCATATGGGTTTACTCCTCTTGCTTTGCGAATGTCTGGCCAGTATACAAAAGTTTTCAGTCACTGTATAGCGAGTAAGACATCTGACATGGCTCAAGGAACATGGATCATAAAAGTGACGTCTGCACAGACCACCTTCAGAAATGTAAGCCCCAGTCGGAACCAGTCCTAGTAAGGACAATGCCAGTCCTGTGCCACTCAGAAAGGGAAATGCAGCCTAACAGGAGGGGAAGGATGGTGGGAAGGAATACTGCAACATGGAAGAGGAGGACATCTATGGTTATGGTAATATTTTGCACAACTTTTCTATGCCTTTCTCCTCCCATGTTGCAGTATTCAACATATGGGTGAGTGCCAAAGCTCACTGTGAAGGAGGAGGTGGTGGTCTAGAGGCTGTCTCCAGGAATCCGTGAAGGATAGCCCTGGTAAAACCCACCCTGGCTCTGGAAATGTGGTCTAACTTGTAATGTTTGGTGAAGGTGTGCACTCATGACCAAGTGTGGCTGCTTCAAGAATGGTAGAAGTCTCCTGAGGAAAACAGCCCTGGTGGAGTGTGATTTAGCAGTACCTTGCAGGGATTTCCCATGGTATTTGTAGCAGAAGGTGATGGCTTTGAAAATCCAGGTAGAGATAGCTCGTTTGGTTACTGCCTTCCCTAGGGCTTTGGGGTGGAAGGAGACAGAGGTTGATCAGCCTGTCTTAATTCATAGGTGTGTACTAGGTTAATGGCCCTGGGACCTTTATAAGCCTAGCCATAGGATTACCCTGGCATCATGCCACATGACCTTAGTTCCCAGTACCTCTGTTGAGTAGAGCCACTGGAGTTATCCCCAGAGTGAATTTTCTATTTCCCATCCACTCATCAAGATTACTCTTGAAGAGGGTCAGCGAGGTGCTCTGCTTGACATGTATGGGCTTGGTTTTATGCAGAAAAAAAACAGAGTTATCTGTTAACATCCAGTGAGTGAAGTACTCTCACTGTCCCCCTGTGGGTTAGGGAAGAAGGTAGGTATGTGGATGGCTTGATTCAGGTACAGGTCATTTACCACCTTGGGCATGAATGAAGGGTTAGTTCCAAGAGTAACCCTGTCATTGTGGAAAACTAGGAAAGGTGGAATAGCCATGAGGGCTTGCAGCTCTGATACTCTTCTCGCTGAGGTCAAGGCCATGAGTAGTACAGTTTTCCATGTATAGTATTTTAGGGAAGCTTTGTCTGCTGGCTCAAATGGAGGGAGCATGAGCTTTTCAAAAACATAGTTAAGGTCCCATGGGGGTGGAGAGGGTTTCCTGGGGGGCCTCAGGTGAAGAACCCCTATGAGAAAAAGCTTAGCTGGTAGTCTGGATGCTAGAGGGGTGTCCAGAGGAAGGCATGCTAAAATAGCAGACAAGTGGGTTTTAATGGGGGACTAGGCCAATCCTGTCTGCAGCAGCTCACACAGGTAAGACAGAACTAGAGGAGTCTCGCCTGCAAGCGGGACCAACTGTCTTTTGCAACACCATATAGAAAATCTTTTCCACTTTGGAAGGTAAGATTTTCTTGCATTTGGCCTCCTGCAGGACAGTGAGCACATCCATCATTGTAAAGGTGTCTGAAGGGGATCAGAATCCTATCAGCCACAGGTTGAGATGCAGTAGCTGCCACTGTGGGTGCATTTGGGATCCATTGTGCCATGTGAGAAGGTACACTCTGAGGGGTAACTTGTGGTGATTGCCCTTGAATAGTTGTAAGAGTAGGGGGAACCAGTGCTGTCTTGGCCAGCAGGGAGTCACCAACAAGATTTTTGGTCTGTCCTGCTGGAATTTCAGCAGGACCTTCTGGACGAGTGGGAAGGGGGGAATGTATAGAGAAAACTTCTTCCAAGAGATTGAGAAGGCATCTGTTGCCAGTGCCTGAGGACGTGATATCCTGGTGCAGAATCCTGGAAGTTGCCTGTAGCTGAAGGAGGTAAACAGGTCCATATGAGGTATATTTCCACCGGTGGACCAGATCCAGGAAGACATCCATGTGAAGCATCCACTCGTGGTTGTTTGTGATGGTTCTGCTGAGACAGTCTGCCTGGGAGTTCTGTAGACAGGGACAGTAGACTCCCTACAGGGTCACTCCCTGTGAGTTGGCCAATTCCCATACTAGGAGAGCTAGTCTGCTAGACGCTACGGGCACATCAATATGCCAAGTGGGCAGTAGCCTGCAGAATAAGGAACAAAAAGGATACATCCATACTTTTAGTATTGATTATGAGGTTGTGGAAAACAGTGTAAAGAAATACTGGCTGATCCTAAGACTGGACGATAGGTTGGGTAATATGATTCCAGAGTTTCCTAGATTCATTAGACGTAGGGGTACCAATTTAAAAGAAATGCTAGAGATGAATCAGAACAAACCAATGGCAAGTAGTGATAATAAAAAAGAAGGCACATACAAATGTGGAATGTGCAAGCAATGCCCGGCTATATTCAATGGACATAGGTTATATTTACCATCAAGAAAATTCCTATATCAACCAAGGGCCATTATAATTGCAATGCCAAATTTATTGTTTATTTAGGTTTATGTACTAGATGTAAAAGTTTCTACATAGGAAAGACTAAAAGAACCCTCAGAAGACGATTTATGAGCATCAGTATGATATAATTAAGAAAAGGAAACTAATGCTTTTATAGACATTCTCTTTTTGTCCCAACATGGAAATTAAATTCATTATTTTAGAACAGCTAAGGTTGGATGAAAGGGGACTGGGGGTCTCTTTTAGAATATAAAGAGTTATTATGGCAGCTAAGACTAGATGCAGGAAGGCGACCAGGGCTCAATGACGCTTGCAGCATTAGCAGCGTCCTGAGGCTAAGAAAGGCTAAATTATGAATTTTTGGTTTTCCAGTGTTTTCAGGGTTTCACATATAGAAATAAAATTTTGCTGAATAAACAGCACATTTTAATATTTTTAACATACTAGCATGTGTATAGTATTGGCTTTTGAATATTGTTTTAATATTGCATATTTTTAACACTGTATATTTTTATGGCAATCTGTGCGTACACCAACAATTGATTATTAAGTTTATGCATATACTTTGTTGGACATTGCAGTGAGTTGTGCTTAGTAATGGTTTGCCTGCAAGCAGGTTTTGTACCAGCAAGTAATTTGAAGGGTTAATTAGACCTTCTCTTTTACTAATTGAATTATTGGTCAAGTTTTGACTATGTATATAAAGAACAACCAGTTTGATTTTATTGTATCTTGAAAAAGCTCAGCACTAGGCTGAGCGAAAGCGCTTGAGGAGATTGTTGTTTGTTATTAAAGCAAGAAAGTTTTATGTAACTTGCAGCCTTTCATTTTCTGCCTTGCAGAAGAAGGAATATCAGCATTTCATCAACTTTTTATTCTGGGCTTCCAGATCCAGCTTCCAGGTTGTGGATCTGCTTTGCTTTATTGGTGCTTTTCACTTGTTCTTGGTTTTCTGTTTGTGAACTGTTTCGGATCCATGGCGGAAGAAGGAGCACAGACTACTTTCTCTGACATTCCTCAGTTACTTAAACCACAAGATGACAGTGCACCGGTTACAAGGGCGGAGTTTAATCAAATGCTGGGTATGCTAACCAAGTTGACGAGTATGCTCAACAACAGTGGTGTTGAGAGACCTACAGTTTTTCCAGGTAACCAGCAGCAGGGTTTAGAGCGAAAGAGAAGGCGCACTTCCACTCATAATGAATGCAACGAACAAACTGACAGTGGTGCTTGTCTGGGAACCTGTAACCAGCAGGCAGGCTCAAAACGAAACAGTAATGATAGCAGTAAGGGCAACAATGTCCTGCCTAATGAATCAGAAATGCAGGAGAAGCGTTTTGATTTTGGAGCGTGGGCTGGTCAGCAATTTTGGTTTCGTGAAGGTACTGTCAATTTTAATACTAATTTAAACAGTAACTCTGACATTAATGCTGGCATTGAAAAAGATTTTAGCATTCTTCGTGACAAGCTTTATACTTTTAAAGCAAACCAATTGGAAATTGACTATCTTAAGGAGTGTGTCAATGTGGGAAGAATACCAAAGGGACTAAGGTGCTTCAAATTTCCCAACAATGTGCAATTACTACAAGAAATTGTGTGGTGTATTTAATCGTGCTGGTATAGAAATGTTAGAGATTATGGTGGAAGAATATGAAACAAAAGCAGAAGTCTTATTAAATGATTTAAAGGCTTTGAACAACAGTTTAATTAACAATGAAAGATTTGTTTCTGTTAAGCGAAGTTATGATAATATTTTTAAGGAGGTTGACCAACACTGTTTGAGAATTCTTAACCGTAAAATACACAAATTAGAGAGGGACCTTAAAGGAATACAATGAAGGGGTGGCCTACCCACTGCCATTTAAAGCTAAGCAGTATAACAACATTAATAGTGGTGCACAGGGACATTTTAATAGAGGTTACAGAACAGAAATGCCGTATGAGACACCAAGATACAACCAAAGGTTTGCAGAGAAGGATAGAGGTTCCTTACACCAGGATTTTCACTTTCCCCCAAACGGGGGGGGGGGGGGACAAGTAGACCAGGACATGCAGGCTATTTCGAGCTATCCACACACGACTAATGCTGTGGCCAGCTTGAATGTTTCAAATAAGGTTACAGTGGTAACAGAAAACAATTTTTCGATTTACAATTATACCAGCATTAGTTTGGGAACAGAACATTTTGATTTATTTACCAAGGGACTGCATTTTGTGCCAGCATTTTCTAACAGGATGGAACAGGAGTTGATAGATTTAAAAATGTTTAGCAGTCAACTGAACCTAATGCTTTATTTTAAAGGGAACTTCCTGTAAGTATGGAGCTTTCAGGGAGTACATTTAACCCACCTATGGACCCAACAGTCAAAATATTTGAAGAAATGATGGAAAAAGACATCAGGATGATTAACAATAATAAGCAAAGAAATGACCCCCATAATATCAGTAGGAATGAGATGAATTTAATCAAGGATCTCAAAAGTAATAACTGTAGGGCTATGAAAACAGATAAGGGGGGGGGGGGGTTAGTTCTGATGTATAATTCAGACTATATTCAGTACACTGAACGGATGTTGCAGGACCCGGAGCAGTATGAACAGGTGTCCAGGAATGAGTTACATATGGCATACTCAAGAATTTCTTTCATTTTATATGACCATCTTTTGCAAGGGGTTTTTAATGAAAAACTGTATAATTTTTTAATTGTTGCCAAGCCAAGAATTCCTGTAATATTTGGCATCTCGAAAACACACAAAGGTCTTGACCCCCTACACTTCAGACCTATAGTATCTGGGCAAGGAGGTATAAAGTACAGTTTTGTACCTACCATAAATGTAGATGTCCGAACTGGATAGCATCTGCAGTCATAACAAGTGGGTTGTCCTGTCGTCAGGCAGCCCTGCAGTCGGCCGGATTCCAAAGTCCGGGTCCGGCTTCGGCTGATGTCGCACTTCACCCGACGTCATCTCTGTTGGTCTTCGGGTATATAAGCATCAGCCGACGCCATTTTCCTCAGTGTTTCTTGCCCCAGATGCCAGTAGCCCTCTTGCAGGCTAAAATTTGGATAGATGCCAATGTTTCCAAATAGATAGAGGTAAACACAACCATAAGCATATATGTACATATATACAAACAAATACACCATAAAGACTCCCCAACAGCTAGCTATTAGGAGGGTAAACACCCTAGGAGTACCACAGAGGGGAAGGAGGGAGGTAATCCTGACTGCAGATGCTATCCAGTTCGGACATCTACATTTATGGTAGGTACAAAACTGTACTATGTCCTTCATGGATGCATCTGCAGTCATAACAAGTGGGTAGAATACCATAGCCAACTAGGGAGGAGGATAAAAGTAGATTATGGTGTGTTTAGGATCCCTTGCAGTACAGCAGTGGCAAACCCTGCTCGGGATCTGGAATATAGAGGCAAATTATAATGCTTGGCAAATGTATGCACGGAGGTCCAAGTAGCCGCCTCAATAATGTCTTTGGTTGCCACTCCTCGTAAGAAGGCTGTGGTAGTGGCTGTTGCCCTTGTAGAATGAGGTCTTATGTTTTGTGGAATTGGTTTTCCATGGAAGGAGTAACAGTATCGTATGCAATTTCCTATCCATTTGGAGATTGTCTGTTTGGAAATAGCTTTTCCTTCCCTTCCTGTTGCATAGGCTACAAAAGTTGGTCAGTCTTTCTGCTATTTTTGTTCTGTCCAAGTAGTAGCGTAGCTGTCTATGTACATCCAAGGTATGCAGTATTCTTTCCCTCTGTTTTGTGGGTTGGGAAAGAAGGTAGGTAGGTGGATTGCCTGGTTTAAAGACACTCTGGATACCACCTTGGGCATAAATGTAGGATTAGTCCTCATGGACACTCTATCTTGGTGGAAGATTAGGAAGGGTTGCACTGCCATTAAGGCCTGAAGTTCTGAAACCCTCCTTGCTGAAGTAATTGCTAGCAGGAAAGCAGTTTTCCATGACAGGTGTTGTAGGTCTGCTGTTGCTGCTGGTTCAAAGGGTGATAGTGTCAACTTTTCTAGCACAAAGTTTAAATCCCAAGCTGGTAATGGTGGTTTCCTTGGAGGTTTTACATTCTTGATTCCTCTGAGGAACTGTCTGAGCAAAGGGTGCGAAAAACAGGTGGATCAAAGCTGTATTCTGCTGAAATAGCTGATGCATGTATCTTGATGGAGGAGTAGGACAGGCCTGAATGAAGAAGTTCGCCAGATACTCCAGAATGTTAGGCATATCTATGTTTGACACCTCTTTTCCTCTTTCCGTACTCCAAATGACAAACCTTTTCCATTTTCCAGCATAGTTCCTTCTTGTTGAAGGTCTGCGCTTCAAGAATAATGTCTTTAACTCTTTGTGAAAGTTCTGGATTAGCTGCTGCTATGTGATGTTCCATGCAGTCAGTTGCAGCGTTTTAGGTTTGGATGTATGATGCTGTAGTTGTTCTGAGTTAACATCAAAGGCATCAGGGTATTGGCCACATATTGTTCGAGACATGCTCTTCAGTAGTGGGTACCAGTGTTGTCTTGGCCAGTTTGGAGCTATCAGGATTATCTTTGGACGTTCTTCCTTGATTTTTAGTAGTACCTTGTGTATCAAAGGAAGTGGTGGGAATGCATATGCTGTTAGGCCTTTCCAGTTGATGGAGAGTGAGTCCACTTTCCATGCTAGTGGGTGGAATGTCCTTGTGCAGAATTTGTTGAGCTGGTGATTGAGAGGTGATGCGAATAGGTCTATCTGTGGCATGCCCCATTTCTTTGAGATGGGCTTGAAGATGTCCGGGTGCAGCTTCCATTCGTGGGCATCCAGTGGTTCTGCTTAATATGTCTGCTAGAGTATTGTCTTTCCCCGGTACAAATATTGCCTGTAACTGAATGTTGTAGCTGAGTGCCAGGGTCCACAGCTCCAAGGTCATTCTGCATAGGGGGTATGAATGAGTGCCTCCCTGTTTGTTGATGTACCACATGACTGTGGTGTTGTCTGTCCTTATCATCAACTGGCCCTCTTTGAGAAATGGTTTGAACTTTTGGATTGCCAGTTTTACTGCCAGCATTTCTTTTAGATTGATGTGCAGGTGAAGTTGATCCTGTGTCCACAATCCTTGCACGCATTTGTCCAGCATGTGGGCCCCCCATCCTAGGTCTGAAGCATCTGTTGTGATGGTCTGGCTTGGTTGACATCTGCGAAAGGGTAGGCCTGGGTTTGACTGGCATGCCTGAGCCCACCATAGGAACTCCTGTTTTAAGCATGGAATTAGTGGGATTTCTGTTTCTAGACTGTGTCTGTGTTGGGACCATAAATTCTTTAGGTACCACTGTAGTTTCCTCATATGTAGTCTGGCAAATGGGACCAAGATTATGCATGATGCCATGAAGCCCAAGGCCTGCAGAACTTTTCTTGCTGTTAACTTGTTCAGTTTTGTTAGTGCCAAGAAGTAAAGAGGAAGTTCTTTTGTTTTTCTGTAGTCAGGAATGCCATTTGCTGTACTGTGTCCAATTCAGCCCAAGAATGTCCTTGTTTGGGATGGTATCAGCCTTGACTTTTGTAAATTGACTGTGTATCCCAGTCCTTGTAGCAAGTAAATGACCCTTTGTAAATCCGTTGTCAGCTTGCTTTTGTTGTCCCCTTGTAGCAGGCAGTCGTCCAGGTATGGGTAAATTTGAATTCCCTGTAGTCTGCAATGGGCGATTACTGATGCCAGGCATTTTGTGAATACTCTGGGCAGTAGATAAGCCAAAGGGCAATGCTGAGAATTGATAGTGCTCTGATCCTGCAAGAAATCTGAGGTATCTTCTGCAGATTGGTCGAATGGGGACGTGCAGGTATGCCTCCTTGAGATCTAGAGTTACCAGCCAAGACTCCTTGCCCAGCATGGGAAGAAGTTGCTGTAGGGTCAGCATTTTGAATTTTGGGACAATGATGTATGTATTTAAGGTGGACAGGTCGAGAATTGGTCTCCAACTTTTTCCTTTCTTGGAACTAGGAATAGTCTGGAATAGAACCCCTTTCCTTGTTCTGCTGTTGGCACTCTTTCCACAGCTCTCATGTTTGCTAACTCCATTATCTGGCGTAGAGCCTCTGTTTTTTGATTTGGAGGTAGATTTGGCATTCCTCTTTTGACTGGTAAAGTGTGGAAGTGAAACCGGTAACCTTGATCTATGGTTTGTAAAATCCACTTGTCTTTTGTTATGTAGTGCCAGTTCTTTGAGAATAAGGTTAACTTTCCGCCTAGAGGAGCTGCTATTTGTTCCCTGGTAGGCGGATTTATGATTAAGTCACTGTGGTTGTGCTGATGTAGTGGCAGTGGCTGTGTCTGTGCCTCTGTTGTTACCTTGCCACTGTCGTCCTCTGTAGGCACCTCCTCTGGATTGGTTTCTGCCTCTGGGACGTCTATTCCTGCCCCTTTGAAATTTTGTGGAGTCAGGAAAGGACCAATTTTTGGCAGGCCAGTTCCTGCTAAACCTTGGGGGTTGAACCTGCAAGAAATCTTTAACAGTTTGAACAGATTTTGCCTTCTCTTCCATTTTCTTCATAACCTGCTGGGCAGGTGTACCAAACAAACTTGTCTTGTCCATAGGAGCATCTAGCTTTAACATGATCCGGTAAAACTTGTTCCTTTAGCCATGCATGCCTTCTTATCACTGTGCCTGTCATGGCTGATCTAAATGAAGCCTCCAGTGCATCATAGCCACATTTTAAGGAATGGTTGCTAACCTGTTGTATGTTATTTACCATCTCTAATACATATTTCTTATCAAGAGATTCATCTGTGGTTAGTTTTTTAGTTAACTGATCGAGCATAAACTCTTGGTATTGTATCATGTGAAACTGACAGTTTAAAGCTCTAGCTGAGAGAGTAGCTGAAGTGTAGACCTTTTACCCCATCTGTCTAATGACCTTGCTTCCCTTTCAGAAGGAATAGGGTTTTTAGCTATGGTCGGCTACTGCCTTGGGACCCTGGGATATAGTTTCTGGGTCTGCAAGTGGGGCCTTGTAAAGGTGGTGATGAGTATCTGGCACCCTGTAAAATCTGTCTGGTTTGGCAAGGGCTGGGGTAAAGAATCTGGAGCGGAGCAAACATCATTGAAAGCATCATCCACCACAGAGAGAACAGGAGGTATAGCTAAGGGCCTGTGCTGTGGGAGGTGCAGAAAGGTCCTAAGTCTTTTCTGGAGTCTGAAAAATCCTGTTGCTGCCATTGGAACTGTTCTCGCATGGCATGCAAGGTTTCCAAAGGAGAATTCTTCTGGTGGGGAAGCAGCTGGAATGGATTCTTCAGCATCAGAATCTTCAAAATTGGAGAAGGGAGCCTCTGGCTGGTCAGTTATGTCTGATTCATCAGCAGAATCATCAGAAGACACTGGCTCAGGGGGCTCTGCCCTAGGTCTCTTCTCTGGGGCTGAGAGGCCCTGTCTGGGTGAGATTGAGATCCCCTAATTAAAGAAATTAAATCTTCTGCCAAAGAAAGCATTTGAGAGCTAGAAGAGGGCCTGGATGTGCGGGGTTTAACAGGCACTGTTTTAGTAGTTTTGGCTGCTTTAGCCCTGGCGAAGGCCTTAATGGACATGGCTGCTGGAGGCCTAGCAGCACCACGTGCTGGGGTAGAGACATCCAAGGGGATGGTGTCTGATAAGTCAACCACCGTAGTGGGTAAAAGTTCTGAGGCCGATTCAAGAGTTGTAGCAGGGGCCTCAGTTGTAAGAATAGGTTCAGCTGTACTTTGATCAGTTTTCTCGGTTTCGGCCGAAACCGAGACACTCATGTTTGCTTTACCGTGGTTACGGCCGAAACCGCGGACCGCGAGTGTCGGTCTTTATCTTTGCGTTTTTTAGTAGATTGGGTAGTCGGAGGATCCGACGGCACAATGTACGCAAAATCAGAACCAAAAAACTGTTCTGCAAACTCCGACCGACGCCTAAGCGTTCGTCGGTTGAAAGAGGCACAGGCCGAACAGGCTGCTACGTCGTGGGCTGGGCCTAAACAAGGCAGACAGTAAGAGTGGAAATCTTTATGAGGTATTTGTTTCCCACAGGTTAAACAATTGTTAACTTTTTCTGACATCGGCTGAGGCAAGAAAGAGTCCCCAACGGGTACTTAGCTTTAGAAGTCTTCGAAGTAGTATTCGGTAGAAGTAATCTCTGGATCCGACCGACCGGCACTTGCGAACAGCTTCTGCTTCGGGCGCCACGCGGCAAGAAAGACGGAGGAAAATGGCGTCGGCTGATGCTTATATACCCGAAGACCAACAGAGATGACGTCGGGTGAAGTGCGACATCAGCCGAAGCCGGACCCGGACTTTGGAATCCGGCCGACTGCAGGGCTGCCTGACGACAGGACAACCCACTTGTTATGACTGCAGATGCATCCATGAAGGACATCAGAACCGATTGGGAAATTTATAGACCACAATTTGAAGCAATTTGCTGCTTCTTTGAAGTACATCTGCAGGGATTCTTGGGATTTTCTTAGGGGTCTGCAATCCCTAGCATACCATCCGGATCTATTGCTGGTAACTATAGACATTGTTCAACTGTTCCCCAGTATACCTCATTCGACAGGACTGAAATGGTTTAGTGATGTTTTAGTTAAAGAGGCGAAACTTACTTCCAACACCACAAACTTGTTGGTGGAGTTAATGGAACTAATCCTGGAAAATAATTTTATTTGTTTCAACAGTCATTTCTACAGGCAAAAATCAGGTGTTGCAATGGGGGCGGCCTGTGCCACAGTTTATGCAAACATAGTGTTGCATAAATGGGAAAACACATATATTTTTGGCACAGAGTGGGCACAGTACATCAAGCATTACGTCAGATTTCTTGACGACATTTGTCTTGTATGGAGTGGTACTAGGGCAAATATGGAGGAATTTTTTCATTACATCAACAGCACTACTTCTTTTCTAACCTTTACACACTCATTGAGTTTTGACAGCTTGAATTACTTGGATGTGCACCTGGTTAAAGATAAAGTTAACAATAGGTTCATATCAAGTGTGTTTAGGAAGCCCACCTATTCAAATGCTTTTTTGCATTTTAAAAGTACCCACCCTGAATATCAAAAAAGAGGCATAGTCAAGGGGCAATTTATCCGTGCCTCCAGAATGTGCAACACAAAGCAGGTGTTTATGGAGGAAATTAGGTTCCTAAAAGAAAGATTCTTTGAAAGAGGGTATCCAAGCCTTCTTGTTGAAGAGCTAGCGACAGAAATTATTAGGTGCAGGGAAACAAAATATCCACCTCTCCTAGACACTACGGGCACATCAATATGCCAAGTGGGCAGTAGCCTGCAGAATAAGGAACAAAAAGGATACATCCATACTTTTAGTATTGATTATGAAGTTGTGGAAAACAGTGTAAAGAAATACTGGCCGAGCCTAAGACTGGACGATAGGTTGGGTAATTTGATTCCAGAGTTTCCTAGATTCATTAGACGTAGGGGTACCAATTTAAAAGAAATGCTAGAGATGAATCAGAACAAACCAATGGCAAGTAGTGATAATAAAAAAGAAGGCACATACAAATGTGGAATGTGCAAGCAATGCCCGGCTATATTCAATGGACATAGGTTATATTTACCATCAAGAAAATTCCTATATCAACCAAGGGCCATTATAATTGCAATGCCAAATTTATTGTTTATTTAGGTTTATGTACTAGATGTAAAAGTTTCTACATAGGAAAGACTAAAAGAACCCTCAGAAGACGTATTTATGAGCATCAGTATGATATAATTAAGAAAAAGGAAACTAATGCTTTTTATAGACATTCTCTTTTTTGTCCCAACATGGAAATTAAATTCATTATTTTAGAACAGCTAAGGTTGGATGAAAGGGGGGGGGGGACTGGTGGTCTCTTTTAGAATATAAAGAGTTATTATGGCAGCTAAGACTAGATGCAGGAAGGCGACCAGGGCTCAATGACGCTTGCAGCATTAGCAGCGTCCTGAGGTTAAGGAAGGCTAAATTATGAATTTTTGGTTTTCCAGTGTTTTCAGGGTTTCACATATAGAAATAAAATTTTGCTGAATAAACAGCACATTTTAATATTTTTAACATACTAGCATGTGTATAGTATTGGTTTTTGAATATTGTTTTAACATTGCATAGTTTTAATATTGCATATTTTTAACACTGTATATTTTTATGGCAATCTGTGCGTACACCAACAATTGATTATTAAGTTTATGCATATACTTTGTTGGACATTGCAGTGAGTTGTGCTTAGTAATGGTTTGCCTGCAAGCAGGGTTTGTACCAGCAAGTAATTTGAAGTGTTAATTAGACCTTCTCTTTTACTAATTGAATTATTGGTCAAGTTTTGACTATGTATATAAACAACCAGCTTGATTTTATTGTATCTTGAAAAAGCTCAGCACCAGGCTGAGCGAAAGCGCTTGAGGAGATTGTTGTTTGTTATTAAAGCAAGAAAGTTTTATGTAAGTTGCAGCCTTTCATTTTCTGCCTTGCGGAAGAAGGAATATCAGCATTTCATCAACTTTTTATTCTGGGCTTCCAGAGCCAGCTTCCAGGTTGTGGATCTGCTTTGCTTTATGAGTTGGCCAATTCCCATACTAGGAGAGCTAGTCTGCAAAGTAAATAAGACTTGGTCCCTTCCTGCTTGTTGAGATACCACAGGACTGTGGTATTGTCTGTGAAAATCTTTAATGAACCTTGCTGTAGATATGGTTGGAAGGATCGAAGGGCCAGGAGAATTGCCCTCATCTCTCGAACATTGATGTGTTCTTGTGGCTCGGGCCACAAACCCTGCACTTTGTGATGGCCCAGAGTTCCTCCACAGTCCAAGTCTGAGGCATGTGTGTGCATGATCTGTGTGGGTATGGGTGGTTGGAGGGGAAGATCTGGTTAGAGGGTCACTTGTGTCAACCACCACTGGATTTCTACTTTGAGGCATGATAGGAGGGGGAACCCTGTACTCCAAGGGGTGGGAGTGTTGGGTCCAGACTGACCAAAGGTACCATTGCAGCTTTCTCATATAAAGTCTTGCTAATGGTAACATGGGGATAGTGGCTGCCATGTAGCCCAGGAGCCTGAGGTACTGCCTTGCTGTCAATTCTGTTGACTGAAGGACCATAAAGTAGATATTCTGTTAAGTTTTCCACCTTTTGAAGGGGAAGGCAGGCCCTTTCATGCCATCAGTCCAAATTCTGTACCCCAGGAAGACAATGTCTTGAGTAGGTTCCAGGTGGGATTTTGGGTAATTTATCTGGAATCCCAGAGACTGTAGGAGGAAAACAATGAGGTGTATATATGTTGGCAGGAGGGTCTCCCTGTTGCCTGCCTGTATCAGCAGGTCATCTAGATAAGGGAATATCTGGATTCCCTTTGTCCTGCAGAAGGCAATCACTGGAGCCAAACATTTGGTGAAAACCCTGGGCACAGTGGAAAGTCCAAAGGGCAAGGCAGAGAACTGAAAGCGAGAAGTGGCCACCAAGAACATCATGTATTGTCTGAAAATTGGCTTTAAGGAGTTGTGAATATAAACATCCTTTACATCTAAGGTGGCCATAAACCCCTGTGGGATCAAAAGGAGGAAAGGGTTGGTAGGGTCAGCATTCTGAAGGTTGGAACCTTTAGGCATAGGTTGAGATATGAGAGATCCTGACATGGTCTCCATGGACAGTCTTTTCTTGGAACCAGGAAAATCCTGGAGTAGAAACCTCTTCCTTTTGCTGCGAGAGGCACTGGGTTGATGGTGCCTTGAGCCAGTAGTGTTTGCAGCACTGGCTGCAGGAGGTATAGCTGCTGTTTTGGAAGTTGTGAGATGCCTTTTCGGTTTGTGGACATAAGCCAGGTCATGAAATACCCATTCTGAAGGATTGAAAGGACTCATTTGTCTGAGGTGATGGATGTCCACACAGGGAGGTAGTGAGAGAGGCATACCAACAGAGGGAGAGAGGGAGGAGGAAGGGATTGAAAGGTTGGCAGGTAGTCAGAAGCTACCTGTCCTGTCTTGAAAGGGCGGCCTCTGGCTAGAGGATGGTGTACCTCTAGCTGGAGGGGGTTGCTTTCTGGTACATTTTCTAGACCTTGAGGGAGCAGCAGGATGAGAATGTTTTCTAATAAACTGTATTTTAGCTAGGTAGTTCCTTTGAAATTTAGGAAAGAGGAGACTAGCAGGTGTTTCAAATCTTGCACTCTTTCCTCTTTTGAAGTGACTTAAACAAATCAGCCACTTTTGCACCAAACAAAGCTGTGCTGTCCAGGGGGCATCAATTACCGTTGCCCTGAACTCATCTGGAAGGGGCTGGAGGCGTAGCCAGGAGTACCTTCTTAAGGCAGCTGCTGATGCTGCTGACCTCGCTGAGGCTTCAGCAGCATTATAACTGCACTTTAATGAATGCCTGGTAACCTGGGAGATGAGAGCCAGAAAGGAAGACAGTGAAGCTTTGGCAGCACAATCTGGTGTATCAGCCAACTCTTTGGAGGCTTTCTCCAGTAGTGAAAAGGCATATTTAGCCATGTGTGTCTGGTAGGTAGTAGCCCTGAAGGACAGAGTGGCACAGGTGTAGATTTTCTTACCCAGATGCTCCATGGTTTTGCTTTGTCAGCAGGAAGGATAGTGGTGGTGGGTAAAAGTTTAAATGCCGTATCTGTGGAAATGGAGATGGTGGCAGGGTCTGCTGTTGGACACTTGAGGAGATACTTGGCAGTCTCAGGGACTTTGTAAAGTCGATCAGGTCTGCGTGGAGCAAGTGGTTGTGAGTCAGGATTTAAGGATGCTGAGAAGGCATCTAGAAAGGCAGGCAGAATTGGGGGAACAGCAGACAGGCTTGGGGAATCTATCTTAATAAGGTCATACCTTTTTTGGACCTCAGTCATTTCAGAGGATTCTAACTTAAAATGCTCTTGCATCTTGGAGATGGTTTCTCCAAAAGTCAAATCCTCAGCTGGGGAGTCAGAGTCAACAGATTCTTCCTCTGGGGAACCATACCCCAAGGGAGTAGAAAGCTGGGAAGTGTATGAAAGTGATTCTTCAGATGAAGAATCAAAGAAAGCTTTGTCTTCCTCATGGTTGGGTCTGAGACTTGAGGCCTTGGACTCAGAATTGGAGGTGGGATGTTGGCAGTCCCTGCAGTGGTAGGACCGTCAGGCCATGAAGGCATTAAACAGACTTTCAGGCATGCTTTCTGTAGGAGTAGAGATATGCTTCCTTTTCTCCTTTTATAGAGGCTTGGTGGGCACCTGAAGAGAGGAAGGCCTGGAGTTTGGAGACTGTAAGGAACCGGAGGGATCTGACTGACCTACTGAAAGCACTAGTCCCCCATAGCGGCATCAGAAACCGATGTTGGTAAAGCCTCTATGGACATGCCCTCCATGTGGGATTGCACGGCTTCCATGGAGGTACCTGCTATATCCACAAGGTGGCGGAGCCCGATTCCTTTACCAGGCCGACACTGGCCACAGGCAGAGGGTCGGACGCAAGAGGCACAGCTGGAGTGGTAGGCCATATAGCCTTGACTTTCTTTTTTGGTGGTACAGTAGGTACGTCAGAGGAACGCTCCATCCCTAAAGTTATTTGTTTTAAACTTTGGTTTTGTAAATACAAGTTAACCGTATGTAGATGGCTACGCAATGTTTTGGGCACAAAAGCATGAAAATGGAGCAGGCCTTGTAATCATGCGACCGTCCCACACAAGAGAGACACTGATCGCGGGCTTCCTTGTGAAGTATCTGACGGCCACACTTACACTTGCCCTTTCTAGATGACATGAACAGACATTAAATGAAAGAAAAGGACTGAAAGGCTCCTCAATGTGGCACTTATCTGATTTCTCGAAATCGATGGCTGTGAAGGCATGAACACCTGGTGTTCGACTGCAGGCTGAGAAGTTCTGAGGGCTGGTGTGTGCAGACGTCACTTTTATGGCCCACGTTCCATGAGCCACATGAGAGATCCCACGCACCATACAGTGACTGAAAAATTTTGTATACTGGCTGGATGTTTGCAAAGCAAGAGGAGTAAATCCCATATGCTGAATATTGCAACATGGGAATAGAAGGACATCGGTCATAGAGGCAGCATCTGTGAAGGAAGAATCAGCAGCATCGCAAGCGCACTTTAAAATACACAATCACAGGAGAAATGGCAGTTACAAAAGCATTTAGTGAATTTTTAACCTCCAAGGAAGGTCATCAATAACTTTTACATGTTCTCAACAGATAACATTAATACAGGAACCTGACAGTCTAAAATTCTGAAAGTTGAAGTACTAGAAAAATGTATTTTCTCCCCAACACATCCATCACTTTCCCAAGCTTGTTAGGGAGAATGGGCTCAGCAACTGTAACCAGTTTACTAGAAGCAGACTTGGACACAAAACTGCTGGGTCTGGCTTTAGGATTAGAAAACAGGCACTTGTGAGGGGGTGCCTTGTAGAACTTTATCAGAATTCTTAGTAGCAGGAGTCTGACCAACAGCTAAGTAAGAAGCAGTAAAAATAAATAAAGTTCTCTTAGGCAGAAAAGACAAGAGAGCTGTAACTTTAGGCATCTCCAACCATAACAAATCATAATACACGTCTAGTGTCACAACAACTTCATTCTGGTCCCACTGAAAAAAAAATATTTCATCTTAAAGTGTTAGTAAAAGAAATCTCTTCAGTAAAGAAAAATGATGAATTACCTTCCTCAGAAACAGACTGTATACAGGGAGTTTCTTCTCCGTATGAACAACCATTAGCCTGTAAAGTCTGCTCTACTGACTAAAATTCCCTTTCTGAAAGGGAACTAAAAAAAAAACACTTT